>NW_020664561.1:46168221-46175187 GCF_002925995.2 Terrapene triunguis
GGGGGGAGGGGGAGGGAGCGGGGGGAGAGAGAGAAGGGGGGTGGCCAGGGCTTCAGCAGGGAGCTTACCACGCGGCCCCAAACGCCGCGCTGCCTGCCGGGAGGGCTCCGCGCCGCTCGGGTCAGCGGGGAGGGAAGGACGCGGGCTGCCCTGCCGGGCTTGCTACAGACCTGGCACCGGCTGGGGCAGACGAAGCGCCCAGCCCGCTCCCAGCAGGGTGCTCCCCTCCTCTGTGCAGCCGCCCCCTACAGGGCGGCCGTATTGGCGAACCAAAAAAAAAAAAAAAAAAAAAAGAAAGCGGCCGTGCCCTAGGATTTGGCGGAATGCCGCCCCGTAGAATCTGCCGCCCCAAGCACGAGCTTGCTCGGCTGGTGCCTGGAGCCGGCCCTGAGCCTAGGAAAACCTGGACAGGTGGCAACCCTACATTCTGACAAGTCTGTGGCTAAGTGAACTCTAAATCCAAAGGAATCGGATGATTTTGCATGGGAACGTGTGTGGCATTAGATTCATCTCTATGTTTTGAGGGCATATGAAATCTAGGAACGTACTTTTGTTTTCTTACATTTGGGGCTTGAAATAAAAGAATCACTCAGGAAGTAAGGAAACAGTTGTTCACTGACAAAGTTTGAAAGTTGTTTTGAAGCAGAACATAGTGGCTCCCCCCCCCCCCACTCTATAAATAACTCTTGGCAGGCAGAAACAACCTTGATTGCATGAGATGAAGTAGAGCAACCAGCAGGCTCTACAGCAGAATAAATGGCACTGTGCCAAGAGCTTCATCAAATGAATAATAGCTTCCACTTGACAATCAGTAAAGTGCCTCTTCTCCTGTGGATTTAGTTTTTTAATGATGATTAGAGAGGATGGGCCCCTAAAATTTCTCTGGTAGAAATGACCTCCTATTAATTTCTGTTACTTGAAATGCTGAATTTCAAAGCTATTTTACAGCTGCAAAACCAAAGGCACTGACATAAAGGAACTATTATCTTTGTAATTGTAGCAACAAGTACTAGATTTGTCATTGATTAACAGAGACTTTTTAACTTTATGATCCTTTTGTTGGCTAAGTCCCTGTATACTATTCTGAGCTTTTCAGATTTACTGACTTTGAAAGTCAAATGTTTGTTATAGCTACAGTGCTAAAGTACATTTGGTTAACAAAAAAATTCCTTCTAGAACACTGTCTCTCTTTTTATTTCATAGCTTTTGCTGTAACATCCAGTACTGATTATTATGGGTGGCAGGGAATCCAGTTCAATATGCACAATATATTGTGCACACTGTTTACTAAAGTATTTTGTGGGGGTATGTGCATAGCATACACATGTAAAGAGGTACATCTTCTCCGGTGCATATATACACAATAAAAACATATGTCCTATGTCATTATATCTAAGATGAGGAAGGGTCCTTTCCCAATCTGGGAAAGGAAGCTGGGAGGTTTAATATCCAGAGGGTTCATCATCCTGGAAAAGCTGAAACTCTAAACATACTCCACATCTATTCACTTTCCTCATCTTTCCCAGAGCAAAGTAACAGACAGAAACTGAAAGCAGTCAAGTTGCTGCTTTTATCTGATGTTAAAAGGTTCAGATCTGAGCTCACCTGTTCATCAGAATGTTCATCAGTCCAGACTAGGCTTCTGTCCTCGGGCTGCTTAAACTAAAGGGCTGGGATGATGCACGTGGCCCTTGTGGTCCAAAACGTAATTTAACTTTTTATAGCCATAGAAACACTTTGCTCACTTCAGTATCAAATTTCTTTAAGGTACATGTTTTTTTCTAATACAGAGCACATAAATGATCAGGTACTGTGTGAATACCTAGACTAGATTAGACAGGCAGTGCTTATTTCCAATGCTCTTTACCTTTTTATGGGTACACATGGGGACCTGGGAGAAAGAAGCCAAAGACACCTTCTTCCCCACTATTGGAACCTCTCCGCATCAGGGAAGGATAAGTTACCAGGACTCTGAGTGCCAGGGGAACCCCAGTGGATTCACCCCAGGGAGGAAGGGTGTGTCAACAAACCCAGCTCCACTCTCCTTATACAGTGGTCTGCAGCCCCTGTCAGAGGTGGGGGCATGTTCTCTTCCAGCCTCTTTGCTTTGTGTAAGAAGGATTGCTCAGGGTTCCTGTGTGGGGCTGACACCCTTCCCTCTTCTCAGCCTTTACGTGGCTACTCTTAGTAAGGGCAGGTTTTTGCCCACAGAGTAACAAAAGTTGTGGCAGTTTTTTAAACAATAAGGACTTTTGTAACATGGGTAAAAGTTTTAACTAAAGTACTATTAATGGAGAAATTTGGCCACCTGCCTCTGCAACATTTCCCATTCCTCACAGCAAAACGTGGTTATCTGCCTGTTTTGTTCTCGAATATGGAACAAGCAAACCCAAACTTATCTCCTCTACAGCAATAGCATTTGGCAACTGATCTGAAATGTGATGAAAGTGTTAGGCTGGGATTCTCAAAGGTGTCTATGGGAGTTAGGAGCCCAACTCATCGACTTTCAATAGGAATTAGGCACCTCACTCTCCAAGGCCGCTTTCAAGAGAACAGCCTCAGCCTGAAGGTATCACAAATGCATCACATTTGAGATGAATGAAAAGAACTGATTTGTCGCTCAGCACAGATGTTGCAATGTTGTTGATTGCTACAGGTAAAGGTTAAGGGAGAGGAAGGATGGTCCCTCGGCCCGCGCCACTTCCAGCAGCTCCCATTGGTCTGGAGCAGCGAACCGTGGCCACTGGGAGCCGCGATCAGCCGAACCTGTGGACGCGCCAGGTACACAAACTGGCCCGGCCCGCCAGGGGCTTTCTCTGCACAAGCGGCGGAACAAGTTTGGGAACCACTGGTGTAGACATTTTGGCTCAGGTTAGAGCCTGGACAGTGGGTGGGTCCCAGAGATCAAGCTGCAGCCAGAGTCCAAATATCTACACTGCAATTAAACAGCCCTTTAGCCTGAACCCAAGTCAGCGGGCATGGGCCAGCTGTGAGTGTCCAATTGCACTGTACTACTACTACCCTTTAGTACTAGATTTTCTAAGGTCGTTAGGTGCCTAAAGATTCAGACAGATACCTGGTGGAATTTTCAAAAGCCCTTTGGTACCTAGATGCTTTTGAAAATCACTGTGGGTGTGTAGCAAAGTGAGACTCACCGGCACAGCACCTCCTGCTGGTCGCCCTGGGAATTAGCTCTTGTCCAGCCTGGAGTGCTCTCTGCAGGCCGGTGTCTCACCTGCCTCAAGCCCCGTGTCCCTCCCAGACCCCGGTGCCCTTTTCCTCAGGGTTCTGCCCCCTGAAGTACCCCCACACACACATGGGGTCTCCCCTCCCAGGGGAACCCTCAACCCTCTAAACCCACCTTGCCTCAGTGGCACTGCCAGTCATCATCTAGCCCCCGCTCACTGGGGCAAACTGCAGTCTGTCATGGCCACTTATCATTGGCAAGAGAGTTGGACCAGCCACCGCTGCCTAACCCTGGGCTGCAGCCTCTGCAACCCCAGTACTGTTTTGGCCTTGAACAAGGCCCGCAGCCTGAGGATTTATCAAGCTGGAGCTCCCCAGCTTCTCTTGCCTTTCCCCTGCCCTGCCCTGCCCTGCCCTGCCCTGCTCCCAGGCAGCCAGGTCCTTCTCTCTCCAGAGCAAGAGAGAGACTCTCCCAGCTCTTGGCTCACAGCCCTTTTATAGGGCCAGATGTCTTCTAATTGGGCATTACCCCAGCTGTGGCTGCCTCTCCATTCAGCCTAGCTTGGCTGTTTTAACCCCTGTTCTCCAGGAGTGGGGCAGCTGCCCCACTACAGGGTGCCTAACTGCATCTTTAGGCACCTAAATACCTTTGAAGATCTGGTCCTTAGTTTCTCTGATTAAACTAGGGCAAAGTGCATTAGGAGCTCTTTCCTTACTATATATAGAATCCTTAGAAAATTTAGCTAACAATTGTTCAACATTTTCTTGACTGAAGAGATAATAGCATGCCTCGACCTTGCAATGGTGTTGTGTGGATAAATACATTGAAGAGTAAGAGGTGCTCAGATATATGGTATGGGCCGGGGGCATTTAGCACCTTAGATAGAATGAACTTTTTATTGTATACAAAAAATGGAGTCCGAGAGTAATACCATGCTGTGCTTCTATGTAACATACGGGATAGAACATTCACAGTAGACAACATAAAGAAAATTTAAATAGAGAAATGTTCAGTCAATCTGTCTATCCAGTTATTTTATACCACACTCCTCACCATGGTGTCTGATACAGACATACTATATCTGACGTGATTGATTTCATAGGAGGTTCTTTGCTATCACTACATGGGTGGCTTTTTTGCACTGTGTCAATACAGTGCTTTGGTGACTGCTAGTGGTAGTAACTAAGAAGAATGCCAGATGAGTATCAGATTGACAAGAAAAGATTTTAGAATAATCTCTATGTCTCTGAACAGGGCTGGGGTGCCAGGAGTTAAGAACTTGTGAATGGGGTGGATGCTCTGTTCTTCATACCACCATTACCTTGGTCAGGATGAATCCTCTCAAAATCACCAGTGCAAAATTATTTCAGATACTTTCCAAAAGTTTAGAAAGATTCACAAAACAGAACCCTTTATTGATGAAAACATTTTTCCCCATGGAAAATAAATCAGATTGCACTTAAAAATGTTAATTAAGTACATTGCATATTTAATTCATGGAAAAACAGCCAGTTCTTAGCTCTTTTTTCCTTGATGGACCTTCCAGGGTTAGCTTTCTTTCTCCAAGACTCATTGGCCTTGGTAGGCAGAATTCTATTTCCCTGAGCTTGGGCATTGTTAAAGGCTTCCTGCCCTCCCTATTGGCTCCGATTCCCTGTGAGTGGCTGTAAGTGGGAACGAAATGATGCAGCTGGATTCTGTTATAATCTCTCCCAAACTTTTGGTCTATTAAAGTTCTCTTGCAACGTGCAAAGAGCTTTTCTCTTGGGCGCTTTGGCACATACCCTCTCCTCCCTGCCCCAGAGAAACAGACTGGCTCTTCCCTAATGATTTAAGGTGTGACATCCTGGCCCACTTGAAGTTAATGGGAATTGTGGCATTGGCTTCACTGGGGCCAGGATTTCACCTATACTCACCTCTGCCCCAATTAGTACACATTGCAGGGTTTCCTCCCAAGCTGTGGGCCAGATTCTGATTTCTCTTGCATGTGTGTCCAAGGGGGAAAGCAGCGAGAGGAGATGCAGAGAGCAGGAGGAAGCAGGAATGTCAGGGCGTGGGGTATGAGGTGTTTCTCAGCCCAAAGGTGGCATAGCTAGGCAGGTACTAGGGTATGGAGGCCAGCTCAAGGGGCAGCTGCACCCTGTACCCTTTTGAAAGGCAATACTCCAGAGTGTGCTCCCAGCACCCTTGGAAGCATTCTGTTTGCCTCAGTATTCCTGAGGCTCAATGCTCTTGGCCAGTGCTGACTGGTAATGCACTTCCACACCCTACTGATGGGGTTGTGGCTGCCAAAGTCACAAGATAGCTTGAGTCACAAGATAGCTAGCACATAGAAATTACATAGGCCAAACCAGATTAAGATCGTTATGGCTGGATAGTGAGTTTAAAGGGCCAGATTTTCTCCTATGCCGAGATACGATCCGTGTGGGGTGAGATGTCAGGGAGCCCATTACAGCTGTCTCATTCTCAATCTACCCAGGCCCTGATGTACATTAGAGCACCATGGGGGCTGCTTTAATTTATGACAGCTTGTTATGATCCGTAAGGGGCCATATGCCATCTGAGAATTACCACAGGGGAGGCCTGTCCCATCCCATCCCTGTCTACTCCACAACCTCTATGATGTCAGGGCAAAGGAAAATTTGATGTAGGAGCCTCCTCTGCCCGCTTTGTACCCACTGAGAATATCCCTGAAGGAGGGGGAATTCTCAGTTGGCCAGCTGTGGCCAGATTACATCTCTTCTGTACTGCTCAGGTGGCTCAAAGAAGACAGAACTGGGCTGAGATTCTGGCCCAAGAAGTTAAAATCAAACAAACATGGAAGAGGATTAATCATCTTAGCAATGATTTTCAGTCCTACTTTCACTAAAGACAATGGCAAAGGATCAAACCTTAAATAAACAGCAAAAAGGGAGGATAGTAATAAAACAAGGTAGGGTAAAGTTTTGAGGACACTGTGTTATAATCAGCCATTGCTCACATGGAGGGAATTAAAACACGATTTCTAAGTACACTCTACATTACCCACCATGACACTTAACCAGCTCAGACCTAGAGGATGTAGCCCACAATGTGAGTTTATTTATTTAAGTTTTACTCATAACATTTCAAAGACTCTAATAACGCTGCAGGATACCTAAGGCCTAAGTTTATTTTATTGTTTTGCAGCAGCACGTGTGAGGTTGGGCCTTGTTAGCCATGTGTTAAACAGGAATGGGTCAGCAAAAGGGTTTAAAACAAATGCTGCCAGCCAAACCCTGAATTACTTACTCACATGGACAGTCCTACTTAAATCAAGCGAGTGAGGGGATCAGGAGGATAGTACTTACCAGGGGCGGCTCTAGGCACCAGCAAAGCAAGCACGTGCTTGGGGCAGCCCATTTGCAGGGGCGGCAGGGATCCAGCATGGGAGCTGAGAACCAACAGGGGGCTCTGGGAGCTGTAGTTCCTTGGTTAGCTCCCTGCCTATAGAGCCAGCCCTGGAGCAGGGAAAGAACTACATTTCCCAGCATTCCCTTGGCCATTACCAACAGGAAAGAGGGGGAGGGAGTGAGGTAGCTGAGACCTCATGCTGCTGTGAATGGAGAGCTGCACTGTGAAGGTAGGGATACCATATTTTAACATTCAAAAAATAGGACACTCCATGGGGAGGGAGGGTAGCCCCACCCTGCCCCCATCCACTCCCGCCGACTGCCCCCCCCAGAAACCCCAACCCATCCAACCCCTCCTGCTCCCTGATCACCCCCTCCCGGGACCCCTGCCCCTAACTGCCCCCCAGG
>NW_020664561.1:46175587-46195911 GCF_002925995.2 Terrapene triunguis
CCTCCACCCCATCCAACCCCCCAGCCCCCTTACCGTGCCACTCAGACCAGCATGTCTGGCTCCACGTAGCGCCAGACACAGTGCTGCATACATGCTGCCATGCTCCCCCGCAGAGCCACAGCCCCCTCCCCCCCAGCACCTGCCTTCCAGATTTGAACACCTCAAAATTCAGGAGTGCTCAAGCTCAGTTTGGGCAGCTGTTACTTCATTTCTCCCAAATCAAATATACTGATCCACTGTAACTTGCTGTAGAAAAAGTAGGATAAAATTGAGCAAGAAATGCTTCCCAGTGGTTATTAGGACTGGAATTGCTATTTTCAACAGCCATTGCCTTGTTTGTTTGTTTGTTTAAAAGGAAGACAGTGATATTGCATTGGCAAATTCCCCATAGAAAGAAAGAGAGGAACAAAAGAATAATAAAGGCACCTCAACTTTTCTTCATTTATGTAGGACAGTCTTATAATATGCATCCAGATATCCTCCAGTCACACAAGCTGAAAATTGTTCCACTTTACTGCGGTTCTGTAACCATATGGGAACCAATCCTGTCTCTGTTCTGTGCACATCTAAAATTCCTGCTGAATGACCTGCCGTGGGAGGGAGTTACCAGTGACCCAGGGCTGTGGCGGAAGGAGGGTGCAGGTGGGGGGGGAGAGAGCCCAGGGCTGGGGCGGCAGGAGGTGGGTGGGGGGGGCAATGGTGGGGGGGAATGAGGGAGCCCAGAACTGGGGCAGCAGGGAGTGTGTGGGGGGGGGAAGAGCCCAGGGCTGGGGCAGCAGGGGGGTCCGGCGAGGAGCCCAGGGCTGGGACGGGGGGCAGCCAAAATTTTTTTTGCTTGGGGCGGCAAAAAACCTAGAGCCGGCCCTGGTACTTACAGCCAACAGTGTCAGTGAGAAACTCTACAACAGCTGGGCAAAAGAGTCCAAGCTAAAATACCAAAGGAAAACAGGAAAAGTTTGTTTTATATTAAAAACCATATGTTCTTACTACTTTTCTTTTCTTTTCCTTTTCTTTTCTCTTTCTTTGATAACATGTTCTTCATTAAAGTTGAATTTAAAGAGCTTCACTTGCAGATTGATAAATAAAATCTCAAACACAGCTTTATACATGGGGAGGAAGGGAGAAAAACGGATTGCATTTGTTTTGCACCATTTCATTCATGAGCCAATTCAAGGAAGTGTTACTGTCAAATCAGATCCAATCTTGTGCTGTTAATGGCAGAAACATGTGAGGTGGGGTAGGATTATACATACACTGCTTCTTATAGGTTTGGCCTAAGTACAATTTGTTTTCATGTGTAATTTGTAAGTCTAAAAACCAAAGGGCTTTGTCATGAGCTAGGGCCAGTGTGATGTTGTGCTGCCTCAGGAGCAGTCTTGGAAGCAGATTATGAGTTGCCTCCTGGTTTCCCCCCGTTCTGTGGGGGAAGTGCCCGGCACCAGGCCTATACGTGGTACAGAATACTGCCCATGTCACTCTGGTTAGCTATGCTATCTAGTGCATTGGGGTGAGATAAGGCCCCACCCACTACTTCCCACTTGCAGGTGAGGGGAAGTTTAGCAGCATCATGTAGGCTGATCACCTTCCCATGCTGCTACCTGCAGATTTATGCAGCTGCACAATCTGGGCCACAGTCTGGCCTCAAATGAATTAATAACATGTTAATAATTAGGACCGAGCAGACAAGCAAAGCAGTTAGTTGATCTGATGAATTTATCCTTTTTTTCTCTTTGCAAATTGTTTATGGGTAAATTGTGATTTTCTTCAATTTATCCGTTGTTAGAAATGATTTGCCAAATCATTTCTGTCAGTAATATGAGCTGTGTTGCCAAGTTTTGGCTGGACAAACAGATTGCACAGCATTGTTTCTGTTTTCAGAACCAACAAGATAATGGTTAAATTAGGATTTGGGAGTAAGTGTTCCCCTCATGAAGCCAGAATGTGCTTTCTGTCTATATTGTCCCAACTCTTGCTTAAAAGCAGCTGTGTCTGACCATTCCCACTGGTAGATTCACCAACTAAACTGTTCATAGAAAGTGAACCGAAAAGGAGTCTGAATACAGTCAAAACAATTTCATTTTTTATTGGTATGAACATTGGCAGAACATTTTTGCGGTATTAGCTCATTTCTCTTTATAACATATATCAAGCTGATTTGTAACTTACACAAAGAGATACACAGTATGCACATTTATCAGTTATCCTCACCCCACTGCTGGGGGAATACCTCTTCTGCACAGCTTCTTTTCTCACCAGGGTGGAACCATGAGCATAAACCTCACCATATTAGAGACTGGAGCCAATTCCTACTAATAACAATTGGAATCTTTCCATTGACTTCAATAGGAGCTGGGTTGGGGCCCTAAATCAGGATTGATTTGTAAGATACGATATTTTGTGTGTGACTATGTAGTTTGGTTGGTTAACTTCTTGTAGTTATCATGGAAGTAATGAATCTTTAGGAGGGATTTGAATGTGGAAAGCGTGATGTCTTGGAGGGAATATTTCCTTGAGAACATAAAAATGACCTCACTTATTAAATAATGTCCTCAGCTTTCAGGTTTGTGCTTTCAAATCACAATCTGAGTGATTTCTATTCCCTTAGACAATATTGTATAGCTCTGTATCAGGCACTCTGTATCACAATACACAAGCACATAAGAAGTGAGGTTTTTACCCACGAAAGCTTATGCCCAAATAAATCTGTTAGTCTTTAAGGTGCCACCAGACTCCTTGTTGTTTTTGTAAAAACATATGTAGTAATATTGTTTGTGATAGATTGACAAAATCAGGGAAATGCAAACTTCCAGGGGATCACCCACTGTCAGGGCAAAATCTCTATTAATTTTGCATGCAGGATATACATGTACCATGCCCTGGCAATGGAATAACCTCAGTGATCCAAAGATTTTGTTTTCTCATCTCTAACTGT
The DNA here is from genome assembly GCF_002925995.2 of Terrapene triunguis. NCBI lineage: Eukaryota > Metazoa > Chordata > Testudines > Emydidae > Terrapene > Terrapene triunguis. Next base: position 46,178,520 of record NW_020664561.1, read on the forward strand.
GGTGATCTGTAATAGACATCCACATATTGGAAAGAGAAGCTTGTCCTTGATTTCTCCCATTGTGGGTAGATATTGCTATTCATTTTGCATGTACTAGCCTATACTGTGATCATTGAGTCCCTTATGGGTAACATGATACACATTAATGGTGCACAGGTTACATTTTTGCAGTCCCTTTAGAGGTGTGTGTAGGAAACTCCTTTGGAAATTAATCAGACTGCTGAACAAGACTTTGAAAGTATACTTGAGTGTTCACCTCTGGCAGCACCTCTTTGTTTTCAGTAGATAACAGGCACTGTTCAGTAGTCAGCACTTTCCAATAGATACTACAAAGGTTCCTGCTCTAAATATATGGGGAAATGATGGTGTCCTGGATACTGCGCCGTGGCAACTGTAGGCTGTTGGCTTGCTTAGTAACAGTGGCCAGTGCATGTCCCAGAGGTCATATTTAATTAAATTACATTTTGGGATGATAAGATAATTTTAGTGTACAAACCTAAGAAAAAGAAATTTTGTGGAAAACCCAAGAACAATGCGGGGGTGGGGGTATGTGTGTGTTTTTCCCTCCAAATAGGCAATCACTGTAGAATGTCATAGATCTGCATGGTTCAGGTTTAAAATATATGGCAGCAAACAAATCTTATTTTACAAAATCCCTCACGCAGACTAATTTCCCTGTGTCATACACTCCTGTATCTTTAAGGGAGACAACTTTTTATTTAAATTTTGAAACAAAAAATGTCCGCAGTGCTGACTGGTCCCCAGTATACCAAGCTTCAGCAAGATTTAGAATGTACCAGAACAATGTGATGGGAGGCCATTGCTGCCTGGCATTTGGATGTCTCTGTGTAAAATGAGATATACCTGTGCTATCTTTAAGGCTTTGGCATTGCCTTACATGTACCTCATATCTGTATAAAATCACCTAGATCTGTGGGTAATATTGCACAAGGGATGTTGCCAACATTCTGAATTGAATTCCCCATAGAAATATTAAAGTTTGAGTTTATTGTTTCAAGGTAATGAGTATAGCTTTAAATTCAAGGCAAAGACAAGGGCTAAAACCAGATTATGTGGCTTTAAACCACACAAGAATTTCCCTTGTGACATTTTTTGCTGTTTGAGTTTAATTTGTATAAAATAATCAAAACACTCTGTAGGAATTATAAGTTTTAAAGTGTTTTATCCCAGCAATGCGGTTTGGATAATTTGTGGCAGCCCAAAATTCAGAATGTGGTCAAAATAATTTATTGTAAGCATTAGAAATCAAAATTAGCATTAGAAATCAACCCCTTGAGAATTTTTTCTTCTGTGATTTCAGTTTGTAGAAAACAATCATGTAGGACTCATGAGCTTCTGGAGTGCTAAATTTATCATAGAGGTAGGAGTGTTTTGTGGAGCTCAGGTTTTACAATTTAATTCAGATTTATAATTAACTTTACAAACATATACATTTGTGTCTATGTGTGTGTGCCTATATATGCACAAAATGTATAATCTTAAAAATATTAGATGACTGTAATCTGTTTTGTTAGAGGACAATTCACCAATCCTATCTTCATATTGTTACTAATTTCAAGAAAAAAAGCAGTCAACCCAGTGCTCACAGATGTTAACTCTCTGATATAAGATAACTGTGTACGAGATTTGCTGTTTTTTCTAAAGTATGAGTTTGTCCTCAACTGGTGAACAGTGAAGTCTAACAAATGGTTATTCCAGTATTCCTGACTAGCGCTGAGCAACATGGAAGTTGCTTGCTTTGCGAATGTGACAGTAATAATAGATGTGCATTGGGAAAGTCCTGACCAGATTTTGCTGTCTGTTCTTTTCCTGATAATTTACATTACTAGTTTGTTACCATCATTAATACTGATATCACAAAATCTGGAAGCATGATTCAGCTCAGTGACTTGTACAAAAGAAAACAATAGTTAATTATATGAAATAAGTGCAGTATTCTTCAGGAAATCTGAGCCCGAAAACCGCCATCCTGAGGCAATCTGATACATTAATGATAAAAGCCCCATACGAGACTGTGGGAGTCTAAGTATTTGCCATGAGATATGTGTGCATAGAGTGATTGAGCAACTGACTGTTTTACATATATGGGTGGGATTTTCAAGGGAGCTCAAGACTGGCCTACCCCTGATGTCACTTAAGTTAATGATTTCCCCAGTGGCTGTGCCAATGGTTTTACCATGGATTTGAATGGGAGTGGAATTAGCCCAACACTGAGCACTTTTGAAAACTCCACCCCAAATGTACTTTGAAGCTGCAACACCTTAAAACCTGCCAACATTAGGATAATGATTTGATAATTAATTTGATGGTAGATGATCATTTTGGAAAAACCACGTGTCACCATACCGAGAACTCTCACTGACTTCAGGCCCATAATGAACTGAATTTCACCTTGTATGAATATAATGAATTAATCCCTCTATATAAAGCTGGCACAAGGCCTACACACCATTTCAGTCTCACTTTAAAGGTGCATAGGACTTGAGACAGCCTTCTCCCCAATGGTGAATTTCACCCATATGTTACAATGTCAGCAGTACATAATGTTTCTTCTCACTAGACGTCCCTTGTTCAACTAGCAAAACTCACGAGCTACTTCCTCCCACTCTCTAACCTTCCTCTGCCCCTACTCTCTGTACCTGTTATTATCTGACTGTCTGGTGGAGTGGGGAATTTAATGCAAATGTTACATCCCCAAGTAACATGTTAAGGGTCACTCTAAGAGTGCAGGTGTACTCCAAAGGGTTAGGTTCACCGGAAGCTTCACACTCTCAGTGTTCAAGCAGAAGGGGTTCGTTTTATTTTCACAGTGCCTCCTCACCCTCATCAAAGCTGTTGGGGTGCTCTGCAGTCATTCATAATAAATAAATGATAAAAGCACATCAAAAATAACGAAGCATTAAATTCATGCCCATGAGGCTACACATGGGTTTTAGCCACAGCCCTGCGTTGGGGATGACGCACAGTCACATTGTCCCAGCAGAAGTACCAGGAGCTACTGTGTTTTCTGGAGCTCCCAGGCCCACAAAGGAGAGCCTGCTCATTGCTCCATCCCTTGGAGGATAAAGCCAACACATGTTCCTGTGTGTGGCTGGTGAAAGCAGAGGTGGGCAAGGGGGACTGGCAGAAAGGGCAGGCTGATAAAATAGAAGGAGACAAAGTTATTTGTTTCCCCTCAGAAATCAACCTTCCTGCTTTGGTCTGTGATTCAGGAAAGCACTTAAGTATGTGCATAACTTTACACATTCACTTCAATAGGACTTTAGCATGTGTTTAAGGTTAGGCATGTGCTTAATTGCTTTACTGAACTGGGGCCTTTGAAAGCAGAAATAATCAAATCTCTTCCTAGAGTGGGTATCCCAAAGAGCTGTCAGCATGACAACAGCTGGAAAGGCTGGATTCTGCACAGTGCCAAAGGCAGGGAGCTGAGGAACCATTTTTCAAGTGGTGGTGATCTGGCTGCACTGTTACTTAGATGGTAAGTTCTTTGGGGCAGAGCCTGGCATTTGTTCTGTTTTTGTATTGTGTCTAGCATCATGGGGCCCTGGCTACCATAATACAAACAATAATAATAATAGGAGAGATGCCCTGTAGAAATCTAGGTCTATCTATCCAAATACCTGACCTGAAGACCACCTCTGTGTAGCTCAAAAGCTTGTCTCTCTCACCAACAGAAGTTGGTCCAATAAAACATATTCTCACCCACCTTGTCTCTCTAATATCCTTGGACAAACATGGCTACAACAACATTATAAACACCTGTCCTGGCATTCATAGCTTGCTCAAAAACGTGGCATCTTAACACCTTACAAATGCAAAATGCAAACACCACAAAGGATCCTGATCTTTCCCTCCGCTCAAGTCCATGCAGTTTAATTTTTTTTATTTTAAAATGGCCCAAATTCAACCCTGGCTCAACCACATTGATTTCATTGCACTTGTGTCCACTTACAGCCAGTCTGAATTTGACCCTTTGTTTTGGATCATTGCTCTGTCTCTCTGCGCAGAATATCTACTGCAGCTCCAACAGGTTTAGAATCTTAATGGTAACCCTCTTCTTCCTCCTAAACCAAAAGGTTTACATTTCCGATTAAAATGATGTCACGTCCAGTTTTGCTCAGTATCCCCAAAGTCATTTTTAGCAATAAGATTTTTACTCTAAATGTAGATTTGATGGAAGATCATCTTCTAGAAAATCCATTCTAGCAGAACTTTGGAATAACTTTATCTAAGTTTTAAGTTTCTTTTGCTTTGCCCTCCTCTTTAACATCCTTTACATGCATAAAAGGAATCTTTTGTCAGTTTCACTTAACAAGAAATTTTTGAGAGAGAGGAGAGCCAAGTTTGCTTTAGAGGGTGTGTCTTCAAGATAGAATTCTTGACCTGAACATGTTCATCTCGGTGAGACTAGCAGCCGCTATCTGGATCTTCTTAGAAAGGAAGTCGTGCATTCATGAGGCTGTTTGGAGCCAGGAGAAGGAGGGAAATCCTGTGAGGATGCTATGTTATTCCTGCATGAGAGTTACTTTCTCCCAAGAGCAATGTACAAATTCTGTGTGGATGGCCTGTTCTAGTAGGATTGTTTAAGGCCATTCTCATGCAACTTGAACTTTCATGATACCCATTTACCAATTCTTTGGGAATATCCTGTTCTGGTGAGATCTGTGGATAGTGGCGTGTAACCGTCGGATATGGAATGGGAAAGAGCTGGGGGGCTGAGCTGTGTCAGGGTAAATGATTTCTGGCTGGGTTCAGGTTAGGCTGGCTCCTGTTGTAAGTTAGGATTTGTAATACCTCTTGTGTATATATATTTTGTGGGTGTGTAACTGTAGAGCTCATGAGTTATTTTCCTTGCTAACAGCGGGGTCCATTATACACCATGCTGCCCTGGCCCATAGCAATGAGAAGCCCTTGATTTCATAAGGAACACTGATAAACAGAGAAAACACACATGGCATTAATATCATCATCATCTCTGGATGATGTTGAAAGTAACACATGTTGTAACAGTACATATAAATCATCTCGATACAACAGAGACCATAGAAAAGGTCCGTGAACCCCTCACTCCTATAAAATGCCAACTGTTACAAGTGTGCTCTCTGGCTGTGTACATGTAAATAGTTAGTCAGTAAGGTTCCAATAGGTGGTGCTCAAGAATCTGTAGCATAGTTCTTGTCTGACCAATACAGCTTTTGCTGTTCGCTGCAAATGGCTTCCTTTGTGATCTGTTAACATTTGCTCTTAAACACCAAGTGTGGAAACTCAAATAAGGGTCTGGAATCTAAAATGCTGAATGGATTGAATTTCTACAGAGGATGCCATGACTAACAAGAGCTATGGTGACTTTGCTATGTATTGGACAGGCTATGCAGAACTGCAGTGTTTTTGAAAAATCTTTTCCATATGAGTGTTGGTGTGAGATTGTTCTTTCAGAACATTTCACTGTGTTCCTCAGTGTGTTGCGGTTTTTCACTGCTGTAGATCTGTGAGCAGGAAACTGATCTGTTTTCAATTGGTGGCTATAATGGTCACATTTAGATTGTGCATATTTTTTGGAATTGATTTATTTTGTGGGTACAGGGTTGTAGGTATGAAGTTTCAGTGCATAATCATCTCGGGTAAAGAGAAAACTCAGATGAACTGCAAAGAGGTCAGGTACCTCTGAACTTCGAGATGCGCATGGGGTATAGTTTGGGTGAGGAAACTTGGGAAAACAGCCTAGAGCAGCCCATTGTCTACCTGCTAGGGAGATGTCAACTTCCAGATGAACACAGAACTTCAGGTGAGAGTCTGTAATCATTTTGTACAATGTTAGAATATATTTACATGATTTTCTATCCCGTTTTTTAATGTAATAAAAAATCCTATTTGCTTTTCTAGCCATTGCTGTGCACGAGGAGGCAGCAGACTCTAGTGGCTATGATAATGGACTGGGGACCAGAAGACATGGGCTCTAATCCCAGCTAGGTCCTTGACGTGCTACGCAACTTGAGTACGGCCTGTGTCTGTCTTCCCTCTCTCCGTGTTGTCTCTCTAGACTGTAAACATTTTAGAGGCAGAGCTTGTGTGTTAACACAGTCCCTAGTGCAATGTACAATGGGACCTTAAGCTCAGTGGGGGGCATTTAAGGGCTACTATAATAAAAATAATAACAATAACTGAAGAAAGCAACAGAGGGTCCTGTGGCACCTTTAAGACTAACAGAAGTATTGGAGCATAAGCTTTCGTGGGTGAATGCCCACTTCAGCAGACGCAAGTAATGGACATTTCCAGAGGCAGGGATAAATCAGTATGGAAATAATGAGGTTAGTTCCATCAGGGAGGGTGAGGTGCTCTGCTAGCAGTTGAGGTGTGAACACCAAGGGAGGAGAAACTGCTTCTGTAGTTGGATAGCCATTCACAGTCGTTGTTTAATCCTGATCTGATGGTGTCAAATTTGCAAATGAACTGGAGCTCAGCAGTTTTTCTTTGGAGTCTGGTCCTGAAGTTTTTTTGCTGTAAGATGGCTACCTTTACATCTGCTATTGTGTGGCCAGGGAGGTTGAAGTGTTCTCCTACAGGTTTTTGTATATTGCCATTCGAACAGCTTCCACCCCACCATCAACCTCAGCCTGGACCAATCTACACGGGAGGTCCACTTCCTAGACACCACAGTACAAATAAGCGATGGCCACGTTAACACCACCCTATACCGAAAACCCACCGACCGCTACGCCTACCTTCATGCCTCCAGCTTCCACCCCGGACACACCACACGATCCATCATCTACAGCCAAGCGCTGAGGTAAAACCGCATCTGCTCCAACCCCTCAGACAGAGACCAACACCTACAAGATCTTCACCAAGCATTCTCAAAACTACGATACCCACACAAGGAAATAAAGAAACAAATCAACAGAGCCAGACGTGTACCCAGAAGCCTCCTGCTACAAGACAGGCCCAAAAAAGAAACCAACAGAACTCCACTGGCCATCACCTACAGTCCTCAGCTTAAACCTCTCCAACGCATCATCAGTGATCTACAACCCATCCTGGACAATGATCCCTCACTTTCACAGACCTTGGGAGGCAGGCCAGTCCTCGCCCACAGACAACCCGCCAACCTTAAGCATATTCTCACCAGCAACCACGCACAGCACCATAACAACTCTAACTCAGGAACCAACCCATGCAACAAACCTCGATGCCAACTCTGCCCACATATCTACACCAGCAACACCATCACAGAACCTAACCAGATCAGCTACAACATCACCGGCTCATTCACCTGCACGTCCACCAATATTATATATGCCAGCAATGCCCCTCTGCTATGTACATTGACCAAACTGGACAGTCACTACGCAAGAGGATAAATGGACACAAGTCAGATATCAGGAATGGCAATATACAAAAACCTGTAGGAGAACACTTCAACCTCCCTGGCCACACGATAGCAGATGTAAAGGTAGCCATCTTACAGCAAAAAAACTTCAGGACCAGACTCCAAAGAGAAACTGCTGAGCTCCAGTTCATTTGCAAATTTGACACCATCAGATCAGGATTAAACAAAGACTGTGAATGGCTATCCAACTACAGAAGCAGTTTCTCCTCCCTTGGTGTTCACACCTCAACTGCTAGCAGAGCACCTCACCCTCCCTGATTGAACTAACCTCGTTATCTCCATACTGATTTATACCTGCCTCTGGAAATTTCCATTACTTGCGTCTGATGAAGTGGGCATTCACCCACGAAAGCTTATGCTCCAATACTTCTGTTAGTCTTAAAGGTGCCACAGGACCCTCTGTTGCTTTTTACAGATTCAGACTAACACGGCTACCCCTCTGATACTTAATAACTGAAGAGGAAGGATAGCCCAGTGATGAAGGGGCTAGTCTGGGACTCTGGAGTTCTGACACAGATTTCCTGTGTGACCTTGAGCAACTCACTTAGGCCCAGATCCCCCAAGGTACATAGGCTCCTAAATCCCATTGGGCACCTAAAACACATTTGAGAATCTGGGTCTTAGTCTCTCTGTGCCTCAGTTCCCCATCTGTAAAATGGGGATAATAGTAATTCCCTACCTCACAGGGGTGTTGTGAAGATAAATACATTAAAAGTTATGAGGTGTTCAGATACTATGGTAATGGGAGCCAAATAAGTACCGAAGGAATTGGGCAGCCATCTTCTCTGAGCCCTAAACAACAGCTCCTAGGTTTTTTCCCTACGATGATTCTGCCAGCAGCTGAGAGTCTATTGGTGCAGATGAAAGGTCGGGCTTAATAATTTTCATATACCTGTGTTAAAATTCAGCTGCCCTAGTCTGATAATGCCATCCAGCACTTCCTCATCACTACCTTTCAGTTAAGAAGAAAACATATGGGTGAATTTTTTAGCTACACATTTCTATGCTGCAGTAGAACATGGTGCGTGCATGTGTGTGTGTTTACTGACTTATTCCTTGGATGTCCATTTATATGGGATATTGATTAATTATTTTAGTTTTATTGCCTGCAGCTTGCTTGCTTATTTTTAAAGCAGTTCAAAGGTAGTGTCTGCTGGGGATTGTTCTCATTGTGGCTATTGGGATTCTGGAGGTTGATGACAGTTTCTTTCACTGTATGCTTGTTACTCTGATTTATTTTGAAAATGCATAGCTTTTTGGTTTATTTAACAGAGCCCTAGCCATGGATCTCATCCCAGATTTTCTCTCAAGAAATTTAAATTGAAAAGGAGAACACTGACATGGCAGCATTTTGGCTTCTACCTTTGCCAGGTAATGAGTAAAAGATGGTGTGGAAAATGAAAGCATGTGTTATTTACGTGTACATTCAATAAGAAACAACAAGAATGGTAAGAAGAATTAGATATGCTGCCTTTGGACATCAGGAGCCTGGTCCTGTGAGATGGTAACTTGCAGAAGGCGCTTATCGAGGGCCAGATCGTTAAAGGTATGTAGGTGCCAAACAACACAGATAGGCATAGGTGGTGGAACTATGGGTGCGGGGGTGCTGCTGCACCCCCTGGCTCGGAGCAGTTTCCATCATATTCAGGGTTTACAGTTTGGTTCAATGGCTCTCAGCACCCCCCGTATACAAATTGTTCCAGCACCTCTGCAGATAGGTGCCTAGTGGGATTTTCAGAAGCACATTGAAATCAATGGGAGCTATGCACCTAACTCACCTAGCTACTTTAGTAAATCCTACTAAGCACCTAACTGAATCTTTAGGCACCTAAATACCTTTAAAAATCTGGTCCTGAGAGCCCTTACTCCTAATGGGAGTTTCCCTGAATAAGGACAAAGTAAATACTGAGGACAGGGTTCAGGATTTAGCCCTTACTCTGTAAATATTTGTGAAGGAAGGAAGCACAATCTTTGCTGTGTTACCAGACATGGGAGGAGTGTAATCATAGATGAATAGCAGTTGCTATACCAGAGCAAATAGTCCATTCTCTCAGTGGCCAGCACTATTACACAGGAACGTGTAATAAAACCTGCAGTGGACAATTATGGAATAAGTAGCCCATTGGGGGAGTTTCTTTCTAACACCCACCAATGTTGGGCTTGTGCTCTGAAACATGAAGGTTATTTCCCCATATTTAAAAAAACAAAACTAAAACAGTCAAAGATTTTCCTATCTAATGGATCTCCTTATTATCCATGACCAATCCTTTTTTGAATGCTGCTCTTGGCAGTGAGGCCCGCAGGCTAATTATGCATTGCGTAAAAATAATAATTCTTCCTTTTAGCATTTTTAATCTCTGTCTTTCAATATCATCCCAGACACTCTTGGTTTTGTATTGTGGAGAGGGTAAACAGGCACACCCTATGGCTGATGGGTAGGAATAATTTTTTCAATTTAGCATTTTCACCACCGCCAAAGCAATAATAACAGCAGGGAAGAAGGAAGAAGACAGAGGAGGATGAATAATAAGACTTAAAAAACCCTCCCCTAGCTGCCTTAGTGGGAGGAAGGAGGAAACTAGACTCACGAGTGGGTCTTTTTATACAGGTGGTGTTAGTTTTATTGGTAGGTGCACAGATATGGTAGTGAGGAATGTGGCAGTAGTACTTAGATGAAAAATGCATGGAGGTGTGTTTTATTTTTTATACGCCAAAGCAAAAGTGTATACCAGAGATCGGCAACCTTTGGCATGGCATGCAGCCATCAGGGAAATCCGCTGGCGGGCTGGGACAGTTTATTTACCTGCAGCGTCCACAGGTTCGGCCGATCGCAGATCCCACTGGCCGCAGTTTGCAGCTCCAGGCCAATGGGGGCTGCGGGAAGTGGCAGCCAGCACATCCCTCGGCCTGTGCCACGTCCCACAGCCCCAATTGGCTGGAATGGCGAAGCGCGGCCAGTGGGAGCTGTGATCGGCCGAACCTGCGGACGCTGCAGATAAACAAACTGTCCCGGCCCGCCAGTGGATTTCCTTGATGGGCCACGTGCCAAAGCTCGCTGATCCCTGGTGTATACCAAGCAGTTTAAGTCAAGAAGAAGGGTGGTGCCTGGAAGATACTCTTTCAGATGAAGGCAGTATTAAAAAGAAGGCATGTGTCCACCATAATACAGATAAATGGTTCCAGGGAAATCTAGGAATAAACTGCAGCAGAAAAGTAATTTTCATGCCCTGCCCCCTTTTTAAGTTATTCTTAGTTGTCCAGTGTCTTTTGAAATCTGAAACAATTATTTAACAGGGATATTAAAAATGAGAATTGCCAGTCAACATTTTGGTCAAAGGGCTTAGTTCAGTGTTCATTAGGAAGTTCTAAGTACCTGTGGAATTTCATTTTGAAGGGTAACACTTGTTTTAGATTAAAGTGTCGCAAACTGTCTGAAAGTTCCAAAATTAAAGCTCTTTGTTTCTCTGATTAAAAACGGGTAATTGATTTTGATAATTTTAATCCAGTTTAAAACAATCAAGTTATAAACTCCCCCAAATGGGATTTATAATAGTGGTGACAATTGCTCCTTTTTTATGGAGTTGAAAAGAACATTAGGATATATAGTTTATTGCTGTGTCTTTCATTTAATAACAAAAAGGATGAGGCACTACGTTATAAAGAAGGTGTCGTTTTATTTTATATCCCACTAATGATCAGACACTGCATTTTTACAGTCCCTCCTATAGAAGGATCTAAAACTGTATTACAAAAATTCCTTAAATTCAGCGCACAGCATGAGGTTGGTAAATAAGATTTTGCCTGTTTTAAAGATAGGGAAAGTGAGGCACAAGAAAGGTAGGTGATTTAGCCAAGATCACACAGAGAATCTATGGGAATGCAAGGGATAGACCCTTAATCTCCAAAATCCTAGGCCTCAGCTATAATCACAAAATCATCTGTACTCTCATTTACATGTATTGTCATCAGGAGCTGATTTATTATGTTCCCAAAGGTCATAATGTTCCCTATAGGAAGAATGAGACAATGGAACAAGATATTGTCTGCTCCATTTGCCATAATCTGATGATATAATTGTTTGTGTTAGCATTTATGTTTATTTATACACCTAGGAAACTCTTCTTACAGTTTACTTATGTTTGCTCCAGTTGAACATTCTCACTCAAAGAACTAAGCCATGATATCCCACTGGAAACCACCATCTATCCTCAAATTATTTAAACAATGATCTAAGTGTGCAAAATGATGCAGATACAAATCCCAGATTCCCATGTCTGTGTAAGAATACCTACTTCAGATTCCATGTAGAGTTTTAGCTACGGCCTGATGTTATTTTCCAGTTGCATGCATAGATGTCTTATTTTGAGACTGTATAGTGGTTGTTTGTGCAATACAGATTTATACTGCTTAAGCAACAGAAGAATTCAGTGCCACATTCCCATGTTAACTGCAGAATGAAGATCAGTATTGTTTGTTTTGTAGATTGAAACAGTCATAAGTTAAATATTCTCCTCTTGTTTTTGCCTTTAATTCTTGGTAAGGATGAAATCATGTTTGTATATTTAAAAAGATCTTATGCTGAAGCTAAGAATCCTGCACTGACAGAGGAGTGGCATTTTCTGTCTCTGATTCTTGTGATCCTACGTTTGCAGGAGAAAGTATGTATTTCCCTTTCTAGTGAATGAAGTGAGGATTTTCCACTAGAATGTCTACTAAGAATCATTATATTTAAAACTCCCAGCAATAACAGCCATTATTGCTTTGACTGTGACCCGTATATGAACAAGCACAGGGAGAATGTGCTTTAACGTAGCAGTAAAACACGAGGTAAGTGATATTGCTAGAACACACTGTTAGCAATAATGGGCTTTGTAACTTTAGAGTCTTCCATGTATAATGGGTGACATGTAGCTGCACTGTCCCAAGAGCAGACAAATTGTGGCCCAGAGTTCCTGCCCTGCTTTCTCCTTGCTCAGGGAGGAGAGGGAGGGAGTTGCTTCACCTCTTTTCATGGGTGTGCCTCTTTTCTTACCCAGACAGCTACATTGGCCAGCAAATAGGGAGGGTGGGACTAGGCCTTCTTCCACTCCCCATCATTCTCTAGTCTAACCCCTCCTCATGGGGGGGAATATCAGGTGAGTAGCCCTTTCTCTTCCCACTTCAGCTGAGTCAAGAGCAGGGCCAAAGAGATGTTAGCAGCACCTTTCTCCCTCTTACTCCCTTGTCAAGCTGAGTAAATGCTGTGATGATCTAGCCCTGTACAGTCAAACACACTGATTAATAAAGACTCTGCTAGGGCATACTTTTGATTTGTTCTGCTTCAGTTTTCACTTCCATTGACACTAGTGAGAGCTCTACATTAGACCAAGGGGCAAATAAGGACCCTTAGTTTTTAAAGAAAATGCGAGATCTGTTGCTCAGACCTGCAGCTGTCATGGGATAAAAGGGAAAGTCCTTTCATGGATTGAGAACTGGTTAAAAGACAGGGAACAAAGGGTAGGAATTAATGGTAAATTCTCAGAATGGAGAGGGGTAACTAGTGGTGTTCCCCAAGGGTCAGTCCTTGGACCAATCCTATTCAACTTATTCATAAATGATCTGGAGAAAGGGGTAAACAATGAGGTGGCAAAGTTTGCAGATGATACTAAACTGCTCAAGATAGTTAAGACCAAAGCAGACTGTGACGAACTTCAAAAAGATCTCACAAAACTAAGTGATTGGGCAACAAAATGGCAAATGAAATTTAATGTGGATAAATGTAAAGTAATGCACATTGGAAAAAAAACCCCCAACTATACATACAATATGATGGGGGCTAATTTAGCTACAACAAGTCAGGAAAAAGATCTTGGAGTCATCGTGGATAGTTCTCTGAAGATGTCCACGCAGTGTGCAGAGGTGGTCAAAAAAGCAAACAGGATGTTAGGAATCATTAAAAAGGGGATAGAGAATAAGACTGAGAATATATTATTGCCCTTATATAAATTGATGGTACGCCCACATCTCGAATACTGCGTACAGATGTGGTCTCCTCATCTCAAAAAAGATATACTGGCACTAGAAAAGGTTCAGAAAAGGGCAACTAAAATGAGTAGGGGTTTGGAACGGGTCCCGTATGAGGAGAGATTAAAGAGGCTAGGACTCTTCAGCTTGGAAAAGAGGAGACTAAGGGGGGATATGATAGAGGTATATAAAATCATAAGTGATGTGGAGAAAGTGGATAAGGAAAAGTTATTTACTTATTCCCATAATACAAGAACTAGGGGTCACCAAATGAAATTAATAGGCAGCAGGTTTAAAACAAATACAAGGAAGTTCTTCTTCACGCAGCGCACAGTCAACTTGTGGAACTCCTTACCTGAGGAGGTTGTGAAGGCTAGGACTATAACAGCATTTAAAAGAGAACTGGATAAATTCATGGTGGTTAAGTCCATTAATGGCTATTAGCCACGATGGGTAAGGAATGGTGTCCCTAGCCTCTGTTTGTCAGAGGATGGAGATGGATGGCAGGAGAGAGATCACTTGATCATTGCCTGTTAGGTCCACTCCCTCTGGGGCACCTGGCATTGGCCACTGTTGGTAGACAGGATACTGGGCTAGATGGACCTTTGGTCTGACCCGGTATGGCCGTTCTTATGTTATGTTCTTATGGAGAACGAGCAGAGACTGCACAGGTATAAATACTATGCAAGGTGCAAAGAGGTGGGGAATCAGCCCCCATGTCTCTGGCCAGCAAACTATTCAACAGGAGCTTGTCTAGCCCATTGTATCTCTTGTTTTAAAAAAACCCCTTGTTTTCATAAATATGGAACAATTACAAATTTCATAGAACTCAAACACTAACAGGGAGCATTTGTAACGCACATCAAATGTAACTGAAGAACGAGAGGATACTATATAATCACAGAGTGATCCAACTAGGTTAAAGGTCTGATTCTGATTTCATTTAAACCACTGTATGTCAGGAATAACTCCACAGAATAGGGCACACAGGTGCAAATCAGGGTAAGTGAGAGCAGAGTTTGGTTCTAAGTCCTATCCTGCAAGTAGTACTTACTGAATCATTACTCAGGCAACGGAAGCTTTACCTGAATAATGCTTAATGGGAAAGTCTAAGACCTTCCGGGCACGCCTGCGTCTACCCTTTGGTTCGTATCTAGCAGACAATATATGAAAAGCTATGAGATATCACATAGCAGAATAATCCTGCTGGCCTTTGAACCTTGCAGAATCTTAGCATCTGAGAAAAGAGCCTCAATTTTTTTTTAATTTGCAAGCCCTTTGTGGAGAGACAGTTTCTGTTTTAATTCAGATCTGTGGTTGGAGGTCAAGAAAAGTGTTGTAGCAATGGAGAGCCTGTGCTACATAGCACCATTCTGTAGCTGCAAGTGTAAGTAAGAGCAAGTCACTAAAAAATGTAAAGCCCCTCTTTGTAGCATCAAAGTGGCTGTTTTGTAAAAGTGATCCCAATGGATATAATCTCAACAGAAGCATATGCCATCTTGTTCCCCTTGCCCCAGCAATGGCTGAGAAATGTATAAAACTTGGCTTGGAAGGATTAAATATTTATTGATAAATGTTGGTAAATGTCAATTTCACCCCCCACCCCCCACACAAATGAAGAAAAAATGTTTCCATTGGTTAATAATTGAAATTTACAGAGAGGCAAAGTTCGAAATATGCTGCTTGAGAGCTTATTTGAGTTTGATTTAAGTATATTTCCGTAGTGTATTTTGACATGTGCTATTGACAATTTGTATTTTATGGTTCCAAAGCTTTAACTTTTTGAATCTAAATGTCTACTCTCATGAAATAATTATTGTCTGGTCACCCCAACAGTTTTGTGCAACACTGAAAAATTAATTCCATAAAATGGAAAAAGTGCTTAAAAATAAACATTGATATTATCCATCAAAATTATAAAAAATAAAAATCAAATTCTGCGAAGCCTATATATATAACTAGGCTTTAAAGAAATACACCAAGAAAGCAGCCAGGAAAGCTCATACAGTGCACCATGTATTGGACCTGTTATGTTCAAGTAGCTGACTTCATTTATTCAGTGTGACTCCTTATAGTAGTAAATTACCGATTCTGATGAGTGCAGAGGAACTGCACTGCTAGAATTACAGTTCTTGCTGCTTTCCCTGGCTGGCTATTTTACCTGGGGCTCTCATAGTAGAAATAACATGGCTGAAATAAATCATGCTGTGGAGCTGCACAGGTTGTGAACCTGTTAACATGCCACTGCTCTTCAACCTGGCCTCTTGTAGCAGTGGTTCTCAACCAGGGGTACATATACCCCTGAGGGTACTCAGAGGTCTTCCAGGGGGTACATCAACTCATCTAGATATTTGCCTCGTTTTACAACGGGCTACATAAAAAGCATCAGCAAAGTCAGTACAAACTAAAATTTCATACAGACAAAATGAGAAAGTAAGCAATGTTTCAATGTGCTGTGACACTTCTGTAGTTTTATGTCTGATTTTGTAAGCAAATAGTTTTTAAGTGAGGTGAAACTTGGGGTACACAAGACAAATCAGACTCCTGAAAGGGATACTGAGTCTGGAAAGGTTGAGAACCACTGTCTTATAGAGACAGCTGCCCACGAAACACAACTCTGCATCACTCAGAAAGCTGCACATTACTTTCCAAATCCCTCCCTACCCCCACCACAATGGAACTGTGACATATCTGCTGTAATTTGGACCTACTCCATCTACTGAGGGGCCAGGAAGATTTAACACTAAATGACTGATGGACCACAGAGAGATCTTGAGCTTTTCCAAGGAGAGGTTTCAATGGATCCATTCCAGTAAAGCAAATAATAAATCTGTAATGTTGACAGAACAAGTTACCTGACATTCCAGATCCTTACGAAACATTCGTGTCATTTTGTAGTGCTGGGTCAGATCCAAGAGCTACATTCACTTTAAAATCTTCAAAGTCACTTAGAGATGGGAACCCTAGAACAAACATAACTGATGGAGCTCTATCCAGTGTCTGGCACACACCCACCATAGTGAAAAACACATACATCTTTTCTACAGAAAGGTAAAGTTATTCTGTGTCTCTTATCACAGAATTGTGTGACTTTAGATCTTGATCATCTTATTTTCCTGTTGAATGTGTGTTATTGGTACTACTATCATGCATGTTCATAACTAATTCATAATACCTGTGGTTATTATCAAACATAGGAAGAGTCTAAGAGGTATATCTAGTGCAAATATTGGTAATAGTACTTCCTGATTCAAAATAATGGAAAAAATCATAAATAAAATCCATTGATTTGTGTTGTTTATTGTGGGAGATGGGAACCCATAATCTATTACAAGACTGCTTTATTTTTATTTGGCTTTTTCATCCAACCTGCTTTCCACTGCATGTTCTTCTAGGTCCTATCGTATGCCAAAGAGGGGAGAGTAGTTTTGTGGCTTTAAGCTCATGCCTTCATGGACTGTAGATTTCCCCCCCTAAATTCTCATCCAGCTTCCAGACACTGTTTTTGCCAAGAAGCAGCACTATCAGCAAGAGCAGCCCGGTCCTCCTTGTGTGAGTCCTACATTATAGTGACTTTCTCTAGTCGAGAGAAAGTTATAATGGGCCTTGGGAAAACTGCCTTCTACTTGATAGCCTCACTTGGTTTGTACAATACTGAGGTCATGTACTAAATAAGGGACTTTGGCTGCTCCTATCTTACATTTTGATACTTTCACTGGGAGACCTGCCTCTGAGTTTTGTCAGCACAGGTCCCAAATGGTTTTTATGATCTGAGCAAGCACAGGCACTGGCTTCCTCCGGGCTCCGGGGTGCTCAACCCCCCACTCTGTCGCTGGCCCTGCCCTCACTGACCCCTTCCCCCAAGTCCCCACCCTCTCCCCGCCCCCACTCTGCCCCAGGACCCACCCCACCCTGCCCTGCCCCCGCTCCAGCTCTTCCCTGCCTCTTCCTGCCCATTCCCACCCCCCCCCCAGCGCACCC
>NW_020664561.1:46196311-46199433 GCF_002925995.2 Terrapene triunguis
GTTCTTATGGAGAACGAGCAGAGACTGCACAGGTATAAATACTATGCAAGGTGCAAAGAGGTGGGGAATCAGCCCCCATGTCTCTGGCCAGCAAACTATTCAACAGGAGCTTGTCTAGCCCATTGTATCTCTTGTTTTAAAAAAACCCCTTGTTTTCATAAATATGGAACAATTACAAATTTCATAGAACTCAAACACTAACAGGGAGCATTTGTAACGCACATCAAATGTAACTGAAGAACGAGAGGATACTATATAATCACAAAGTGATCCAACTAGGTTAAAGGTCTGATTCTGATTTCATTTAAACCACTGTATGTCAGGAATAACTCCACAGAATAGGGCACACAGGTGCAAATCAGGGTAAGTGAGAGCAGAGTTTGGTTCTAAGTCCTATCCTGCAAGTAGTACTTACTGAATCATTACTCAGGCAACGGAAGCTTTACCTGAATAATGCTTAATGGGAAAGTCTAAGACCTTCCGGGCACGCCTGCGTCTACCCTTTGGTTCGTATCTAGCAGACAATATATGAAAAGCTATGAGATATCACATAGCAGAATAATCCTGCTGGCCTTTGAACCTTGCAGAATCTTAGCATCTGAGAAAAGAGCCTCAATTTTTTTTTAATTTGCAAGCCCTTTGTGGAGAGACAGTTTCTGTTTTAATTCAGATCTGTGGTTGGAGGTCAAGAAAAGTGTTGTAGCAATGGAGAGCCTGTGCTACATAGCACCATTCTGTAGCTGCAAGTGTAAGTAAGAGCAAGTCACTAAAAAATGTAAAGCCCCTCTTTGTAGCATCAAAGTGGCTGTTTTGTAAAAGTGATCCCAATGGATATAATCTCAACAGAAGCATATGCCATCTTGTTCCCCTTGCCCCAGCAATGGCTGAGAAATGTATATAACTTGGCTTGGAAGGATTAAATATTTATTGATAAATGTTGGTAAATGTCAATTTCACCCCCCACTCCCCACACAAATGAAGAAAAAATGTTTCCATTGGTTAATAATTGAAATTTACAGAGAGGCAAAGTTCGAAATATGCTGCTTGAGAGCTTATTTGAGTTTGATTTAAGTATATTTCCGTAGTGTATTTTGACATGTGCTATTGACAATTTGTATTTTATGGTTCCAAAGCTTTAACTTTTGGAATCTAAATGTCTACTCTTATGAAATAATTATTGTCTGGTCACCCCAACAGTTTTGTGCAACACTGAAAAATTAATTCCATAAAATGGAAAAAGTGCTTAAAAATAAACATTGATATTATCCATCAAAATTATAAAAAATAAAAATCAAATTCTGCGAAGCCTATATATATAACTAGGCTTTAAAGAAATACATCAAGAAAGCAGCCAGGAAAGCTCATACAGTGCACCATGTATTGGACCTGTTATGTTCAAGTAGCTGACTTCATTTATTCAGTGTGGCTCCTTATAGTAGTAAATTACCGATTCTGATGAGTGCAGAGGAACTGCACTGCTAGAATTACAGTTCTTGCTGCTTTCCCTGGCTGGCTATTTTACCTGGGGCTCTCATAGTAGAAATAACATGGCTGAAATAAATCATGCTGTGGAGCTGCACAGGTTGTGAACCTGTTAACATGCCACTGCTCTTCAACCTGGCCTCTTGTAGCAGTGGTTCTCAACCAGGGGTACATATACCCCTGAGGGTACTCAGAGGTCTTCCAGGGGGTACATCAACTCATCTAGATATTTGCCTCGTTTTACAACGGGCTACATAAAAAGCATCAGCAAAGTCAGTACAAACTAAAATTTCATACAGACAAAATGAGAAAGTAAGCAATGTTTCAATGTGCTGTGACACTTCTGTAGTTTTATGTCTGATTTTGTAAGCAAATAGTTTTTAAGTGAGGTGAAACTTGGGGTACACAAGACAAATCAGACTCCTGAAAGGGATACTGTAGTCTGGAAAGGTTGAGAACCACTGTCTTATAGAGACAGCTGCCCACGGAACACAACTCTGCATCACTCAGAAAGCTGCACATTCCTTTCCAAATCCCTCCCTACCCCCACCACAATGGAACTGTGACATATCTGCTGTAATTTGGACCTACTCCATCTACTGAGGGGCCAGGAAGATTTAACACTAAATGACTGATGGACCACAGAGAGATCTTGAGCTTTTCCAAGGAGAGGTTTCAATGGATCCATTCCAGTAAAGCAAATAATAAATCTGTAATGTTGACAGAACAAGTTACCTGACATTCCAGATCCTTACGAAACATTCATGTCATTTTGTAGTGCTGGGTCAGATCCAAGAGCTACATTCACTTTAAAATCTTCAAAGTCACTTAGAGATGGGAACCCTAGAACAAACATAACTGATGGAGCTCTATCCAGTGTCTGGCACACACCCACCATAGTGAAAAACACATACATCTTTTCTACAGAAAGGTAAAGTTATTCTGTGTCTCTTATCACAGAATTGTGTGACTTTAGATCTTGATCATCTTATTTTCCTGTTGAATGTGTGTTATTGGTACTACTATCATGCATGTTCATAACTAATTCATAATACCTGTGGTTATTATCAAACATAGGAAGAGTCTAAGAGGTATATCTAGTGCAAATATTGGTAATAGTACTTCCTGATTCAAAATAATGGAAAAAATCATAAATAAAATCCATTGATTTGTGTTGTTTATTGTGGGAGATGGGAACCCATAATCTATTACAAGACTGCTTTATTTTTATTTGGCTTTTTCATCCAACCTGCTTTCCACTGCATGTTCTTCTAGGTCCTATCGTATGCCAAAGAGGGGAGAGTAGTTTTGTGGCTTTAAGCTCATGCCTTCATGGACTGTAGATTTCCCCCCCTAAATTCTCATCCAGCTTCCAGACACTGTTTTTGCCTGACAAGAAGCAGCACTATCAGCAAGAGCAGCCCGGCCCTCCTTGTGTGAGTCCTACATTATAGTGACTTTCTCTAGTCGAGAGAAAGTTATAATGGGCCTTGGGAAAACTGCCTTCTACTTGATAGCCTCACTTGGTTTGTACAATACTGAGGTCATGTACTAAATAAGGGACTTTGGCTGCTCCTATCTTACATTTTGATACTTTCACTGGGAGACCTGCCTCTGAGTTTTGTCAGCACAGGTCCCAA
>NW_020664561.1:46199533-46250092 GCF_002925995.2 Terrapene triunguis
CCTCCCCCTCTCTCCTAGTGCCTCCTGCATGCCACGGAACAGCTGATCGCGGTGGGCAGGAGGTGCTGGGAGGGAGGGGGAGGAGTTGATCAGTGGGGCTGCCGGAGGGGAGGCTTTTGTTCCGTGGGTGCTTCAGCCCTGGAGCACCCATGGAGTCAGCGCCTATGTGACCAAGAATGGCTAAATATTGCAATGTTGTCGATATAAGCCCATGCAAAGTCTTGCAAGCTAACATTTGATTAACAAACCTTTGAAAGGTGACTCTTGTATTAACCCAAAAGGTGACATTCTGAACTCAAAAAGTCCCAAATCAGTAATGAAGGTGGATTTTTTTCTGTGCTTCACAGTCTTAACAGGATTTGCCAATATGCCTTTATTATGTCCAGGGTAGTTAGGTATTTTACCTTGCCTAGAGTGTCCAACATATCGTCAATTCTGGGCGTAGGGTATGCATCAGGAACTATGACAGCATTAAGCTTTCTGCAATCAACATAAAGCCTTATGTTCCTATCCTTGGGAACACAATAACTGGAAAGGCCCATGGACTGTTTGACTCTTTATTAATCTTAATTCCCAATATGCTTTTTATCTCCTTATGAATTTTTTCCTTCATTTTTCCGGTGGTCTGATATGCTGTGCTGGGAGTGGGTTGAGGCCCCACAGTGTTAATCTTATAGACTATTTTATGAGTCAAACCTGGCCTGCTGGAAAACATCTGCTGGTGATTCTGCAACACACTCCTAACCTCTGCCTTTTCAGCTGGGGTTATCTCTTCACCTACCTCAGTGCTCTCTAGTGAGATCTCCCTTTGGCATTCAGACATCAGATCAATGAGAGCCGAAGTCTGAGACGCCTTCTCTGCACAGCGTACCATGTTTACAAGGGCTGCTTGATTGTGATGTGCTTTTAACCTGTCTACAGGCAGAGTTTGTGGAGCAACCTGGCTGCAGGGCCTTTGTACTGCGTAGGTAACCTCGTTTACCCTTTCCCCCACTTCAGAAGGCGTTTCCCATTAGTTCTGCATTGTGAACATTTTCACACAGAGTAACACCAGCACCAAATCCCCTACATCAAATGATCGCTCACAGGCACTGTGGTCATACCACACTTTCCGTGCAGCGTCGCTTTCGGAGCGGTTTTGCTGAACTCTTTCCATAATAGTCTTTACATTTTTCCTAAACCTTTGTACCTATTCAGCCATTGGTTGTCCCTACCCTGCCACCTCCCAGGAGTCCCTGAGGAGATCCAGGGGACCGCTGACCTTTCTCCATTATATGAGGTCAAATAGGGTGAATCCTGTGGATTTTTGGGGTACCTCCCAGTAAGAGAAAAAACAGCCAGGGTAACATTACATCGCAGTCACATGCCCTCATGGTACATACAGTCCCAGCATAGATTTGAGAGTCCCATTGAACCTTTCAGTTAAACTGTTTGTCTCTGGGTGATCTGGAGCAGATCACAACTGTTTTACCCCACACATCGTCCATAATTCACTAAATAACTGGGACATGAAATTTGACCCATGAGCTGATAAGATCTTCTTTGGAAAACCTACTCAGGTGAATCTAGTGAACTGTGCCATTGTTTCAGCCTCTGTATTAAACAGAGCAACTGCTTCAGGGTATCTGGTGGCAAAGTTAGCTACTACCAGTATAAATTTCTGTCCCTTTTGGGTTGGTCAGGGCATTGGCCCAACAATATCTATGGCCACCCTGAACAATGCTCCCGTGATTACTAGTAATGGGCTCAAGGGAGACTTGCGGGGTCCTGCAGGCTTTTTTTGCTTCTGACATACATCACCAGTCTGCAGTAATCCTTTATCTCATTCTGAATGGTTGGCCAATACGACTTCTGCTTTAACCTTTCATGTGCCCTATCTGTTCCCAAGTTCCCTGCAAAAGGGCAGTTGTGTGCTCATAACATTAACTCCACATGATGTTTAGTGGCACAATCACTTGTTTGTAAGTCTCCCCGGGACTTCTATTTTTTCCCCACTGGGGCTTCTCCGTACATCCTTCCCTCATCTGTAAAGAACCTCTCTCCGTTCTCTTTATCTGAGCCATTACTGAGGATGGCTGCTTTTATCGTTTCTAAAGTGGAGTCTGCCTCCTGCTCTGAAACAAAATCTGTTTGGCTTTTGCTTGCAAGAGAGTGGTCACAGGGAAGCAGACACCCTCCTCCTGCCTTAGAGATGCACTGTCTTTCTCTGCTGACAAGCCTGGCCTGTACATGTTAGCTATTTTGGCAGCTGCTTCTGCTGATATTTGAATTTTCTCCAATACAGAGGTTCCCACATCCTCAGTGCAGAACTCAAAGAGCTGCTTCTGAACAATCAGAGTTACCAACTTGTCATGGGGGTCTGCCCCTTTACTCTTTATCCATTTTCTCAAATAATGCACCATCTTATGCATGTATTTTCTATGACTTAAATTATCATCCTTTCGGAGGTTCCTGAATTTCAGGCAATATGCCTTTGGGGTAATTTGAAACCTTTTTTACAGAGATATTTTAAAACCATCTTATTTCATAGCCTCATTTACATCCATGTCATTAAACACCTGCAAAGCTTTACCCGTTAATTTGGAGAGCAAAACAGTCGTTCTCCAGTCCTCTGGGATGTTTTGTACACTGCAGATCCTTTTGAAGGTGCTTAAATATTCTTCAGTGCAATCAGTCTCTCTGTAACTAGGATGTAGTTTGTCCTAGGATCCTTGGAGAGGAGAAGTACCGGAACCTATCCTTGTTTTTCCAAGGATGCTTATAGCAGGCAGCCTCTCTTTCTCTTTTTCTTGGGCTCCTGCTTCTAGGGGCTTGTGCTTTTTATCTTCTAGATCCAGTGCTTACTGGTGGGCTGATATCTTGGCTTCCATTTCCAGCCTTTTGGTCCACTCAGCTATTTCTGGCCCTCCATCTCAGCCAGTTTGACTTTGTAGCCACAGAAATGATGCTTGCTTATGTTACATAGAAATTTGCTGAAATGTAAGAGAATAGATTTTTGGGCCTAAATTTGGGTTTAATAATAATAAGGCCTAGTAAAATATGAGTGAAGTGAGACAATTTAGAGGCAAGTTAGAACGTAACCCCAGGCCGTGTTGTAAACAGGGCTGGCTCCAGGCACCAGCGTAGGAAGCAGGTGCTTGGGGCGGCCAATGGAAAGGGGCGGCACGTCCGGGTCTTTGGCGGCAATTTGGCGGTGGTCCCTCACACTCTATCGGAGGGAAGGACCAGCCGCCGAATTGCTGCTGAAGAATGAAGCGGCGCGGTAGAGCTGTCGCCAACATGCTGCCGATCGCGGTTTTATCCCCCCCCCCCCCTTCGCCGCTTGGGGCGGCAAAAAAGCTGGAGCCAGTCCTGGTTGTAAACATGGTTTGATTTTAACAAGTGTTTTAGATAACGTGGATGTTTTGGAAGAATGCTATCTATATTGATAGTTATTGGAATGATATTTACATAGATGTTAATTAAGATGATGTTTAATGTTAAATAGCCAATGAAAAAGTAGAAGATATTGAATTATGGTGGCAAAAACATAGGTATGGTAAAAGTTAGGCTTCATGCTAATTAAGATGTGTTGTTATAATTAATTATAAAAAGGGTAGTATGCTAATTTTACATTAGCACGCTCATCCACCATCAAGGCACCATTAGAGAAAGGCTTACATACCCATTCTTCTCCTCCAGGGACAGATCACCCTTGGTGTACCATTTCATCTTGGAGTATCAGTGCAGTGTATGGTTATATTGTGATACCTGTTTGCGTTAACTACTTATTTTATTTTAAATAAAATCTTTGATTCCATCACTCGTGTCATTCACAGCCCTACACTACATTAAGTTATCTGTAACTGCCCCAGAGGCTTGAATCTTAAAGAGCTGTTTGTTTCTGTTCTTATTTTTAAACTCTTATTTAGAAACACACAAATCAAGGTTAGAACTTGTGTGGCTGTGTCACTGAGAATTGTGTCATGTTGTTCTTCTAAGCCTGTGCCACCTTTGCCTTCAGTCCCTTTCGGTGGATCAGCCTGAACTCTTTGCTGTCTATCCTGTTTACTCATCTTATACTTTCCTTTGTTCTATTTCTCTCATCCCAAATTAACCTCCCCTTCCGCCCCCGAAAATAACAAACTGTAACTTTTTCTTTGTCTGCTCCCAACCTACTCATGTGTGAATCTCTTGGAATCTAGGTTATGAATGTTTGGAGCATGATCCTTAGCTAATCAGCAAACTGGGTGTAAGATCCTATTGACTCTGATGCTCCCCAGGGGTATCCAGAGTTGTGACTCACCTCACCACCACCTCCCCTTAGCGTGAAGCAATCTTATCTGTGCCTGCTGCGGGTCAGCTCCCTGAAACCCCCAGCCTCTGGCAGCACAAGCACTGCCTTCCAGACTTCCGCAGGCCTCGCTTTCTCTGTACGTGTAGCAATAGGCACACACCAACACCTGAGTCCTTGGAGTATTCCCTGCAGTGTCCAGCCCCTTATCCACAAAACACTCACAGAATTACCAGGCTTGCGGTCCCCAAAGGAACTCAACTCAGGACCAGCACTTTGCTTAATCCCACACAGCACTTAGATATATTGATAGTGAAAACAAGAATAAGTTTATTATAAAAACAAACAAATACAGATTCAAATGATAGTGAGTAAGAATATTGGAAACAAATGGATACATGTAAGATAAAATCAGAACATGCTTTCTAGAAACTAAACTCAACTAACTGGTTAACCTTCTGGTTATCTTTCACCCAAAGTTTTCTCCAGTGTTTTATCTAAGCCTGGTTGAAGTTCCTTTTTCATAAAGCAAACTCACTATCCATTTACTTCCTCACTGAAGGGTGATAGGGTGTCTTGTTTGCCCCCCAAATATTGTAGAGCAAACCTGTGATGTGCACCTCCAGATAACATTCTCTCCTCTCTGGTTGTTTTTCTTGTCCTATTAGTTTCTCCCTGAAGTTCTTACAAGCCTTCATTAGCATTACTTCAGACTGGTGAGACAAGACCCACTGTGAACTATACAATGCTTAATTTACATGTAAACAGCAAGCTAGATAAATATTTCTTGTCTGACAGAAAACCTGTTTTACATCTTTGCTGGTGACCAGTACCTAGACACAGACTTTAAGAACATACTTTTCAGTGCATATATGTAACTCCTTATACAAAATCTATACATGTGTTTTACAATGATATTGATGACCAGCGTGACGCTGGCTTTTATTTGAGACCTCACATGACACTTTCTGGAGAATTAGAATGTACATACCAGACTCTGGGGATTCCTGTATCCTTATGCTTCCTTTAGGCCCTCTGCAAGTTGGCATCAAGGGTGAACTGCCTGTCACTCACCCTGGGCAAGATTCAAAGGAGGAACAAGCATTCAAAGGAGCGGATGGAGCTTTAGCTGCTCCAGGAACTGAGGTGCACACCTGATTTTCATCTAAGTGTCTTATAGCCACTGGGTCCTATTGAATTCACAAGACGTTTCAATGGTCTGTATTTCTCCATCTATCGCTAGCCAGGACTCTGGAGATGGTGGCCATTCCTCTTGAATGAGACCCTTCCAATGGGCATCCATTCCCATCCCAGGCTTGACTATAGGAACGTGATCTACTTCCAGCTACACCTCGAATCCACCTGGAAGCTCCTGTCTGTGGTGAACACAGCTGCCCTCTTCTTGAGTGGCTTGAGCCAGTGGGAACTAATAACCCCTTTGCCCTGTTTGTTTGGGTTTAGAAGCAATTCAAGGTATTGGTCATGATCTATAAAGACCTGAATGGTCTGGGACCCTGGTTATCTAAGAGATCAACTCTCACCCTAAAATTCCTCCTGGTAGTTAAGACTGGCTGGGAAGTGCCTTCTTTTGGTACTGTACCAGGGCATGCCCAATGAATGCATTGGCTCTTTAAAGGAGACTGTGGGACAAGCATAGTTCAGTCCTGGTTCAGCATGGAACAAAGGAATTCTAGGGATGTAGTTCAGAGGGACTGATGAACGGTGTACTCCAGGATCATGTGACTAAGGAGATCATGTGATGGCAGGATTATATAATGCAAGCTGTGTGCTCAGTCTGAGAGAGATAAACTGTACTTAATTGAGATCCTGGACCTTGTGGATCCTCCCCTTAGGCTGGGGGAGGTCCTTTAGTAGTGGGTGGGCTCTGCCCACCCATCTCCAGGATCGCAACAGACTCAGAGAGATTAAGGTGGGGGCAAGATTTAGGGTCTTTGGTTTGTTTCCGTAATGGCCCAGAGAAAAGCAGCAGTTTTGTGGAAGAATGCTGAGAAGAGATTAGGGATAAGGCCCAAAGACAGGGAATGAGAGCAGGAGGGCTTAGTAGAGGCCACCTGGGAAGGGGATGGGGATAAAGACAGATTTGTTTACTTTAGATTTTTTTGGTTGCCCTGGAAGAGGAAGACTTTATAGTTTGGCTGGAAGGGAAACTGAGTCATGGCCACACCCGATGCTGGTAAGGTACAAATCTGTTATAAGAATACATAAGTTTGGTACCTGATGATGGGTCTTTCTCTCTCTGCAGTTTCTTGCGCTTGCCAGGTCATTGGAATTGGTGCATTTTGACCTTCATAGCATGATACAAGTGTTAATTTGTTTTGCCTAAAATTTGAACTACATTTGTTCTTGGTTAGTATTTTAATTGCTGTTGCTGAACTTCCCTGTTGCCATGATGATAGTTTAGTTCAGTTGTGCTTTGTACTAGTTTTCATAGGGTACAGCCAAGTTAACAGCATGAGGGATGAGAGTCATAGACTCAAGGGAAAATGGGAGAACTCCAGTCTCTGCCTCTGTTTATTTTTTCAGTATGGAAGGCCCATACATCTCACTGTCACAATACTGCACTGCTGCCAGGTCCACTGATTTCCTTAGCATCATTCTCATCCAAGATTGAGAATATCATGCTGCTTTGTTTAAAACTGTTTGCAGCAATCTTAATGTGCACTGGGACTTGGATCTCTGAATTACAATGTCAACAACTCCATTGTTTTAGTTTTGTTTAGCAAGCAGAGTTATCAGAACCCAGATGACTCTATCTGCGTCTGCCTTTGTTCTGTTTTCTCTAGTGAAGCCTTTCTTGCCTGTTTGTTCATGTTCTTTTGCTTCTTCCCATGTTTATCTTGAGTCCATTCCTGAAGCTACCACAGGTATGTTTCTGTAATGTCTTCTGCAGCTGCACTGACAGTGGCTTTGGTGGTGATGTCATTATGATTCTGTGATGTTGGTGGTTCAATCATAATACTTTATTTATTTATTTATTTATTGTAAAGATCAGCTCAAATGACAGCTGTTGCTTGTTTCCACTACTTGCCCTGATTCATCTGCTTCTCTTTGGTTTCTTTTTCACTTTTGACCATGGTATTTCGTTCTGTCACAGTTATGAATCTGCAGGTTGGAGCAGATTCCTCATTATTTTTCAGTGATAATACTAGTAGTTTGATGTCACTCCTGGGACATCACTATGGCATTTGCTTTCTTGCTTTGATTTGCAGGTAGCATTCATCCTTCCTTGTGTGCCTTTAGGTTGAATTATCTTAATTTGTTTGTGGATTTTATAAATGTGCTCCTCAGGCTACTTTCTAAGCCTATGGAAAACAAGCATACTAAGCATCTTCATGAAAGACCCATTCCAGCCCACCCCCACGTTTAATTGCAATATCTTCCCTGCAACTGTTGCACTTTGGGAAAAGCCTCAGAGAGTAGATGGGCCTTACTCGGTGCCCTTAAGGTCAACAGACTTGGGTTCCCATGGATCAATGGCAGGAGTTAATTTCAGAGTCGGGGGTCAGGAACTTCTTGCCACCATCCCAGGATGTTCAAATCTTTGGACAATAAACAATCGGATGGCACAGAAGTTCTTAGTCACAGTTGTGTCTGCACTGCATAAGAACCTAGAAAGATCCAGAGCTCTAGCCCCTTCCGTCTCTCTTCCCCATTAACTCTATCTGTTTTTTCCCTCCCGCCATTTACCCCCTTCCTTGTGGTTTCTCCTCCACCCTCCAGGAAACTAGCAAACCCTAGAGTACAGCTCTTTATTGTGTGTGACAGATTTGGACCTGCTCTGTAATAACTGATGAATACAGTATGTTGTCCCGGTTATTGGGATGTTTGCTGAATGAGTATTTTGGATTAGCTCACTAAGGGGCTCTCTGGAAAAACAGACAAGAAAAGAATATCTCAAGATAGCCCTTTCTCAGCAAACACCTGAGAGCTGTTGGGGACAATGCCAGAACCAGTGGCGCTGAGGATCCTGGCTCAGTCCCTGCTTAGCCTACAGGGCTGGCTTTGACCAGGATGGCCAAAACCTGGGAACACAGATAAAACAAAAGGGCTATGGTAGGGTTTACAAAAGGCTGTCTCCCTTGAGACGGGGGTAGTTGTTTGGGGGAACCAGAGTGGGTCAGAGGGACCCCACTGGGAACGTCTGAAGAAATTAGGGCTGGCCTATGTTACCATCAGGGAAGCTTTTAGGTAAGATAGACATGCATGATTGTTGTGTTAAAATCCTCCCCCTTTCCCCCCCAATGCTTTGTTCCTACTGTTAAATAGTACTTTTGTTATAAGAAGGCTTTTTTGTCACTGTTTACCACTGATGGCTGACTCCCGAAGGCAGGAACTACAGGGATCCAAATGCTGTCAGACTGCTCCTTAAGAATGGTGGAGATACAGGGTGGTATAGCCCAGGGCCCAGTCTGAGTAAGACAATGGTGTGATTTCAGGTAAAGGCACAAAGTCTGAGACTTGAGAGGATGCATTCAGATCCCAGAGAAGAGACAGCGGTGCAGCTAACTCTGTAACCATGACAGTGCCCCTTGCACTTCATCTCTCCCACTGACATCGCTGTTGCCAACGATGCTGGTTTTGCCCTGGCTCTTCAGGGCCTGCTTGTTCAGCTGCATTTAGGCCCTTCTACACCAGCAAATGAGAAGGGGGAGAAGGGGAGAGAATATAACTTTGCTTTCAGTCTTTACACTGAAGGGAGGGAGGAATAGCTCAGTGGTTTGAGCATTGGCCTGCTAAACCCAGGGTTGTGAGTTCAATCCTTGAGGGGGCCATTTAGGGAACTGGGGTAAAAATATGTCTGGGGATTGGTCCTGCTTTGAGCAGGGGGTTGGACTAGATGACCTCCTGAGGTCCCTTCCAATCCTGATGTTCTATGATTCTATGGTAGTGGAAATTCTGCTGGCTAGATTTGGCCCTAGCTGTTAGTGCATTCTGAAGCTATGGCAGGAAGAGTTGGCTTCTTCTGGTTGTTAATGTAGTACCTGTTGCACTGCCTATATAGAAGCTTCCTTGTTTGCCAAGGAGAGATCTTATTTTGCAGAGTTTGTATTTCCTGGCTTCCACCATTTACAGCTGGAAGAATATTAACGACCAAATGGACAGTTTTACTTTTTCCTCTTTCACTCTACATGTATAACTTGGACAGGTGCATCAAATGTGTGGGTAGTTCTTTGGCAATTTGTGCTTGTTTGTGCAGTCGTGATTGTGCTGTGTCACACCCAGATCACTGCTCTGTAATCTTCCTTTTATTCAAGGGAAAACACCTTTTCCTTAAAAAGGAGTCAAAGAAAAATAAGAATTATATAAATTTACATTAAATCATTCATTACTTATGATTAAGCTACTCAATGGGAGGTAGGCAGCTAGGCACTCTTGCAAAACCCAGTAGGGGCCTATTTCACCCTTAGGCACCCAAATGCCTTTAAAAACCGGCCCCTAGACACTCTTGAAAAATTGACTCTTGATGTTTTATTGATGCAGGGTTCCTTAAGATATATAGAGATGGCTCATGAGGAAGGATGATCTCCAGTATTAGATGTTCTGATACTCATTCTTGGAAGGTGTCCCCAAAAATTACCATAGCTTCACATTCCCAGTTCACGTGCATAAACATCAGTGTACCTTTGACATCAAATGAGAGCGTGTTCATCCCACCAGAGCTTGGGATTCAAACCTGCAACAAGAGAGAGGGAAAATTGCAGCCATGAAGACGAAAGCATTCCTAAAAGGGTGAAGACTCTGTGGTAATTTATTGCAGACATTTTACAATTAGTCTAAAAGAGCCTGGATAAAGAGAGCCAATGCAATACGGATTCCTAACATCACAAGATAATAAGCTATAACAAGAAGTTAAAATGAAATTAAGTTTATTAAGCACAAATTAGAGAATGAAGCTTTGCTCTGTGTCAGCTGCCATCCATGCTTTGAGTGCAGGCTGATTACAAGATTGGGCCAAATTCTCTGCTGAGTTACTCTGGGGCAATCCCACTGGCTCCACTGGAGTGCACCAGTGTTACACAGGAAAATGTTTGCTCAGGTTTTCGGTCAAATCATGTAGTCGCCAGTGAGACAAAGCTCCCATTGAAGCCAGCTATTGAAAATGGTGTGTCACAGAAATCACTGGCTGGAGGGGATTTGAATTCTTAGAGTTCTGCCTGAATGAGGACTTGCAGGCTTTGGTCCATCACTTGCAAAGGAGGATCACACACCAAGGGAATCATCCAGAGCAGCTCTTCAGCGTGTTAGAAGAGTACGTGTGACATTCATTAGTTAATGAATTAATTGGGCAGCATTAGCAAATCTAGTTTTCTGTCAGGTTTTAGTCCATACATTTGTTTTAAGCTTGCAAGATAAGATACCGGTAACTAGGATTTGTATTTATTTAAATTACATACACCATAGCAACTGCTGACTGATCAATTGTGACCCAGCACCAAACAACTGTCGTGTGCTTTTGCAACTTAATTTGAAATACAATAGGATTATAGTGAAACATGAGGTCATCAACCTATTGGGAAGCTTTTGCATGTCAGCCTGCTTTAGGGAGCATATTACCTTGTCACAAAGCAGTGAAACTTCAGCAATTGATTTCTATGATACACCAGTGATTTCCCTTGATACCTGCAAGAAGTCTACTGAACACACTCGGGAGGGCTTACTTCCTGTAACTTGTTCAATCTCCACCCTCTCATCACATAAGAAGGCCTGTTGATTTTCAGTGAGGCTGTGTGCAGCTAAGGCTTGTAGGTTCAGTCCTTACATTATTTCTCAGGTCCACATATACAATTGTATAAACATGTCCAGGCAGGATGTGTGATATAAACATTCCAGCTGATGCTGTAAAGGTAGAATCTTCAGAATGACGCTTGATTGCCAAAACTGTATCAAAGAACGCTAAGCCCTACAATTGCTTACTCTACTCTTTATCTGGCCTTCGGAAGAACAGAAGCTAGCACAGATCTGCAGATTCATCCAGCATAAGCTGTAGAAGTCAACAACTGAGGTTAGAGAATGACTATCTAGAAGCAAGCCTCAAAGGTTAATGCAAATATTCAGTTCCATTTTTCCTCCATAGTAGCCTGCTTGGTTGTTATACTTGGTATACCTTTCATATATCTGATATTCTGAACCTTCTCATTGAATCACTCTTTCCCTTTAACTTAGACTTGCAAGTTCTTGGGTTATTTTTCAAGCTAGCATTGTCCCCATCCGGTATTACCAAACCTTACTACATATTGCTCCAGAAGTTTGCATGGCTCTGTAAGATATATAGGGTACCAGGTCCCTCCTCCAAGAGTATACTGAAGTCCTCTCTTATCCAGAGTCACATTTTGTTAGAAATGTTGCAAACCTTTGTATCAGCAGAGGTTGTGTATCTTGTTTGTCAGGGACAGAGGATGCCAAAAAGAGAGACCCTTTGCACTGACTTGCTGGTCTACATTTGACCAGCTCTGTGCATTGCCAGAATAAACCCCATATTGGTACAACATTTAAAAAAAATAAACACAGAGAAGAAAGATACTTTAATAACCAATAATATATTAAAAATGAAAAGATCTAAAGTTACAACTGCCCACTACAAACAAAGTCATAAAGCATGGGTATAGTATGCCTTTTATTAAAACAATTATTCTCTTAAAATCTGTATTGCATATTGTAATCTGCTGCAGTTGTATATGTTCTGCTTTAGGTTAATCCAAAACCAAGTCCTTGGGGCTCTGACTCATTATGCGAATGTATACTACATAGCCAAAGTCCCACATGTTAAAGGGAGAATATAATCTACACTACAGCTTGTTTAAAATAGCACATAGTTTGACGGATGCTATCGGAACTAAACTCTCTATTGGATAAATTGCAATAATCATGTCCCTAAAACTTGTGTCCATACTTGCTTTGTGGGTCCAATCCTGTGCCATAGAAATGGATAAGAGTTTGATCGTTTAGCAGGACTGGACCTTTTGATCGTTGCTGCCTGAGTGCTCTCTCGCATTCCCAATGAGCATGTGATTGAGCTCCACCTCTGCCCCAGTCTTTTAAATTGGGTGCTCAAAGGTCTACAGTTTTCCTTTGCCTTTTGTTGCGATCATCAGTGTCCCCATTCCTGCCTGGCTATGTAAGGAGTATGTGCTGGACATTACACACACAACTGCGCTCCAGGGAAGGGGCCAGGTACAATCCCAGTTACACTCTAGAGGGACAGTGTTCAACTGGGGGGAGGAGGGGATGAAAGTAAAAAATGACTGTAGATCACCTTTATGCCTACTGATTCTGGGCTGGTTGAGCGGAAAACTGGGCCCTAGCTCAAGTTAGAGCAGCCACAGAGCTTCTCTAACCTGTGGTGACTAGAATGGTCCCCTAAGGGCAATGTCACCCGCTGGAGATCAGGTGAGTAGACTCCAGTCAAGCCTGCCCCTGCCATGCTCCCTCCCTGCCCTGTAACACCCCCACTTTGCTCTCAGATGTTGCTGACATGTCCCCTGTGCTAAGGGTAGAGAGATGCTAGGGGCACCCACTTGAGTTACCTACTTCAGAGGAATCTTCATCAGCCCCTTTGTCAGGTTTAAGGTGCCTTGACACTGGGCCAGGGTGGTGAGACTCACTAGAGTAGAGAAATAGATCTGGTAGACACAGAGCGGGAGCAGGGAGAACCCAAAGGACCGGAAGAAATCCCAAACCTCCCCATCTTCCATTAGGGAGAAGCCTGGAGGCCGGCCTGATGGAGATACCTCCTTCCCCAAATGAGAGAGAAAACAGGAGATGCCAGTATAGAAAACAGATCTGCCGAGCTCCCTTGAAGATACTGGAAGATGGCAGCAAGGTAGAAGGGACAAATCTCTGCTGGCCAGGATGCGGAATGGAGAAGCCATTGGGGTAGGACATGGGCAGGAAGTGGGAAAGCGATCATATGGCATAGAAAGGAGTGGGAGCAGCTTTTGGGGAAAGAAGCAAAGGCTGAGCCATGTGTCGGGGGAGGGGGAGAATGCCACATTTTTAAAAGGACAACATTTTTTAACATTTCAAATAAGCTTGAAGGGAGGGATTGGGGATTGCTGATATGTTCTGTGTGTGTTTGGGTGAATGGTGGGTTTTTTTCTTTTACACAAAGAAGACAATATCTTATGATATGATATGATAAGATATGAAGACAATATCTTAAAAAATTGCCAGGATACACATGCATAACCCTGTGGCAACTGGGGGAGCTGTGGCTTTCTTGGAAAGCTGACCATGGCAAAACTTTTTGCAGTGTTGACAACTGTGCTCAGTCAATATGTCTGCTGACATCACTGGGAGAAGTTTGCTGATATTAGGCTTTAAACTCAAATCCTGCAGTCCTATTGGAAGACTTCCCGGGTAGAGAGTACGGGAAACAAATGTTCTCTGACCTCAGTAAATGGGAATAAGCCAATCTGTCCATCTCATAGAATATATACATACCTGCATCTCTTGCAGTTCTCTTACATACTGGGTGGGCATATGGATATCTCTGCTGTACAATTTCTTTTCAGTGTTATGAATCTCCAGTGTCTGGTTTGAATTTTATTACTGTGTATCATTTCCAGATCCAGAATTCTAAGTTTTTTGGTAACTCTCATCTTCCATAAAGTTACAATTATCAAGTATGTATGGACTATATTAGATATTTTTTCCATGTGGGTTTCAAATTCTGGAAAGCTCTGCCATTGTTTAATATTCTCATTCTTCCATGGCACATTAATCACATTGTTACAAATTATTTATGGGTAAACATTTTTCAAAGTTAACGACCTCCAGTACAATAGAACCTTCAGAGTTCACGCTAACAATTGGGAGACCCACTGTAAATATTTGTGGTAAGTGCCTTTCCCATCAATTCCTCAAAGATAATTAAGACAAGTACTAGAAAGTAATTAGCAATAAACACAAGGAACAAACCAAGGCTAATGGGTCACTATAGTACTCTGCTCACATACTTAGCAAGTGTGGCTGATTTTATTATTTGATATTCATGCTTGTGACAGGGTGCCATCAGCAGTACCCCGATCACTGACATTGCTACAGCCTGGAGAAGGCTGCAGGCCCAGCTGAGGGCAATTGTACACTTTCTGTTAGGGCAGTGATTCTCAAACTTTTGTACTGGTGACCCCTTTCACACAGCAAGCCTTATAAATTAAAAACACTTGTTTATATATTTAACACCATTATAAATACTGGAGGCAAAGCGGGGTTTGGGGTGGAGGCTGACAGCTCACAACTCCCCACATAATAACCTCATGACCCCCTGAGGGGTCCTGACCCCCAGTTTGAGAACCCCAGTGTTAGGGGATTGTGAGCACCTGGGTGACAATCATTGTGCTAACAAGGTAGTTGGGGAAAAATATAAGGGGAGAAAACAGGACATGATGGGCTTGCTTGGAAGGAAGCTGGGAGGGGGAGCCAGGGGGAAGTGAGGACTGCAGGGAAGCCTAACCTTGTTGAAAGTCTGCATTGCAGGGTATTACTGTGTGAGAGAGGAATAAATGCACACCTTGGTAAAAGAT
Organism: Terrapene triunguis; assembly: GCF_002925995.2. Lineage (NCBI taxonomy): Eukaryota > Metazoa > Chordata > Testudines > Emydidae > Terrapene > Terrapene triunguis. Next base: position 46,214,351 of record NW_020664561.1, read on the forward strand.
AAACAGCCTGGTGTGTGTTTGTGACTGTGAAGCTACCTGAACTAGCCAGGCAGCAAGGTTCATTGGGTAACGATGGAGGGAACCTTTGACAGTGCTGCACCATGTTCCTTGGTATATTCTATAAAATAAGAAAGTCTTCGGGTCCCCTGTGCAGTACTCCGCTATTAAATCTGTGCTGAGAAATGGTGAGCAAAGTGCAAACTCATGAAGCTCCACTGTCTGCTTCTAATAAGCTTGGGAGCAACTCCAAGGCTAGGGCAGATTGCTAGGATTTTATAGAGGTAGTTTGAGCGACTATTTGAAGCCCTAAAGTTTAAAGGCATGGGAGACCCCCAGAAGTGAAGCCCTTGTTTATTTATAGATCAAATAGAATAGATAATCCCGCCTCCCTGACCCTGATACCTCGTGTGTGTGTGTGTGTGTGTGTGTGTACACACTAATTTCAGGACTGAGCCTTTAGCTACTCAATGGGATTTTTACATGTGTGCCTGCTGCAGGATCATGGCCTAGGTTTTTCCCTCCTACCAGGCATTTCAATGCTTTGTATTAAAAATGGTCAGGGACCAGAACTTCAATTCCATGGGAAATTCCAACAGTTCCAATTTTGTTTTTGCTCTAAATCAAAATGTTTTGACATGTAAGTAGACATGTTCCTGCGAAACACTTGTTTGAAAAAACTGCATTTTTCTGTGGAAAAACTATTCCGTCTAAAATTTTGTCAGCTAGCTCTACTGACCTTTGTCAGTGAAAAGGTAGAAAGAGAGGATGATGGTGGATTTGGCAAACAGGATTGTTTTATGAATGTACTTAATTAAAAGGGCAAAAGGTAGTTCAATAAGAACTCTTTTTAATTGGGTTAGACAAAGAAAAAGTGTTGTCCTAAATAAGACCCCAGACGAGGGGTAAAGACAGTCAATGCTGAGACATTCTGCACTAACTCCCATTACCTAAATGCTCTGGTCACATAAAGGTATGTCTACACTGCACTAGTAGTGAGCCTCCCAGCCTGGGTAGACTGACTCGTGCTAGGAGGGCTCGAACCCGGTGTGCTAAAAGTAGCAGTGTGGATGTTGAGGCTTGGACTGCAACACAGGTTCTCAAGCCCACCTGTCCCCTAGCTGTACCGTAGACATACCCTAATGACCTAGGGTATGAGATGTAAATTTGCCACTTTGTGGTGGGGGAAGTCTGATTCTGCTCTGTTACAGTGAGGTAAACTTAGAGTCATTCTGTTGACTCATTGGAGTCCTGCTGAGATAGAACTATTGTAAACGTCAATGGGACCAGGCCGCACTGTGCTTGGAGTGTCTCTGCAATACCTCATTCATTACGGGAGGGTCTGTGTTATGTGCCAAACTGTACAAGTATCTGCGTGATGTGAGTCATTCCACTAGAAATAGACCTCAAACTACCAAAAGCTCATTGTACTGTGTTAGGAATAAAAATTGGACAGGAAACAGAATCCTTGGCTTTAAGCATCTGAAGTGAACCCCTTGTGAGAAGAATTTGCAATTTCAAGTGGGATGAGTGGAGGGAGGGATGTACAAATAATGCCAGAAAACAGACTCACTCTTTTTGGCACAAAGAGTAAGGAAGCCTTCTCAACTGATGATAGGGGATGTAGAAACAATGTGGTGGGGGTGGTCAAAATTTCAATAAATGGAGTTGCCTGCCTGTTCCGGTCAACAGGGTTTTCAAACAGATCTTGGACAGCCTGCAGTATGTTGCAAAATCCTTTTGCATGACTACAGCAAAACAAAAAGCAGAGTCTGAGTTTCTGTCAACCACCATATATTCATATTTCACTGGTGAAAACAAACAGAACTGCTAGGCTGCTTTTTGAACTTGGTTGTAGGTGTATACAATGAGATCATGTGGGTCCAGGTGCAGTCATTAAGGAAACATTCGATATTGCTCAAAAGTTCCTTGAACTTTGAATTTTGGTACTATTGAAAATGTTTTAGTTAATGAAAATATAAATACCAGGAATGGAAGGGAGCTGTTTTTATAGCTTCTGGAGGTCTCATATATTCCTAACAATGTGCTTGAACATGTAAAGGTTCCAGTATGTCTGTCTGTGGCCCGCTCCTACTCTCATTGTTTCTCTCCGGCACAGCAGGGTCCCTCTCAGACTATCACAATGGCACATGGATAGATCTGGATCTTTCTAAGCATAGGCCACATAAGCTAAAGGAGAATCTCTGTGAGTAACGCTGATTCCATCCCACACAAGGGCAATGGCATGCATGCACATTAACTCGTTCATTGCCATTTCATCCACTTGTCATACAAATGATGAATTTTAATCAGCCAAAGAGTGCAGAATTCGTCAGATTATTTCTCTAGAATCTGCTGCTAATGAAGACTGTGCTGCTAAATGCTCTCTTATGACATCACCAAAACTGGCACCTTCTCTTCCTTTCTTCCCCCATTTACTACTTTAAACCCAAACCTTCTACTCTGATAAAAGTAAGGTTATCCATTCCCTTGTGAAACACCAATGCCTTCTTGGGGGGAGCCAGTCTTCTCTTCTCTCTTCTCTCTCTCTCTCTCTGCGCTCTTCAATCTCCGTACCTTGATCTCTGAGCTTTCTTTTCAGAACCGATTTAGAAAAATGTTAAATACATTACATTTAACCTGCCAACCTTCTTGTCAGTTTTGGCTGACAGGTTTTCAGCACTGTTCTGGTTTGCAGCAGTCACAGATGCTATGGGTGGTCTCTGAGCCACATGGTGCAGAAGCTGACAACTGAATTCAGTGCTAGGGAGCAGTGAAGCAAGAGGAGGTTATATACATTGAGGCAAATTCTTCCCTCCAATCAGTGGAGCCGCACCAGGGATGAATTTGGTCCATTTTATTTCCCATGTTTCTAAATCCTGGGCACACAGGAGGGGTATAAAGTAAGGTCTAAGGTGGGAAGTGGGACCCACTCTACTGACTAACAGGCAATAGGATTTAAAGAAGGGACAGGCCTGAGATGGTGGGGAAGAGGGAAGATTATTAATAACAACATTCATTTCTCTTGTAATGAAGAAAGGGCAGCCGCTTTGTTACCTATTTTTTCTCAGCAGTAATCTAGTTATTTTCTGAACTATGAGGACCCTTAAAATGGAGCAGCCTTTCTGCTCCCTTTTAAATGAAAGGATGGATAATATTCACTCTATTCTACGTTCAGTGCCTGTCACTGATGGGGAAGTTATCTTGGTTAGATCTTAACAAATAAAAAGAACTGGAATATTATTCAGCAGACTGCAAACATCCATTGATTTTGAAGCAGTAAGTCAGGAGTTGTTTTTTCTCCTTCAGTGTTTCAGTTCTCTCCCTTTTTAAATGGCTTCCAGTTCTTAACAGCCTCGTAACATTATGCCCTTTCCCCAGTAAAGAATCAAAGCAGTAAAAATGTTTGCCTTTACCACAGTATTAGATGTTCACTTGATCAGTGTATTCTAAAGGCAGTTATTGGGGGGCAGAGGTGGGAAATGAAAGGCCAAATATTTGTCAACAAAATCTTAGTTTGAATTAAGCCATCCGCAGATATTTACACTGTGAAACTATGAGCACACGATCCCTGCAAGTCTAAATACTCCAGTATTCCCTTTTTTAACAATACTCTTCAGTTCTCAGGTCCTAATATCAAAGACAATCACTCAGAAATAACAGTAAGGTTCTTTCCCAATTGTATTGACAGGTTTAGATCCCAACATTTATCAGCCATATCGCTTAAGTCTCTTTATAAAGAGCCAGAAATAAATTATCTTAGGTCAAGTTTTGTTTATACAGTGGACGGTTCTTCCAGAATTACCTTCTTGACTTAATAGCTTCCTTTTGGGTGACATTTCTCCCAGAGAGAAGACAAATTGTCTAAGGTCAACCTGCAGATCAGCTCAGAGTGTAGGAGGAAATTGTAGGGGATCAGTTAAATTGCACCAGGTCTACCAACCAGCATTAGGCAGCACGCCACTAGTCAGAGGCGCACTGAAGGAATACAGCCTCCCTTCCAGGATGGCCTAACATGCAGCTAAGCATATGAAGGGCTCTTGAATTACACTTTGAAATAGAGTAGTACTTTAGTTTTCCCAGTTCAGGCTGTCCTTGAATCTGATGAACTAACCTAGCACAGTGACAGAGAAATTATATCACCAAGGTGTCACACCAGCCTAATAGTGAAGTGTGCATTTTTTCTAGATTTCTCATATGAAACATAGCAATTACTTGCCTATATTTGAAGCAGTTAGATTCCTCTGAAGATGTTACACAGTGCAATTTTCTCTGCATCTTCTCTCCCATCACTTCTGCTGCTTTTTTGTGGGAACTGTTGTCTTGTGGATCAGACTGATCTTGGGCCTGATTCGGACCCAAGTTAGTGGAACTGCAGTGACTTCAGTGGAGTTTCTCCTAACATATACCCAGGATAGGAGAAAAACCAAGAGCATGATCTGAAGTCCACTGTCCTTTATCTTTCTATGGGACGGGCACTGCTCCTGTGGAAGTCAATGACAATAAATATATGGGCTTGATTCTCCAGGTATTAGGTCAATCGAGTAATGCTGTTGAAGTCAGTAGTATAAAACTTGGGTTAAGAGAAGACAATCAGGACGGTCGATTTCAGTGTGAACAGTAAAAGGCCATGTGTATTTTGTAAATTTTCACATGGTTTCTATGTTTCTAGCACTAAATAAATTAGTATTAGCAGAACTAAGCTAAAACAAAATGCTGTGCCTATTTGGAAATATTTTAATCCTGTTAAATAAACAGCGACTTATCCACTTCTGGTATTGAAGGTATAGAAATAAACAATGCATTATATTCTAAATGGCACCCCAATATCCCATATATGAACTAACACAAATGAACAACTGCTCCATATTTATAAAATCATGAAGGGATTATAAGGATTTGCCAAGGGAAAAAGGTATTTTTCCTGCCTTCTAGAAAAACAAAAACAAAACCAAAACCCCACAAAAAAGTCCAAGTCTCTTTTTAATTAAGCTTTTTATCCTTTGAAGTTATTTCTGATTTTTTTTTCACATTGATGATGTAATTTATGTAAATAATCATCTATCTATGAAAGGAGTGTGTCTGTCAAAAGCTAAAATAAAAAACATCCGTCATTTTGAAGTGATTAACATTCTCCAGATGTTTAAATCATCAGATTTCAGGAGTTTCTCTTTGTTGTGATAATGATATAGTATCCAGAACAAGAATGTTTACTTTTTTGTATGGGTCAAACACAGATTTTTCACAATCCTATTAAAGCATGCAGTTCATTGTAATTGTATGTACAGATGAAAGCGTATGCAGTTATTATTATTCCCCTTAATTGTAAACTGCTGCTGGTAATTTTACTGTAAAGCTGAAACAAAAGGAGCATACTTGAAAGGACCACCACTGCCCACTTATGTAATCAATTTATAGATGTCAAGTTTGTACAAAGATGGTTATCCCTTTCTGTTACCAGACATGTGACATGCTACCTCCCTGCAGCACTGGGAAACATACACTTGGTCCATCTCTTTATTTCACTTTGCTTAAAAATACAGTAGATGTAGCTGATAATGTTAAATGACAGCTCAGAACTGTTATACCCAAGTGGGTTTGACCTTTGACTCAAAGGAGTCAACAAAACACATATTCCTCCATAAAGTGGTAGACTTAACTTTACAGGATGCGGGGTAGACTGAGAAAGCTTATCCCATTCTCTTACCGCCAGCTTGCTATGGTAATGAGATCTGCAGAAACTTTATTGAAAATTAGGTTTTTCCATTTGTGAAAATGGCTAAGCACATATAATATTGCTTTGCTCTCATTCCTTTCTATAATCCATGGACAGTTGTATATTTTAATGTGTAGCTAAAGCTGTTCTAGCTACTTAAAAGGTGAATGCGCTTTTATTGTTTTTAATGATTAATTTCTAATTAAATGTACAATTTAATTAAAACTTGCTTGTGCTACATACAGTTAATAACTGGTTGAAATTATTTGAATTTAAATTTTTGATGTAGCTTCTTCAGAACTGAATTTTGACCAACCCCCCCGCCAGAAAAAATGTCAACTTTTAATTTTTTTTTTCAGTTTTATGACCAGCTATAGAACTGATCCAAAAGTAATATATAATATAAATGGAGAATTTTTCCCTTTCCCCTACCATCTCTAAAATATGAATAAATTACCCCCTCTGGAGGTCTGATATGTGATAAAGGCAGACCAATTTATGTATATATTTATTTAGCATGAAAATTTGACCACCCCACCTGTCTTTGATCCATCAAAATATCTCTCCCAGGGTTTAGTCTAACATTCTGACTTCCCTCTTCCATTCAATAGCTTCAAAGAGAGACTATTAAAAATCTTCAAGGGAAATATTTCTTCCACTTTCCTCCCAAAACATGGAATTTTTTCCTAAAATTGCACCTGCATGAAGTCCATGAGCGGAAAGGTTCAGCTCTGTGTCAATGACATATTTTCTATATTCCCTGTATAAAAATGTCATGGCTTTAAAGTCTATTATCCCATGCCCCTCCTCGCCTTGAATTGGAGAAGGAGATTTCTTGTTTCCCAGTACGATCCAGCATTTCCTTGTCGCTGTGGATGGGCCTGAAATAACAGATATTGAAACTTCTATCTACCACAAAGTTATTGTAGATAATTTTTAGAAGTTTCTAAAAAAATTTTTTTAATCTGCCTCTTCAATTAATCGAATGTTAATTGAGACAATATGGGGATACAGCTACTCCCAATACAACGTCTAAAATCTCTAACACATTCCTAAAGATGGTTTTCTGTAACATGTGACCTATAGAGTACATGACTATGTGGTTCAGCATAAAGGTTTTAACATACTTGTTTGGAATGACTGGCATAGTTTACTCACGGTCTAAAAATTTGTGAGTAATACACTCAACCTCATTCTGATAAAACGTATAACACATACTATAGTATATTCCGGGGTATGGATGTAATGTCTGTTGGTATAGTGTGGTATAAACATATATACCATGTATTATAGGCAGAGCTGGTACTGTTGCCTATTAATAAAATTGCCGACACTTCCCATTATAGCATTCTGGCTTTAGTTGCTTATAACTTTGCCAAATTTAACTGTTCAGGTTGAAATTTTCCATACTGTCTGTCTCAGGGTGAATTTTTCTTTGGAAATTTTTAGCCCAAATGGGTCAGCTGTTTCTGAGAACAAGGCTAGGGGAAAACACACTGATTTGTCCCTGTTAAAAAAAATTCTGACCTTTTCTTCGAACAGCTCTAGTTCCCTCATGCTTTGGAGCAGGGACTTGAAATTTGACGGATCGGTGACCTTTGTCTCCGATGTGTCTTTTGCTGTCCCCATGCAAATCCACTCAAATTTGGCTGAACTGTAAGCCTTTGAAAAATCACCTTTCCCCACCTGTGTGAGGGAGAGATTCCACAGGCAACCTTAAACGTTAGGAAATGTTAGTTCCGAGTGCTCCAATTTGAACTTTAAACAAACATGATGTATTGAGTTTAACACACATGTACGTTCTGATTACTATTTAAAAACACACACTAGTAGTTTGTTAGTAGACTACTTGAGAGAGTCCTGATCCGAAGTGTTTCTTTTTATCGTTGGTGACTTCTCTGCCAACAGTGTTTTGATAGACCAGCTGTCTCAGTTGTTCCCAAGACAAGGTGGGTGAGGTAATATCTTTTATTGGACCAACTTCTGTTGGTCAGAGAGACAAACTTTTGAGCTTATACAGAGCTCTTCTTCAGATCTGGGAAACTTAGAATGTCACAGCTAAATACCATGTGGAACAGATTGTTTAGACTAAGGAGTTAACACATATTTCAAGGGACCGTTCCAGGTGAAGTTGTTCCTGACAGCTAGGGTATAAGGCTGACACTTTTGTAGTCCATCAGATGTCCTTGCTCACCTCTTGTAAATGAGGCAAAAACAGCATTGCACTTATAAAATGATTCCTGTTGCACCCCAGATGTGTTTGGCACTGTATGACATGTAAAATGTGCCCAAGAAATAGCAGAGCAGCTGCCCTGAAGACGTTACAGCCTAAAGGGACATGCTGATACAGTACAGAACAATGCAAAACAGTAAAACACAGGAAGCGGTGCAGCTTCTTCCCCTTGAGTGCTTCTCAGAACGGCTGGATTTTCAAGATTATTTTGGAGGAGAAGGAAGGGTAGCTGGTGAACACGAATTGGAAGACTGTTCCAAACATAAGCAGGAACATGAAACAGGGTCTGGAGTCAGGAGTGAGCAAAGGAGAAAAAGGGAGACGGCAAGAGACAAGGGCAGAATGTATGGAGCAAATGGGAGTGTAGAAGATTGGGAAAGATTTAGGTGAGACTAGAGCTGGACAGAGCCTTGAAAGTGAGCGTGAATAACTTGAACACCTTTCTCTCTCATCCCTACTGTGACAAACCATGTCCCATCCTAGTACTGAGCTCCATCTATCCCTTGTTAGATGGATGGCAGTACTGCCTTCCTCCTTACTTTTATTTGACGATGCCGCAATCACTTTCCTTTGCAGTAGTAGTGTATGAACATGCAATATCTTTCCTTGCTTCTTATGCAAAACACAATTGAGTCTTTTACTCCATAGGCCAAGTCCTACTTGCCTTACTCATGTGAGCATGACACCCAGCAGGACTACTCATGTGAGTAAGATGACCTGAATTTGGCTCAACATACTATATATTGTAAGTGTATCAACAGAATGATACTTCCTGACCACCTCTCTCTACTGCTATCCCAGGATTGCTGTCAGTAGAGCACGTAGGTTGGTGCTCTGAAAGAAAATGTCTCTCTGTGTTGTAGCTGTTAAGAAAGTGAATCTTGCTTATCATTCACCACATTTTTGGCTTTGCTGTGCTTGCCCTGTGTGTCTGCATAGTAACAACTTTTACAAGCTTGTCCCTGGATAATGCTGAAACAGATTCTTCACTCCTTTAAAGCAATTTCTTTTCATAAGTCTCCCATTACCTCATTCGAATAAGCTGCCTAACTGGGCAGAAATATGACCCAGTTGTGAGGTTAGCTCCCCACCCCCAGTGGACTCTCAGAAATGACAGCTTTGGACAGTAAGTGTAAGCCAAAGGGAAAACGAACTACAAGCTGGAAAACTAAAAGATCCTTATTCCTGTTTTAGTTCATATTTAACTTACAGTATTAAATATTACCGTTCTAATATCGCATTACACTACATGGCACAACTTGGCTTGTGTATTAGAGTGGCGCCTGTCACACCATTATAATCAAGGTTTTGGTAGCATTTCAATTCTAAACTGCTAGCTTTAGGGGTTATGACTAGGCCATGAAAATTCATTTCAGGCTGCTCCTTGACTCCAAGTCTCTGCCTGTAAATTAACTTTTTTTTTTTAAATCAAATTTGAAGCAAAATGCATTCAGCCATTTCTAAGCAACAGGGATAGAAGAAAAAAGTAGGTATTTGTGGCTTCCAATGTATTTATACGCTTATATAACTCAAAAGCGGTTGTGGGTTTAGCTAAATTGGCTTCAGAGTTCATATGGGCCCTAACAAGAATAGATTATAATGTCATTGGTTGGGTCAGGTATGGGAGCATTTGTAATATGGGTTTACACTTACAATATGAAAGCTTCCAGATCACTGAAGAGTGAGTGCCTGCATACGCTTTGGGTCTGATTCTGCCATTCTTAATCAAGCAAAGCTCTTGAGATCTTGATCCCACAAACACTTATGTGCATGGGTAACTTCACACACATGAGAAGTCCTATTCAACTCAACTGGACTACTCACATGTGTAAAGTGTTTGCAGGCTAAGGCCCTTTGTCCCTACTCCTGGTGTTGCAGGCCATTTATCCACAGCAATGTGAGTTTAGAGCTGGAATGTCAGCATTATATTTTACAAAGTCTATAACCCAACCTTATTTAAACTTTACACTTGGAATTAAAGTCCACATTAAATATTTTCATGTTTTTTTAAAAAAAAGCAAATACAAAAAGCTGTTCTCTTAAAAATATATTCTGCTTGATGGAGGCTAAAAGGTGGCAGCTGTGCAAAAGTAGTGGACCCTAAATCGCAGAGCAAAAATGAGTGGGGAAAGCTCTGATTGCTCCTAGTACAGTAGTGAATATGCGCTCTCAACCACAAATCAAGAAAGCTTAAAAAAAAAAAAGACTCAATCAAGGCAATAATGGCCTCCACTTCACAATCAGACAAGTGCTTCTACTTCAGAAATCCTACCATTTATGGTTGATTGCTAACCCTGGCCTCATTTCTAATCTAAAGGGCGAGTAATAATTTGGAAAAGGAATTATAACAACTTCCCAACAATTTGGCAAATTGTTATTATTTTAAGGGGGTGGTTGTGAAGCAGTTGCTGTTTGTCAGATATTTTTTCCCTGGTGCTCTACCCTTTCCACCAGATTGATTACCATTGATGTCATACTAGAAGGAAAAGTAATGTTTGATGAAAATATATAAAAAGACAATGAGCTTTAGCATGTTAAATGAGCTTCAGCATGTTAAAAGTTTCTAGGACGTCTCAGAAAGAGATCTGTTGCAAGAACTGAACATTCATACTGTTACGTATTAATTATTAGTGTTTGTTTATACTGTAGCAGCACCCAAAGACCCCAGATCAAGATTAGGGCCTCACTTTGCAAAGATATAGGAAAACAGAGTTTCTACAACAGATCTTGCACGATTATTTGGTTTCTGGTAGCACCCATAGTGTGCTAGGAACTTTCCAAATAAAAAGTATGGTCTGTGCTCCAAGAAGCTTGTGCAAGAACAGTTCTTTCTTTTGAGTAAATATCCTCTAAAGTATTTAATTTTGGGATAAATTCTGCTCCTTTGAGTGAAAGTTTTTATACATCCTCTATATTCTGAAAATTGATATAGTTAGTTCTGGCTGTGGGTGGGGTTTCTGTAGTCAGATATCTGCCTAGCTTGCTTAAATATGATTGTGTTTTGACTTTATGACTTAGGCTGCCTGGTAATTTCTTTACCTGGAATGATATTGACCATTTTACTGATAATGTGTCCCTATAGGAAATACGTTATGTATTTGTCTGTGTTTCTAATATCCTAATGATACCTGTTTGGGTCACAAATAAATATACTCAAGCCATATAACATACTTGGTAGATATTCAAAAATTCTCTGAAAATCATTTCCACTGTGATTTGTAGAGACGCTTTGTGTGTAGAAAACGGGCTCAAGACTATGAAAAGAATGTCATCCAATCATTGATCCGAGTGCTTCAGGGAGTATCACAGTCTCTCAGGATATCAGTGTAAGATTTTTGCAATTTAGAATTCTGACTCCCAGTTGAAAATATTTTAAAACTCATGCAGTTGGTCACTGAACAAAGATCAGTTGTGACTTGTGGCAAATCTACCTGAGCTAGATAGTAATGTACAAAACATGTCAGTGTTTTGGTAATAGCAGGCATTTCTGCTCAAAACACCACTTATTTTGGTGATCCGAGGACAAAATGAGAGTACATAATTTCCCATGGATAAATAAGAATTCCATGATAAAACAATGATGGAATATGCTTCACAGAAAGAAAGAGCAGAGAGTACATTTTGGAGGATGGCAAAATTCCAGTGACTCATGAGATAAACATGGAAGCTTTAATATGACCTTAAATAACTTACCTTTACAACACAAACCAGAGACATAGGATGTAAACCTGACTACTTATCTGCAAACAATAAATACAATTTGGAAAGAGCTTCCCGTTATATTTCATTGGGTGATTGAATATATGAATTAGCTTATGCAAGACAGAAAAATAACACTCCAATCAAAATAACTACTTGGAATGTGTTTTATTAAATAAAGAGTTAATCTAATATTGCCATAGAGTACTATGGGTTTTGAAAGCACATTCTTGAATTTGAACATTCATATCCAGATAACAAGGAATAATGAAATGAAAATAGCCATGTATAACTGTGAATGTATTAGGTTGGGCCACACTATGATTCCATATGCCGCTAACCATAACATGTATGAACATACATTGCAGAAGTGTTAATACACTCAAATTCTGGTCTACTATTCCTGTCACTAACTTGGCTAATATGAGTACAGGAAACGTGCAAAAACTATCATTGTACAAGAAATTCTACATCACATTATTTGTCTCACCAGTGCTAGCATGTAACACCCTTCTATAAGATTAGAATTTTTGCAGTAGTGAAGAGCAAAATGCATTTCAATCTCTATGAAAGAGAAGAAAATTTGGTCCAAAATATGCAACTGAGAGACTTTGTGCTACAGAGGGTAATAATCAGATATACAAAACTCTGGCATCACTTCATTTGTAAATGTCCCTTGATTTTTGTCAGTGCCGTTATGCAAGAAATATTTAAATCAGCAGATTAAAATACAAGTAATACTCTGTGATCAATTCGATATCTGAGTGTTATAAAAGACAGAAAAACTTTGTATAAAGTAATGGGATCCATTTACAGCTCTATTAGTGGAAAATTAGTGGTCAGGTCAGTTTTTCCAGTACAGCTGTTTTCTAGGAAATGTTGTATTCTCTTAATGTTTAGTATTTCACAGCATGACTACAAGCTTAAATGACCCCTAGTGTCAGAAAACAGCATGCTTAAGACAAATCACAAGAACTGTTTTTCTCTTTTGAACATAGTAGTGTGAGTAAAAATTACTCTGAACCACATTAACAGTCAGGAATAAGAGTAACCTGCTAACTGCTTCACCGTTTTTTTTTTAAGGAAAAAATGGAAAGAGAAAAAAACCTCTCTTTGGTTATAATAATGAAAGAAAACAGTCATCCATTTGTCTTTCTTGAGACATCACAACCTCCTCTGGGTAAAAGGTGCCCTTTCTCTAAATTATCTTAAATATGTAATTGCTTCACAAATCCATATGGTACACATACATTTTGCAGCAAGATGAGACAAGGGATATCATATTATCAGAATTGCCAAGGTTGGGAGCTCTGTAAGGGATAGTAGGAAATTGAAAACTATCTCATGGTAAACCCGCTTAGAGAATTAAAGTAATTCTAGTGTAAGGTACCAAATGAGTAAAAATTCCTGTTGGTGAGCTGCAAATTCTAAAAGGCTCAATTTAAAGTTTATGGAATGAAATAATTATGTAAGAGATTTGGGTTTTATATTTTTTGTATTAAAATTACATGGAAAATAAATATCTTTTTAGTTTTCTTAACTGGACATGTATTTGTGTATTTTACCCAAAGAACTCTGAGACGGAGAAACAGTTCATAGTGAAATAAAATGAATGGCCTAGATTGTAATGTGCAAACTGCAGGCTAGAACACATCCTTCAGCAGAATAACCCATAGAGTGGATAAAACTACTTCAAAAACTCAGAGCTCACACTTCGTCAAGTTTCTGAGGAATTGTGCTAGTGAGACAGGGTTTTTTTCCCCTTGGAAAGGAAGCTGTGGTCTTGACCTAAAGAAATTATTGAATATATAGCAAAAGTGTAGAACATTCCCAAGAAAGCCACTTCTTGTGGGAAAAGTCCCAGGAAATTTAATAGCAAACAATAACCTTTCTATAGGTATTTGACTATTAAAAATAAGTTTTTTCTAGATATCAATTGTGGAAAGACTAAAATAAATAGGACAGTTGAGTCCCTCTCAGTACTGATTAGAGCAGTCTTCTGGGTTCCTTACTTCATGCCCAGCTACCAATGGTCCTGTGGGACTTGCACTAGTTTGTGAACCCCAGGGAGACAGGACCACCTCAGCCACACGCCCTCCTACTCCAGAATGCCCAACAATACCCTGTGTCTTGTGGTTCTTTTGTGGTCACATTGTACTGGCATAGCTGCCACAAAGTTGCCTTTTTAGAGAAATTTCTATATAACACTATAGGATTGAAATTCTATAGGATTTTTTCATAAGGGAGAGGGTGGGGGGAGAAGGGAATGACTGTGAGTCTATTGACCTCACACAGGTGTAGAACAGAGAAGGAGGCTGCTTACAGTATTGGGGTACATAGGGTACACAGAGTCCACATTAAGTCACATATGTATTTGTAGCATATTTTTTGTTTCCTTTTGGAGATGCTGCAGCATAGAATGGCTGTCTTTCAATTCCAGTCCCTAGCCTGACACCGTCCCAAAGCCTATGGAGCCCTGACCAGTTAGTTTCTGGGGACAGGTTCCTGTGGGTAGAGATAGGAAAAGGACAAAACCTTTTAGTCTTTTCTTCCATCCTTATGTGCTTAGAGGACCATTTTAGGTTGTCTCTGTGCACCTTTCATCCCCTCACTGTTGTATTGCAGGTGTAAAGGGTGTAATTTTTAGTGGGTCATAACTCAGTCAAATAAAAAAAACCATTTCCGCTCAAAGGCACTTTTCAATGGAGAGTTATTTCCAGGACAAATTTTCAACTCTGTCCAAAGCCATTTCAGTACTGAAAGGTCATAATTGTATAAAATGGGGAAAGTGTATTTTTGTCATTCACCTCCTACTCAAAATAGAGCGGAACCATTTTTGGTCAAACTTTCCAAAAATTTGCCTTTGAGGGGAGACAAAGGCCCTTATGCACTTTCTTAACTTTGTATCCATGAATAATCCTGAATTTCCACTTGAAAGGTGAAATTTTGTAAAGTTGTGAGTGACTAAAATAAATTAGAATAAAAACAGTAATCCAGCCTTCCTTATACTGGTCACTGCAGCTCCCATATAACTTATTAAAAAGTAGACTTTGGATTTCTATTTGAATGCCATGTATGTAAAGAATAAAAAAGCCTATTCTCATTATATGCTTATAGGGATGGATCCTCATTGGTGTAAATTGTCACAGCTCCATTGACTTCAATCGAAGGATCTGTAGTGGAAAAGTACATTATGTATTGATGATCTTATACCAGTATTGGATCACAGCTTCTTTCATTTAAATCTTTCAGATATTTTTCCATTCTTCAACTGGCACATTTGTATGTTCGTGTGATGAAGTGCTGGAACTGGAATGTCTGCCAATGATACAAAGTGATATTAACAGTTAAACTGTCCTAATTTTTAGTCTTCAGGACTCTTAGTAAAAAAAAGCATAATTATAACAGTTATAAAAATATAATTACTGTCACTTTTTGATGAAAAGATCTATGTTCATGTCAGAAGAAACTCAATCAGCTGTCAGGAAAATACACTTCCCCCCCCCCATTGGATGACGCAGAAACTAACAGCAAAGCAAGTATTTACAGTATAAAATAGTGTCAGAAGTAGCATATTTTGTATATCTGTCCCAATCAGTTACAATAAGTAAACTGCACCAGAATGAAATTATGCATCTGATTTTATTCTGCATATTGGGATTTGCTTTTCTTCGCTCTGCTTTGAAAACAGAATATAATATCACGTTGACTTACAGGAATTTGTGTGTTGATATCCCACTACAGTTAGTGCAGTTGAGACAGTAATTCCTATAGGTTTATTTAAAAAAAATGTATTTAAACAGATGGAATGGATATCTGGGAGAATTTTTCACCATTCTGCAAGCCAAAAATTGTTCACTTTCCTGCCCGAGTCTGACTTTTTATTTTTGTAATCGAATACCCTCTCAATCAATACCCTTTAAAAGTGTACAAGAAGCTGCCCTGGAATTATTTTCAGCTCTTGGAAGACAAAACAAAAGTTAGACTCATCTTCTTTAATATCACGTTATATAAAACTAAATTTTGCATTACATCAGTGATTGTATATTTCCAGCAGCAAACCCTGCTGAAGACCTTCCAAAAATATAATATCTGATATATTTAATAGCAGCAAATAATTTTTATAAACAAGACTAAATTTTAAATGATTGTCACGGTGTTAAGAAATACATAAATCCTAACAGAAACCCAAGCCAAAAATGCTTAATGCTTTAGTAGGAGTGAAAATTGAGAACTGCTAAGATATCCTGTAATTATTAGTATTTTAACCTCATTTTAAAATATTGATTTCACTTTAAATTCATTGCAATTACCTTTTCAATTTCAGTAAACTGATTTACTTTTATTATTAAGACTAAAGTAGTAGAGGGTAGGGGAAACTGTCTTACTTATGTAAGGCAAACATTTGCACATGTTTATTCACATGAAAAGTTCCTTTAGGGTTTATAACATTAATGAAGTTACTTGCATATGTAAGTATTTGCAGGATTGGGCTCATATCAGGCAATGTATTTTCAGGCAGAACTTGCAAGTGCTTTGGTTCTGACTGAAAATTGATGGCATGATGTGACTTTTGGCATGTAGGCTAAAAAGTTGCAGGCAACAGGCAGAAAATAAACTAGAGGAGGGGATAAATATGTCAACTCCCCTAAAACATATGTAAGTCATAAAGCAAATGCAACACTCATAGAAAACATTTATTTATTTTAACTAATCAAATATGCAAACTGGAAAGTACAAGATATTAAGCTGAAATTGTCCTTTGACTAAAAACTAGCTGTACGTTTTAAAAAATTATAAAAATGTACCAATGTTTAGGACTCTCTAGTTGCACATAAGGACTTCCCTTCCTCCCCAGGGAACCTCAGAGGATTTTCCTCCATAATCTATACCATTGCCTCAAACTACTTGTAAGTCTGTTCACAGGTGTGTATACTCAAAAGCTGGACAAACTGTGCAGTCTAAATACAGCAGAAATTACTATACAAGTTGTAAATAAAATACAGCTCATTAAACCTCAATCTGAATATTAGTAGAACTCCACTGAGGTTTGAGGTAACAGAATCCATTCCCCAATATACAGGCAAACTATAGGCCTATAGTGCAGCCTCCCAAATAGTGACCTCCGCCCCTCTATGTCCCCTACGTGATGGCTTTGAATCTGTGAAGGCAGAGCTCCCAATAGTCCCTCCTGTAGCTTGCCTCCATTCAAGTCTTCTGTGTTGGTGGTGGGGGTTGCACAAACCCCCTGACTAGATGCTCCATATGCATAACCTTATCTGGACTATACATCATTCGGAGGGGTTTTTACAGGCCCTGTAACATGGGGTAAATGTCACCTCAAGAGAATTTGTAATGACAAAAGAGCTTTGTAAAAATAGTGCAAGATTTTGGACAACGGCTAACATACCAACACAAATCCTGCTCCTATTCACAACCCTGCACCCTGCTTTAAACTATCAGTCTCTCTAGGGTCTTCTTATAGGATGTTTCCAACAGACTTGAATAATTGGGTTCCAGGAGTGTTCACTTGAGAGTGTAAAATATGGCTACACCTCACCAAGCTCCGGGCAGTGATATCGAATAGATTTTTTAGTATAGCTTATTTGAGAGGAACGCAGATCGTACCACAGTGATTTCTGAACACCAATAGCTTATGGTAAAAGCGTTCAAAACACCGTACTAACTACACTAAAGTGTAGAGGTTTGGGCTGTTACTGTAGTGACTATACTATTTAAAAATGAAAGTAATGAAAACAGTATTTTTCTCAGCACTAAAATAGTTGTGTGGAATACTCCATTACTCTAAAAGCATTTACCTTCCTCATCTCAACATATATACACATGCTGAAGTACTTTTAATGTACAATATATAACATGAAAACCCTTATAAGTGTATTTTTCTAATACAAACACACTACACGACTGTGCAGTTATGAGCAAACACTTGTAACTCACAAGATAGCCTCCCCAGGATTCTCAGGTGTATAAAAATCTTTGGACTAGCGATTAAACTCTGATATAGGTTAGTTGTACCCCATCTTTTGCAGTTCTTTATTTTGTCTTTGAAATAGTACTGCAAGAAGGTGATATTTGTTCAAAATGTCTGTTTTAAAGCATGTGGAAACTCTGCATGTTCACTGACTGGATACATACCCAAACTGACTAGATGGCATTTTAGGTTTTTCATTTTAGAAACTGCATTTAATTCAGAAAGTGGTCATGGTTTTCACAACATTCTGATAAACCGAGTGCAAGGCCATTTTCCAAAGACCTTTTTTAAAAAAAAAGGAAAAAAACATGTTTAGGCACAAATTAGCCACATAAGCAAATAAAACTTCATCTAAGTCCTAAAGCTGAAACACTGTTCACTGTGTTGACTGTGTGTAGCACCCTACCACCTAGTGGCCTGTTGTATAAATCTAAACATGTAATGGTATGCAGTTTACCTAATCTCTCTACTGCAGATTTCTCTCCAGTCACCAGCTATGTGAATTCATGAACATATCCCATCTTGTTGAAGCAGCTGTTTCTGCTAGTTGCTAGAACATGCTGGACTGCATTTACCTCACTTCAAAGAAGAAATGCAGTTGTACTGCAGCATGGAAACAAAGATTTGTATAACTATTAGCATGTTGAATGGCTAAGGCAGAAGACAATTGATGCATAACTACTATATTGATGGAAGTGGCTTATCTAGCAAAAGAGTACGCTGTCCCCAGCACAGAGGAGGCTGTAGGGGTGCTGTCCTACCCTTTCTCTGTGGAGCTGTCAACCCCCCAGCTGCAGTGATCTCTTGGGCTTTTGCCACCATTTCCACTCACACACAGGATCCAGTGTGGGGCTCCTGCTCTTTTTCAGTGCAGTGGGATTTGTGGGGCTGCCACTCTTCTCCACACCCCTTCCCGATGCACTGTGGATGCCACTGCCCCTACCTCACGAGCAGCCTGGTAGGGCTGCTCTCCATCCCCGTTGCTCTAGCTTTCTGGGGGCACGTCTTCACTACCCGCCGGATCAGCGGGTAGCAATCGATCTATTGGGGATCGACTTATCGCATCTAGTGAAGACGCGATAAAATCGATCCCCAATGGCTCTGCCGTTGATTCCGGAAATCCACCGCGGCAAGAGGCGGAAGCGGAGTCGACGGCGGCGCGGCAGCGGTCGACTCGCCGCCGTCCTCACAGCCAGGTAAGTCGACCTAAAATACGCAACTTCAGCTACGCTAGTCACGTAGCTGAAGTTGCGTATCTTAGGTCGACCCCCCCCCCTCCCCCGTAATGTAGACCTAGCCTAAGACATACACTGCCCCACCCCACTGCCACAATTGGCTCATGGAGCTGCTAGTACACACATCCATTCCCATCCAGGTAAAGTTTGAGGTGAACTGGAGCTGCCTGCTGAAGTCTGTACAGCTTAGGGTGACCAGATGCCCCGATTTTACAGCTACTGATGAATGAATATCAGTCTGGGTATACTTCTGTGAACGTCAGACTCTGGTGCTATTGTTCTGGGAACATACATAATTATGCAATGACTTAAAGCAGTGGTTTTCAAACTGGGGTACATGAGCTCTTGTAAGGAGGTAGGCAAGAAAAATCCTGTAATGGTAGACAACTCATTTTATTTAGTAAGACTTGGAAATCTACTCATATGTATGTTATGACCCTAGCTCAGATGGAGGTATGCGGTAGACTACATTATTTGGAGAGGGGTACGCAGCCTAAAAAGTTTGACAAGCATTGCCTTAAAGTAAAGAAATAATAAAAGCGATGCTCCGGGTCCTGTCAAAGCTGAGATATCAAATCCTACCCACCTAGTTTTCCCCCCAAAGGGGATGAAAACAGCAAAAAAGCTATAGACCTTGCCAAAAAGGAGGTGCTATTTCAGCATGCATTGAAATTCTAAGGACAGCACTAAGCCAGTTGACATCTCATCTGGTAGCGCCAAAGAATAATTAATGGCAGACATAGAATATCAAGGTTGGAAGGGACCATCTAGTCCAACCCCCTGCTCAAAGCAGGACCAATCCCCAACTAAATTATCCCAGCCAGGGCTTTGTCAAGCCTGACCTTAGAGGTTTTTAAGGAAGGAGATTCCACCACCTCCCTAGGTAACCCATTCCAGTGCTTCACCACCCTCCTAGTGAAAAAGTTTTTCCTAATATCCAACCTAAGCCTCCCCCACTGCAACTTGAGACCATTACTCCTTATTCTGTCATCTGCTACCACTGAGAACAGTCTAGATCAGTCCTCTTTGGAACCCCCTTTCAGGTAGTTGAAAGCAGCTATCAAATCCCCCCCTCATTCTTCTCTTCTGCAGACTAACTAATCCCAGTTCCCTCAGCCTCTCCTCATAAGTCATGTGCTCCAGCCCACTAATCATTTTTGTTGCCCTCCGCTGGACTTTCCAATTTTTCCACATCCTTCTTGTAGTGTGGGGCCCAAAACTGGACACACTACTCCAGATGAGGCCTCACCAATGCGGAATAGAGGGAAATGATCATGTCCCTCCATCTGCTGGCAATGCTCCTACTTATATAGCCCAAAATGCTGTTAGCCTTCTTGGCAACAAGGGCACACTGTTGACTCATATCCAGCTTCTCGTCCACTGTAACCCCTAGGTCCTTTTCTCCAGAACTGCTGCCTAGCCACTCAGTCCCTAGTCTGTAGCAGTGCATGGGATTCTTCCGTCCTAAGTGCAGGACTCTGCACTTGTCCTTGTTGAACCTCATCAGATTTCTTTTGGCCCAATCCTCTAATTTGTCTAGGTCCCTCTGTATCCTATCCCTATCCTCCAGCGTATCTACCACTACTCCCAGTTTAGTGTCAACTGCAAACTTTCTAAGGATGCAATCTACGCCATCCACCAGATCATTAATGAAGATATTGAACAAAACTGGCCTCAGCACCGACCCTTGGGGCACTCCGCTTGATACCGGCTGCCAACTAGACATGGAGCCATTGATCACTACCCGTTGAGCCCGATGATCTAGCCAGCTTTCTATCCACCTTACAGTCCTCTTACAAGAAGGCTGGTAACTGGCTGGTTCCTCTTTTCCCCACTCCAGAAGCAGGTGGTGGGCCAGCATTATTTTTAGTGACTGGGCATTGGGTTTATATAATGCACAGCTGTGGAGCTGAGTAAAGTTTAGAGGAGCACAAACAAACATACACAGGCCCATATCTATTTTTCTTGGCATTCCTGATACTGGAAACTCACCCCAACAGACTTATTTTTAAATCTATTAAAAGATCCCCCACATTTCCCCCCTAGACTGATACCTCATATGACATATTTCAGCTAGAAGCACACTTTTCCAGTAGAATTAAAATCCGCTGAAAACCCAGGGTTATGTAACGGAAACAATGAGAGCTCCTTAACTACAATGACCTCAGAGAACTACTATCCCCAAATAAACCATTTCCTTAGCACAGCTCTCCTGACACGGTGGTTAGAAACCATTGAATAAGTTTCATAACAGAAGTGATAATTGAAGAAACAATGAATTCTGAGTTATCAACTAATTCACTATAGCTTCATGAAAAACAAACCACCACTTTTCCCCCCATGGTCAAACGTATGAGCATGTGAATTGTAGTAGCCCAAGAATCTCTATTTTTTTATTTAAACATTAAGTATATGTTAATAGCCTAAATATAACTCAGAAAGTTCATTATTGTCTATTACAGCACCCCCCAGGTTGCTTTAACTTGTGCCAAGGCAAAGGCAGATCAGGAACTGCAAGATTCCCTAATAGCATCCTGCTTTGCTGCATCCAGCACTAAATCTGCTCCAATGAATTAAATTAATCTCTGGTGCTACTGGATTGATTTCAATAATATACAAAAGCTTTTGCTCCAAGAAGAAGCCTTCGGGAGAGTACTTGTATCAATAGGAAGTGAAGACGGAAGTACAAAAAACGAACACTTTAGTAGAGGTAGTGTTTTCATATGCACAGACTTAGTCTTGTGTTTGATATTTTAAATAAGGAAAATACATACAGTAAATCAATCTTTTATTATAGAGATGTATCAAACACGGTTTGAGGTATACCTATGTACACATTAAAGCTGTTAGCTGTTCTGTTCACTGTTAATAAATATTTCATAATTTTTAAGAAGTCCATGTACTTCTGTTCTCCATGCTTCTGTGGTGTTTTTATGCAAATCAAAGGGCATTTCATAATTCTGTTACACTGAATTGCTTGGTTAAGTGAACACTGTCTTCAGCATAAACTTTCATGACAGTATAACTTCCTAGAGCACAGCAGTATAAAAGCTCTTATAAAGAGCAGTACAAAAGAAGTATCATTAAAGCTAGCAATCTGTGTTAACATAACTACACCTATATTAGAAAATAGGCATCCTGTATCAATAGATTTCAGAAAAAAATATTGAGATTGGTTTCTGGGTCATCTTCGGTTTCTGACTCTTCCTTATTCTCTGAAGAGGTGCACACGCCAAGCTCTTTATCTGGCTTTCTTTTTCTTCTGTGAGTGTACACAGAATGAGTCTTCTGTATCATCTCACGAGGTGAGTTACTCATGCTGAGTTCAGTTTTCAAAGCTAACTGTAGGCAGTTGTAAAACCTGGAAAGGAACAACAACGTATTTATTATGTTTGCTTATGTTCTGCAAACAGAACATTAACACTTCGGCAACACAAAATGTCGCGTATAACGTTTCATATAATTCTAACTAAAATCCAAAGGCAGACCTGATCAGTATTGTGAGGGGGACTCAGGGATACCAGCACGTATGTTCTGTGCATGCTCTGTCAGTTGTCTAATCTCTGACCTTCTAGGAATCTAATTGACAGTTATGCCCTATGTATAATGAAAGTTCCATTCATATTGCTGAAAATTACACAACAGATGATCTCAAACACTTTTATGGTTTGCATCACATCTTAATAGCGTCTAATGGTCAATCCTATTCATAATCAGATGCACCATCATCACTCCCATTTGCAATTACTTTAACATCCCTGTGGCAACTACAGCAATTAATTCAGAAAAATATTTTAAAAATATCTAAATATGTTTAACTGTCCTTGGTGCAATTAAGTGTTTTGTCCTGTATCCTTTTGCTCTGTATTTCTTCTGCCCACCCTCTTTTGTTTTTCACAACTGGAAATGAGTAGAAAAGCCAGTACTGTGTAACTAGTCACCAGCAAGTGTTCCACAGACCACAGTTTGGGAACCTTAGACTAAAATTTGTACAGCAACGTTAATGGGTGCATTCTAATCTGAATACTTAGGAAATTATGTGTAAATTCCTGTAGATTAAAATGAGATATTCCTGGCTTCATCAAAAGGTGAATCTCCTGTCCTTAAACATTGTAAAAATCTAATCAAACACAAACTCCACATGAAGATGCAGCCGTGGAAGTTAATACTCTGAGACTAGAACTCAATGTGCTATTCATGCCATATATCTGGAGCAACAATGGGAAGTCCCGTATGGACTTTTTAAAAAGCTCTGTAACAAATCTTCTCTCCACTACCTGATACTGTTGCTTATATATGATGAAATGATCCTCTAGGGTCATCCATAATTTAAAAATACCCAAATCCTCTGAGATCAGATTTTCAATCTGTTTTACTATTATTTTTTGTGGCTAATCTCCCTGGTCTACTGGTTAGCAGACAAATGTTACACTTCTCTGGATTTAGATGTAGTGACATAGGATGCACATAATCTAACAAACCTGTCAATTCTCTTCATGTTTTCTTCCATCTTCCGATTAGCTGTCTGTACCAGAAAGTCAACATATTCTTCAGTGACCATCAATTTCCCCATGTGACTTAATGGAACTTCTAAGCAATGAGTACTCCGGACAGCCTAGAGGCACACAGATGTATTCATTTGAATTACATTAGGAGATAATAGCTCTAAAAAGTAGGTGCATTCATTACAGGAAAACCACCTGAAAAGATCTGGTTGTATTTCTTTGTGAGGAGAGTGATATGCCATGTCAGGAAAGTGTAATTTTTAAATTATTATTCAAATCTCCCACATACTTAAAAATGTGCTCATGTTAATAAATAATTGCTAAATTCTATAGCGAAGTAGAAAAATAGTGCATACCATCATAATTTTACCTCTTCTGCCAACTGTAATACCAGAGTTCCTGAATCCAGAATCTATAGCCACCGAGTGCTGTGAAACAAAAACATTTTAAACATCAGTTCATACATATTTTGTCAGACTGAAAGCTTACTGTGGATTATATTGCAAGTTAAGGTCCCAATTTTGCGAAAGCTTAAAGGGCATAGTCCCAACTGACTGCACTAAGAGCCACAATCACTAGTAAGTGTTTACAGGATCAGATGCTAATACTGTAACAAAATACTTTTAAATTAAATTTCAGTGACAAAGACAGATGGTAGTTTCAGTCTTGATCCATTCCATCAAGACAAAGGGAGAAGTTCATACCTCTTTTGGCACTACATTGTTCCAGTTTAAATAGTGGCTAGTCGAAGCCAATTGTGGGATGGATATGTTCTTAGATGTAGATTCTGCAGAACTCAGCAAAGTTTGTAGAAAGATTTTCTTCCCTATATTAACCAAGGCAGGGTGAAGATGAGGAACAGAATGATCCTGTGCAGGCCTACAAAGCCCCATTTGAAAGGCAGAAGGCCCAGCATTATCCACTTAGCTGAGGTCTGGGAGCAAATGGTCCCAGTCAGTAGTGAACTAATTTCTAAAGAACACTGCCATGGGCCAGGGAAAGCAACACAGATAATTCAGGCTCTCTCTAGCCAGTCTGCCTCAGCTAGAAGACTGAAGTGCATTTAAGTGGTTTTATTTTCTAGAAAGCACAGCAAAATCTGCAGAAAGAATCTTAATCCTTATTTTCTCCATCAACATACTTTTACTACCCCAGTTATTAAACATACATTGCTTCTGAGACTATTTCTAAGTGTTAAAATATTGAGGTGCCAACATTTTTACTTATGCAGCAACAAATGTAAACAAAACAATACAACATTGTTGATCTAATTTTACCAGAAGCTGTGCATCCTGCAACTCTTGACACTGCACATGAAGAATGAATGGTTCAAATTTGAATACAGTGTCACCAGTGGCTTTCTGCAACGCTGTCATCTGGAAAATGCAATGAACATTAATATATTAATACTACAAAGGTGAACTGTTACTATTAACATTTCATAATAAAATAGCTAGTTTGTGAAATGTTTAAAAACACCAGGAATGATTTGGCTCAATCAATCATGTTTGTTATTATTTAATTGCTTTTAACTTCCCATTGCTCATAATGCTGAGGATCTCTGCTGATTTTTAAGTATTAAACTGATTCTCTTGCCATGAATTTCTACTGGACCTCGACTTTAAAAAAAAAAATTATTTGCTTCCCTGTTTGATTATTTTGGACATAAGAAAAACCAATGATGTCAGCACAGCATAGAGAGTATTGTTTTACTACAGTCAGCAGAGGAACCTTGAGAGCACAAAATATTACTACTACTCAGTTATAGTTTGTTTTTGATTTCTTACATTATTGGAAATGATCACGGACATGTTGATTCTGAAGCACATTCCTCTTAAACTTGTGGCCTGAACTACTTGACCTTATTTTAATCTAGGTTTCAAAAATGACTCATTATACTACTTCTATGATAATGTTAAAATAAGATAAAATAAAAGGATTTATAAACTGAAATTAAACTCATAAGGCACACCAAGGGGAAAAAATAGATAAACAGTTACATAGCTTTAATACTCTAAAGGATGAATTTCACCCTAAGGTCCCAGTTTTGACTCAGGGCTCTAACTGGAAAATCTTCCTGCAACATTTTTCATGTAGATCACTTGAACTTAGGCAAATATGAACACAGAGCAATTAAAGAGAATTCTGCATAATAACAGTTATAATTTATTATTGTATGCTATGTTTATGTAAAATAAATTTAAGGATTGAGATTATTGGTTTTAGTTTATATAAATGCTGCATTGAAACAGTTACATTATTCATTGCAGTTTACACCACAGTCTACTACTATATAATGTTCTAACTCTTTTGTTCTTATCTAGTGTTCTTATATCTAATTGACTTGCCTCCCCCACATCCCGTGAGCATCTTTAAAGAAAATACTAGTAGCTACCAATTTGCTATACTTATATTTAGGAAAAAAAATTGAATTGCTGCACCATGCTTAATTCTTTTTTGGCTAGCATCCTTCCCCAATGCTTCCTTTAAATTGAAAATATTTCTTTAATCCTTTTTTAAAATTGAGAACTGTGAAAAATTCAACTATTATCTGAAAACATCCACTCAATGTGCAGTGGCAGTCAAAAAAGCGAACAGAATGCTGGGAATAATTAAGAAAGGGATAGATAATAGGACAGAAAATATCATGTTGCCACTATATAAATCCATGGTACGCCCACATCTTGAATACTGTGTGCAGATGTGGTCACCCCATTTCAAAAAAGATATATTGGAATTGGAAAAGGTTCAGAAAAGGGCATCAAAAATGATTAGGGGTATGGAACGGCTTCCGTATGAGGAGAGATTAATAAGACTGGGACTTTTCAGCTTGGAAAAGAGACGGCTAAGGGGAGATATGACTGAGGTCTATAAAATCATGACTGGTGTAGAGAAAGTAGATAAGGAAGTGTTGTTTACTACTTCTCATAACACAAGAACTAGGGGGTCACCAAATTAAATTAATAGGCAGCAGGTTTAAAACAAATAAAAGGAAATATTGCTTCACACAGCGCAGTCAACCTGTGGAACTACTTGCCGGAGGATGTTGTGAAGGCCAAGACCATAACAGGGTTCAAAAAAGAACTAGATAAATTCATGGAAGATAGGTCCATCAATGGCTATTTGCCAGGATGGGCAGGAATGGCGTCCCTAGCCTCTGTTTGCCAGAAGCTGGGAATGAGCGACAGGGGATGGATCACTTGATGATTACCTGTTCTGTTCATTCCCTCTGGGGCACCTGGCACTGGCCACTGTCGGAAGACAGGATACTGGGCTAGATGGACCTTTGGTCTGACCCAGCAGGGCCATTCTTATGTTCTTATTAGTTTAAGATACCAGTAATAGTGGTGTAAAATAAAACTGCTGAGGAGCCTACCTTCCCCTGTAGACTATTGTACAAGATTTAGATGTTCTTGTGTAGCGTTCTCTTTCTGTAACTATCCTTGTTATTAAGGTATCAATCTTACAAATGTAGGTGCTTAAAGTTAGGCCCCTAAATAAATGGCCTCCTTTTTAGATGTGCTAAGCACCCACTGCTACTAGTGGAGCCAATGGGAACAGGAGATACTCAACAATTCTTAAAAACCAGATGCCATAGGCCTTGATCCTGCATTATGCAGCATACAGGTTACCTGCTGTGTCTGCATAGCCCCACTGGCTTCAAATGGGCACAGCAGTCTGCCCATGCACTGGGCTTACGTATGGATTTTTCAGTGTCTGAAAAATTTTAAGTATTATAACAGAATTTAATATTGACTGTGATCAGACTAAGTGATGTTGGTGGGTGTACTTTTTTAAAGGGTTTCTGTTTCACTGACAAGGCTAAGTAATTTAGCAGACACTCTAGGGACAGTTTTTTCAGTGACAGTAAATGGGCAAGAAAGTCATACTGACTAAAATGGTCTGTGTATGCCCCAAGGCCGCAGTGACTTACATTGCCTGTTGCACCGAAATGCTTACTAAATGAAATAATTGTGACCAAAGGATTTTACCTTATTGCTTCTAGACCACCAATTTCCTGTAAAAGGCTCAGAATTTAATAAGAAAATACTGAAAGTAATTTCCTATTAAGCCTACAAAGTCTGAGGCCCAGCCCAGTCCCCAATGGAGTCAATGGCAAAACCCCCAGTGGGAGCTGGATCGGACTCTTAGTCAGTAAACAGCGAAAGCATAACTGCTGTAACTAATTAATAAAAAATGACTATCACTGATAAGATATGCGAGTGACAAAGAAAGAAGTTCCCTTATTTCAAATACACTAATGTTTAATAAAGAATTATATAGAAAAGTTTTGCCATGTGTTGATTTAATGACCATGGACAGCATGCTCACTGTCTCATGGAACACTACGGAGTCCCTGCTACAAGAAACTTGCATTCTAAGGCTCTGAACCTACAGATGCTTGTGGGTGGATCCTTTTGTGTGCACAGATATCCATGGACTCTAACGGGAATCTGTGAGGGTGCAAGAGTCTTCCTATGAAGATTTTACAGTAGTCAAACAGCAGTCCTATAAATGAGGAATATAACTACTAATATTCCTCTGTATATTCTTCAAAGAATAGGGTAGACAAATCAATGTAGGTTGACTTTCACAGTCCATTAGGAAAAACTGTACACCACTTTGACATTGTTATATAATACGTTGCGCAATTTTAAAATATTACTTTTTAATGGTTTTCTTCTTGTTGAATAAGACCCAGAAATCTTTTGTGAAGGGATGTTTTATAAACAAAAAAAACCCTACACCTTTCCTCAAAGGATCTTAAAGATAGCTATAAAAATTAATTACTCCTCAAATTTCCTATTCCCATTTTAAAGTGGTAGACACACATCGAGGCACAATGGGGTTAAGTAGCTTGCCTGCTGAAAACTCAACACAAAATTCAGGAGTTCTGACTTCCAGTCCAATTTTCCACACTTTATGTTTGTATTCTATGAAAATATAACAATTTTAAAAGTAGTCCGGTAAAGATTTCTCACACCTTTAATGGATGCATGAACATTTTTACCGTACCTACCAACTAGAAGTCAATACAAAAATTGAGATGGTTCCCATTAGCAAGAGCCAATGGCAATACCCTAGTAAGCTCAGACCCCACTCCTACTAGATGGCAAATCAGAGGCTGCTGAGATTTATATGAAGGTGATATCAAGTAAACTAAGAAAAAATAAGATAGAGGAGCTTTTTAAAGTTTAAATGTATGTATATTATTGTTATGCAGTCTTTACAGTTTTTTTTTTTAACAGAATAACTAGTTTCATTGTATGGGGTACAATGTAAAGAGGAGCATTTAGAGAGCAAAAGGCAGTTTTGGAAGCACAAAGTAGTTCGTAAATATTCAAACTGTTCAACAGTGTCTTAAACTGATTTGATTTTAGGTTTCAAAACATTTTTTAGGATATAATTTTAATTTAAAAAACTGCATAAGAAAGTCATTGTCTTTTTGCATTTGTTCAGATTTGTAGTTGTAAGCTATGGCTGTTTCAATCTTAAAATGAAAGTTGTTAAAATTAAATCATAATGGAGTTTCTGCTGCATACAAAATAACAAATATGCTTTTTCGGAAAGCATGTCTGCCTTTTAATGAAGAGGACAGAGGTCCATTTGTGTTTGCTTCCTTATCTGCTCCCCCGGATAATTAATCATGCATGACAGAATATCCACAGCTCAGAATATTTAACTCTTGCAAGGATTAGCAAGGGTAACAAGATTATTATATGGATAACATGAATATCTAGTTACCATAAATAATGACAAATTGTAAGGGACATTAAACTTCATGCTTCAGACAATCTCTGACTATTAGAAAGTAGGATAAAACCTAATGCAGGAGGCAGATTATCCTGCATCTGCATACCTTCCTCTGTCGCATCTGATGCTGGCCACTATCTGAGATAGGATACTGACTAGACATACCTTAGTTATGATTCAGTCTGGCAATTCCTCTGTTCCTAATAGAGGGAAGTTTTGTTTCATTGCTACCATTAATTCAATTTAAACTGCTAGTGACAAAGTCATTACCATCTGAAGACTGTCTGGTCTATGGAAAGTGAGTTTATGGTGTCAGACTAGTTCCTACTGGAGGTGTCTACATCAGTCACTCTACAGCTGACATCTATGTTGCTTGCCTCAGTGGAGACAGCCAGAATTAAATGAATGGTCATGGATGCAAAAATACATTCTTACCACAGAAGTGATCCTTCAATACAGAATTGAGACACACTTGCCAGAAACTTGACTGTACTTATTCTATGGATAAGGAAAGGGCTTCACAAGCACTAAATTAATATTTTTAGGAGGAAAAAAGCTGATGTAGAATCAGCACAAAATGCTGGTCTTGTGCAAACCATGCAAAATGTCTAACTAAAAACCACTGAAAGTGGTGGATTTTATAACCTGCTGACATTGTACTCTAGTTCATTATTTTAAGGAGACAAAATTTTGACACTAGCCCTGTTTATATTGAGCCATATTACCGACTTAAACCATGCTCTTGCTAGAAAGGTGCTAACAATGTTGCCAGCTAACGTAGGCAGAATTTTATCCTAATAACAAAACTGTGCTCTTAAATGAACATAATCATTCTACTAATATGAAGAAAAAATGTAAATTCTTTCCTAGTTTCTATTTGAAATTGTGTTTTTTGGATGGTTGGGATGAGGAGAGGGTAAGTACTTATGCATAAACGTTGTACATTATTCACATCTTACCACATCCTCTTTTGCACAGAGTTGATGCGTTACCATGAGCCAAGAACAGTTTTTCTTCTGTACCTCATAGCCATTGAAACCCTAATGAAAAACAAATTATTAAAATAGCACTA
This sequence comes from Terrapene triunguis, assembly GCF_002925995.2. NCBI lineage: Eukaryota > Metazoa > Chordata > Testudines > Emydidae > Terrapene > Terrapene triunguis. The sequence continues at coordinate 46,244,554 of NW_020664561.1, forward strand.
CAGTTATAAAAACAAATGTCCTTTGCATTCTTGGCTTGGGACACAAGGATGTACAGAAATATTCTCTGATCAATAACCATAACTATATCAACAATCTTAATGTTATTTATTTATATAACTTTCATGTGATTTTTTTTTTAAACTATCAAATCTAGGTAGGTATTTACACCACCTAGATAACAGTAGCTAAGCAGGTAGTTTAATTTAATCCTGAATATTAATGGAAAAGTGTTCTGATTTCACCCACATTCAGCTGTAGCAATGTGATCTAGTATTTGCAGAAAAAAACCACAAAGATGCTAATTCAAGATCTTTGAAAGAACTTTTGTGGTGTCGCACTGATTAATATGAAAAATTCAATTAGATGTATCTAAACATGAATCTCATGATGGGAAGCAACAAAATACAATCATATATGCTTTCCCCATACCACCTTACACTGGGGATGTTCTCTATTAAAATTTATTTACCGTACATTTTGGAGTTTGAGTTATGCACACAACTAATCTAAGGACCTGTTTATAGTGGGAATATTTGTACTGATGCAGCTACACCACTGCAAAACTGCAGATGTGCTGCACTGGTGTATTATGGGATCTTAAAATTCTACATCTCTAACATTTAAATAAGGAACTAGCATGTTCTTCTGTGTAATCTAATCTGCACTTTGCATATAAAACTTGTGGTTTTGATAAATTTATGGAGAGTGCATGATGAAAATTAAGTCCATGAAAAATCATGTAGTATAATTTGTTAAAGGAGATTGGTTGTAATTATCATTACTATAAATCAGTGTGTCAAGACTTAACAATCAGTTGCTTGGGAATGGCTAAAGAATATTAGGATCTGGATAGAACTGCCAATTTAAAACTTTGTCCTCTGGGAGAAACACTCTGACTACACTATATTTTTGGTGTTGCTCAGATCCCAAAATGATAGTTGGTTGCCAGATTAAACCCCTAGACAGATCATGTGATTCAAATGTCAGATGCTGGTGCTGTGTCAATTCTACTTTTATTTTGGTATACTTTAGTGTTCTGTGCTCTTAGTTTACATCACATAGACAACAACAATGAAAATGAGATCATCATATGAAACTGAGCAAGGACTGATGCCAAGTCTTCCTACAGCATAAGGTGGAGGGAGAAATGAACCACATGCTTTCAGTAAACTTCTCTTCTACGCTAGTGCTGCTATAAACACCATGGTGAATTTGCTATAAACACCAAAAACTTTAACTGTAATATTCCAAAAACTATTCATAAGCTGGATAAGAGACAAAGGTGGGGTGGGACAGGATATAACATCTCCATGTAGCTGCAGAACAGAAAAGACTACAGCACGCACGTAACTAGGGATAACCTGGGCCAGGACTTGTGGGTTGTAAGGGCCATGCCTCCTGCACGGGGGCAGTTGAGCTTGGGGTGTGTGTGTGGGGGGGTTATTATGGGGTGGGTTTCTGGCCCTGTGACCTCACGGGAGCCCCAGCTCGAGAACAGTGGGCGCCAGAAGGGAATCCCAGGGCTGCACAGGTGACGGAGGGTCCCCAGGAGGCGCAGCGCGGAGCCTGCTGGGCAGCGCTGACAGCGCGGGCACTTCAAAGTGGGGGGGGGTTGTCTCCGGAGCGGAGCCGCGCTCGGCGCTGTCTCCCCACCATGACACCCCCCCCCTTTCCTCAGACCACTGCCAGCGCTGCCGGGGAGCCACTCGCCCCACGCGGGCTTGAGGGGGAGGCGGCCCCGGGGGTGTGGTGGGGTCTGTGGTGCGGCCCCGGGCCCGAGGGAGGGCAGCCGGACTCACTCGGGCGGGGGCCTGCGCGAGCAGGAGGCGGCCGGCGCAGGAGCTGGTGGTGCAGAATCGCTCCTGCCCGTTGAGGAGCTGCACTAGCTCCGCGATGGCCTCGTCCACGCTGCCCTTCCTGCTCTCGTCCGCCCGGGCCAGACGCTGCTCCTTCCAGCGCCGGAAGGCGGCCATGGGTTCGCGGGGACGGAGAGCCGGGCTGGGACCGGCAAGCGGGCGAGCCCCAGGCTGCACAGCCGCCCTATTGGCTGATGGTGGCCGGGTTGGGCCAAGCCTGCCGGCCCGGCTGCAAAGCGCGCCGGGCACTTCCGGGCTGGGGGAGGGGCTCTGTGTGCCGTATCGCCGAGTAGAAGCCGGAAGAGGCGGGGCTGGATGGGGGAGGGTCTAACGGCCCTGGGGATGGGCGGAGCTGCTGCTACCTGAGGAGGTCGGACCGCGGGAGGTGAGGCGGCCTCGCGGCCGGGGGGTTACGCACTTAGCCGCGGGAGCAGGGGGTGGTCGCAGGGCGGCTAGAGGGCCCGGAACTGAGGGGGGGCCTGAGGGCAGGGCCGGTTCCGAGCGGGAGGGCGCGGAGACCCGCCGTCTCTGGGGAGCCCCAGGGAGACCCCTGCGCCCCCGGGGCCTCGCTCCCTGTGTCCCGTGTCCGGGCCGAGGCCGCTTGGCTGGAAACGGGCTAACCCGCTCCTCGGTAGCGGGCAGATCCCGGGCAGCGCCTCATGGCGCTGCCACCAGCCCGGGGCACGGGCGTCTCCCCTCGCTCTTCCCTCCCTGGGCGCGTCCTGTCCGCACACCCCTGGCTGTCGGGGGCGGCGGCCCGACGCGGAGCTCAGAGCCGGGATCCCCGGGACGGCCGTTCCCGTGTTCGGGCTGGTGTTCGAAACGGCGACAGCCTCCTGAGCCCTGCCTTGGAGCAATGGCAGGAAACCTTGGGGGGAAACAGTTGTGTAACGTGGGCCGGGGGGTGAGCAGACCAAGTCATCGGATCTAGCGCTTTGGGCTCTAGTATCGGCTCCATCGGCAAATCCCGTAGATAGAATTTGAGTGCTTAAAATTAGCCACTGGAATGTGGGTTTAGACACCAAAATGAAATTATGAAAAGGCTTTGAAACTAACCCACCACTCCAATATGAGATAGGAATTGATACCATTTTACAGCTGGAGAAACTGAGGCACAAAGGTGTTAGGGTCAGAACCTTCTAATGTAAGCACTTACTTTGCATCCTGAAGGAGTGGCATTTAAATTCACTGTAACTCCTTACTTTTATAATATTTAAAATGACTATCATTTAAAATCCATTTTGCTGGACCTGCCTCAGGGAGGACAACTGTACAATTCGAGAACCAGTTTTCTAGAAGGACTTAATATCTTAATATGAGGATCCAATCCTTCTGAAAACCCTATAGGTGGTTTTAGGGACAACAGTTTATATGTTATCAGGTGTTACTGGAGACAGTCTTGATTCTCTTAATTGGGAGACAGTACTTTAGCAGGTTTAGAAAACCTACAAATATTTTATGGAATATGAAATGCCCATGATTTTGGAATTGGGATGTTTGGATCTGAAACAATAAGCCAGTTTGGAATGATGCTTAATAATATACAGGGACACCATTTAGTTGTTTGAGTGTGGTGTTTCTGAAGCCAAACCTAGTTTCCAATGTAGGACTGAAAATTAGACAGGAGTAATTCTGAACCTTGCACCTGGAAATGAATTTTGGTTTGAAAGTATAACAAATACACTTTCAACAGGGTATAAATAAATCTGTTTACAGTCTTGGAGCCCTATATTTCCATCTCCCTTATGTGGAGACCCCTGTTATTCAATTGGAACTTTTAGGCCCTAGGCTGCAAGTGAAATTGCAGTTATGGTTAAGAGTATATGTGTAAAATTTCTACACAGAAAATATAAAATGTGTAGTGTTCTCACAGTGTGAGGAAGAGACATTTAATGAGCACACAGGTAATATTTTAAGAACTCTGTGACGTCTGCTAGGGAACTCACTGCAGATTTAATTTATCTGGGAAAGTGTAAATAGGCACTATAGAAAATCCTTAAATTTGGGTTTGTCTACATATGAAAATTATTCCAGATTAAGGTAGGCTGTGAATTTAAAGCCCAATAACTATTCCTGAATAACATTATGTTTTGGTGTGGCTTAATCCAGTTCCAAAGAGGATTAAGCTAATTTGGAAAAAGGCATTCTTATTCTGGCATAACTACTGCATGTATAGATAAACCCTGAGACAAGAGCGCGCTAATGAGAATTAGAAGTTCTCAGAGGGGTAGCCGTGTTAGTCTGGATCTGTAAAAAGCAACAAAGAGTCCTGTGGCACCTTAAAGACTAACAGATGTATTGGAGCATAAGCTTTCGTGGGTGAATGCCCACTTCGTCAGATGCATGTCACCCACGAAAGCTTATGTTCCAATACATCTGTTAGTCTTTAAGGTGCCACAGGACACTCTGTTGCTTTTTAGACGTTCTCAGACTCCCAAACTGATAAATGCATTTTGCAGTGCCTATGGAAGCAAAACAGGGTCTCCAATGTCCTGGACTATGCTTTCAAATAAAAAATAAAATAACTTGCAAATGTCTTTTATTCACGTTCATGCTTTTAGGTTTAGAGTATTAAAAGGCATAAAGAGGAGCTTGTGATTCAAGAAAATATAGTAGAACCTCAGAGTTATGAACACCAACCAGAGTTACGAGCTGACAGGTCAATCATGTACATACCTCATGTGGAACTGGAAGTACCCAGTCAGGCAGCAGAGACAAAACAAACAAATACTTGTACAGTATAGTACTATGTTAAACATAATATTCTAAAAAAAGGGAAAATTAAAAAAAAGTTTGACAAGGTAAGGAAACTGTTTCTGTGCTTATTTCATTTAAATTAAGATACAGTAGTTAAAAGCAGCATTTTTCTTATGCACTGTAAAGTTTCAATGCTGTATTAAGTCAATGTTCAGTTGTAAAGTTATTTTGAAAGAACAACCATAATGTTTTGTTCAGAGTTATGAACAACCTTCATTCCCGAGGTGTTTGTAACTGAGGTTCTAGTGCAGGGATTGGCAACGTTTGGCACGCCGCCTGCCAGGGTAAGTCCCCTGGCTGGCTGGGCCGGTTTGTTTACCTGCCGCGTCTGCAGGTTCGGCTGATCGCAGCTCCCACTAGCTGTGGTTCGCTGCTCCAGGCCAATGGGGGCTGCGGGAAGCAGCGGCCACCACTTCCCTGGGCCCACACGGCTTCCTGCAGCCCCCATTGGCCTGGAGAGGCAAACTGTGGCCAGTGGGAGCTGCGATTGGCCGAACCTGCGGACGCGGCAGGTAAAAAACTGGCCCGGCCTGCCAGGGGGCTAAAGGTTGCCGATCCCTGTTCTAGTGTATCTGTCTTGAACTACTACATTTAGCTTCTGTTTTATCACCAGAGTTTGTGTGTGTGACCCCCTGCCCTAACCGCCCCCCACGCCCGGGATCCCATCCCCTGTCCAACTCCTCCCTGTCTGCCCCAAGCCCTATCCACACCGTGCCCTTTGACAGCCCCCTCGGGACTCCAACGCCTATCCAACTGATCCCTGTCCCCTGACTGCCCCCCAGAACCTCCTGCCCCTTATTCAACTCCGCTCCCCGCCCCCTTACCATTGCCGCTCAGAGCACCGGGACTGGCAGCCGTAAGTAGTACACGGTAAGTAGCACATTCCTACGGGGAGCAATTTAATACACTACACCTCACTTAACGT
>NW_020664561.1:46255092-46382557 GCF_002925995.2 Terrapene triunguis
ACCGGCCTGGCCCGCCAGGGGCTTTCCCTACACAAGCGGCGACCCCTTTTTGAGAAACCCTGCTCAAGATGTTATGGCATGATATCTAATACAGGAACTACTGCACTCATATTTTTAATGTAGTTATTTACATGTTTGATTCACTTTAAAGCCCACACATTCCCATGGGAGATGGTGGTAACGCTCTTCGTTTGCAAGATTTGTAAGATGAAAGACCATCTTTTCTATGAAAAGAAATCAGTAGTGAGCCCCTGATATAAACTGTTGTCTAAATGTAGGGAGTTTGATCCCTTCCCTCTGAAGTGAAAACTGGATTGTGAAGTTAATGCAATATTTTCTCATCTTCTGATATTCAGATCACTATGGCAACTGGAAGAAATGTGATGAGAGCTGTCAGAGTTTCTGAATTTGGTGGACCTGAAGTGCTTAAGCTCCTGTCAGATGTCTTATTGCCGAATCCGAAAGAAAATCAGGTGGAAATGATAGCTGTAAACTAAGATAATTGCATTGAATGGTAATGACTTGAGTATGAATTGAGTGAGTGTCCAAAGCAGAACCATCTTAATTCTGAATATGAGTAGGTTGAGCAGCATATACATAAATAAAGCCACAGGCATCAGATTTAACTAATTAGTTTTGTTATTCTAACACAGTCTACATATTGAATACAAAAGACTTTCCAAAATTGTTTCACATCCATACTAAGGGCTCTTTAATAGTCAAGTCAATTGCTTTAATAATACTAAGCTGTTGATGCAAAATTATGGTGATTGTAATGATATGTAACAAATAACATTTTCTCTTCAGGTCTTAATCAAAGTCCATGCATGTGGTGTAAACCCAGTGGAGACGTATATTCGTTCTGGTGCTCATGCTAGAAAACCAGCTTTACCTTACACTCCTGGCACAGATGTTGCTGGAGTAATTGAAGCTGTTGGGGAGCATGTAACTGTATTCAAGGTATTATATTCTGTTCCTTTTTTAATTGATTGCTTATGCTTTCCCTACATTATTGTTGCAGTACTTACTGCTACCTCTATAATTTATGGCCTGTCAGAATTTCCTCTGGGTTTTGGGGACCTCTAATTGGCCATGAAATGCATGCATCCGGGTCAAATTAGTGGGCCTATTCCTACAAGTGGCTCTGCAGGGCTGTCCCTTACACCCATACAGAGCCCCATAGAGATCTGTGGAGTTCAGCGCCGGTGCAGGAGCCTGACTGCATGGTGCTGCTTGCAGGATTGGGGTTTTGTTTACGCAGTCTTGGTCCAGAAACATTTTTGAAGCATTGTAGGTGTATTATAAATGTCAAGATTGCTGTAATTATTGTCATCATCGTCCTGGACTGACAGGAAGGACCCTGAGATTATTTTGCTGATATTTTTAATATTCAGACTTAAAACGAAGGGGAAAAAAATGAAAGGTGTATCTATTGATAACAATGTTTAAATACTCAACTGCTGTCTCATGGTTATATTTCGCCTGCTGCCCTTTGGTTAAACCATATCTTGGCGAGGGGGAAAAAGTGGGCTGTTAAAAGATAAATGTGTGTGGGGTTTTTTAATTGGCCTTCTCTTTTATTTCCTTACAGGTGAGTAAGATTCTTGACCAAAGACTAACAGTAGAATATGTATTGTTTAAAAACTGTATTGGGGTAGAGAGTTGGGATTCTCCTATTCTGAAGTCATATATGACAGTTATTGAGGAGACAAGAGCCGTGCTGGCCTGGAGATGGAAAATAAGGCAGAGGTGTTAACTTCAAAAATAAACAAAACACTTTTTGTTTCAACAGATTGACAGCTCCATTTTCTTTGCTTTTAGTTTTTCATGTAAATTTTGGCATTTTCTGCTTAAACTGAAGGGAAAGAAGATGAGAGCAATAGTTGCAGACAAACAGCTTGAAATGGCTGAATAGAGGAGCCAATCAGAATAGAGAGATTTGCATATTGATGGTACGTAAGAAATAGCCACATAGCAATTATGCAGATCTTGGCACTCTGGCTAATAATAGGTGTCAGCAAATCAAAGCGCAGGGATTTACATGCTATGCAGGTACTAAGATAATCATACGATGATTTTGAAAGTCAGACACCCACAAGTGGTCAGAATGTACGGAACTGAGGAAAAATTGTACAAAACATGAAATTACCATGTTCTAAGAACTGGGATGTGCTATATGCAGCTCACAACCAGTACCAAAGTAGTTGATACTCGGTAGCTGGCAGGGCTGGAAATAAGTGTTAAAACACCCTGTGTGTTGGGATGTGTATTATTCCCTGTTTCTCACACAGCCCACTTGGTGATTTGTGTGGAGGTTGTGATTTTATCCTGTTGAAGGACTCCTAACGATAACTATTACCAATAACTATTCCTGTTAAGAATGTATACTTCTCAGGCTTCAAAAACTGCTTAAAATGTTTCTGACATTTTCCTTGTGGAGTCCAGCTGGATGAATTCAGGTTCATTAAGGATCACCTTAATCATGCAGTAGCTTTGTGTGTGATGATATAGAACCTAGGATGTAATCTGCACACACACACACCTTTTGAAATCTGGATATACAAAATTGTGTTGCAGAGATTTCACTTCCTTGATTTTTATAAAATCCTTTCGGGAAGATAATTATATATAAAACTTTTACAGAAGTGTTACGTAACAAACTTTGACTAAAGTACTTGGAACTTGTGTCTAAATCTTTTTTTATTTTTTCTTGCCAGAAAGGTGACAGGGTTTTTACTAATGGTACCATCTCTGGTGGCTATGCAGATTATACAGTTGCTGCAGCTGACACAGTCTTCCCCTTGTCAGATAAATTAGACTTCAAGCAAGGTGCTGCCATTGGAATCCCATATTTCACTGCTTACCGTGCACTCTTCCAAAAGTAAGATGCCATGCTCTGTTTGTATCTTCTGCTTTTGAAGACTTAAAATACAAACTATAGAGTAGACACGCCATCCATAATAGCCAGTTACATGGCTTACCTTTTCAGGGCACACTGCAAGGCCTATTTTATCTCTCTCTTTCATAAAGAGATGGGAGACTTCTTAGGTAGGGTAGTGATGGGAGGAGGACTTTGGTGGGGATTCTGTTGGAGGGTTAAATTAAATGTGTTGCCTACATTATTGTCAGAGGGTTGTGATCTGGAGGTAATTGACCGTCTTTTTCTTTTTAAGAATGTATTTTTAAGAGTGCATCTGGGGCACCCAGAACTGGGATGGGCACTCTATATAATAAAAAAGTGTATACACTGAAAGAAATGAGTTAATTGTTTTCCTCCTTCTACCCCTCTTTACCTCACCACTGTCCTTAAGAAGGACTAGATAGGACTTGTTTCAGTCATAATTTCTGCTTCTTGATTGAACCAAGGGGTTGCAGTTGCGTAACCTATCTTTCCATCACCTCTGTCTTCAGGAGCTGTTGGCAGAACTCCTACTAGCTCATCTATCTAAGTATTTAACCCTACCAATCACCATGGTATTGATTCATAAATCTGTACTATAGTGATAGACAAGAGTGCCTTGTCAGCTAGGGGATAAGAGATCAGGACTGGGAATCCAGTCTAGATAAATGCATAGAACAAAGCATTGGGCAATCTAGTTTATCCTTTGAAAAAGTATGGGTAGATTATTTTAAAACCTGGAAGACTAAAGTTGAAGAAAATGTTGTTTTGAATATTAGGCTGGTGTTAATACACACCTATACCAACCATGAAATTGGTACTCCCATTGTTGTAGCTTATATCTATATTTACATTCAGGAATGAGAGCTTTTAGAATTATTAAGATATAAGAACCGATTCTCTTCTCTAATCCCAGAATGAATCAGGACTAACTCAGTGTAAAACTAAAGAGAGGAAAATTAGGCGCATTGAATGTGATCTAAAAAGATATATATTTAATTCATATAACCCAACTACATCTTATGGCTAGACAATGCATAGAATCTGCTCAAGTTACAATGTATTAAATAGTTCAATACCTGTCATTTTGTCTTCTAGAGGGCATGCCAAACCAGGGGAAACTGTGCTAGTCCATGGGGCAAGTGGAGGAGTAAGTATTTTGAAAAGACTTAAGTTAGCAAGTATTTTGTGTATCTATTTTTGTGATTGGTTCTAAGGCAAATGATTCTCTGTCATGAAGGCTCTTTACACTTAAAGTTAAATCCTATCATCCAAAATATAGCAGCCTGAAACTGCACAAATTACCACATATGGCCCCAAATGCTGATGTCATATGAACTTAATTAGATCATATGTAGGGCATCCCATGGTGTAATCACAAAGTGGAGAACGGTCAGAAGCTGGGTCAGGAGCCATACAGCTAGTCTGCCTCAGAGAAAAGTTAAAGGAAAAGTTGTGTTTTGAAAAATTAGGCAAACTATCCTTAGTTGTGCAAGAAATGCTCACTGGCTGGATGGGGACTTTCTGTGCTGTTTCTCACCCATTAACTGTAACCTAGCTAGAAAATGGGAGATGTTGGAGGAGATAATCTCATACCTGAATGGACTTTAAGTTTTCCCAACTAGCTTCTGTATTTACAAAAGGCTAACCTTTGGCTCTGCTGAATAAACAAGAAGGCTGAGGTAGAGTAAGAGGGAATAGTTAAACTTTAAGTGGCCTCTATTTCCCCTTTCCAGCGGCTGGAAAAACTGTTGCGAGCTGGCCAAGTTTTGTTGAGTTACTCGGTTGGCTGCAAAAGGCTGATTATGAAAGTCTCACATGAGAGAAAACTCAGATCTCTTGTAATATACTAGACTAGAAGGACATTCAGCAATATGTTTTTTCTTTATTTTCATAAATTGAGTTTTGATTTTCTGTTTCCACTTCTTTTATATGCTTCTGGGAACACACACATGTTTTTGCTTTACAATGACATGGTCCACAAATAAGATTATCTTCTATAGATTTGCAGACTGTTACAAAAACATTTGCAAGTGCAGTGAGAAGAGAGTAGGCAAAGAGACACATACTATATTGATAAGCGTGGATGTTTGTGGTACGTCTTTCATTGACATACGCTTCTACAATGATCCTTAAATCTTGCATTCTTTTCAGGTTGTTCATTGAACAACTTTTGGATGTTGAGATAATCTAGTCATGCCGTGTGTTAGTTTGAAATGTAAATGTCAAAGGTGACTTCGGTTTTTCAAATAGGTCAGTTGATAAGCCCCTGGCAAGAGTGATGGTCATGAGGATTTCTTATGGGGAAGGCAGTTTGTTTACTTTACATAACACTCCTGGGTGCAAGTTTCATTAGCAAAGCCATAAATGACAGCAGATGGAATTCTGTTGGTAACAGAAATGGAATGAGGCAGTTTGCTACCAGTAGAAGAGAATAACAGCACTTAAATTAGCCGAGGAAGTGTCTGTCTCCAGGGCTGGTCAGGATAAGTTGCAGAACCTGCCTTTGCAGGAGGAACCAGGTTGAGAGTAACCCCAAAAGAGAGGCAGAGTTTTGTGAATGCTTGTTCTTCGTTTCTCTTTTGCATTCTGCACACCATGTAAGCAGTCAGTGTGAGCCAGCTGAGACTGTGATGTGCCTCATGGACTTGAAGCCTGCTTGTCCTCCGGCACTAAGAAGACTTTACATCTGCTTGGCACTAATAAAACACCTCTCACCACCAACTGAAATATAAAGCAGGGATGAGAGGATGTGGTGGTAGGGAATGCAGATGTTTATTTGGCAGGATCAGTGTCTGACCAGGCTTCCAGTGGTTTTACTTGCTGCCTAAGAATGGAGGCTCATGTGCTTACTTCCCCCTCCAAAATCTGCTACCCTCTGAGGCTTCCCTGCTTGGGAGTTTTCTCTGGGGTCCTCACAATATCTGGCAACTACGCTTTGCAGGGCTTCCTTTGGCTTTCTGAAACTAGAGTGTGGTTTCTCAGGACTCAGCAGAAGGGGCAGTGAGACTAGGGAGTCTCGTCTGTTGCGTAATGTTGGGAGTCTGGGGAATGAGATGCTAAATGGACTTATTCTGCAGTTAAGAGTCAAGGTTGTGATACATTATCTGTGGTATATGGTGATCATGTTAGTAGTGTCTGTCTGTGGGAAGAAAAGATCATATATACTGTTACATGGCTTAACTTTTCACTTCCTTGGTTTTGTGTCAGGTATATTGTGTGTGCAGCACCTTTACTAGTATACAATGTGGGGTGTGTGTGTGTGAATGTAAATCAAAATACTGTTTCAGTTATGCTAGTGATTTGTTAACTTAAAATATGTTTTTATGCATAATCTGACATGTAAAGTACTGAGTCACTGATAGGTGATATTTATATTAAGAGTGGGAAAATAAATGGTAAAGGGAAATGTAATTCATTTTTCCAGGTTGGAATAGCAGCATGCCAGATTGCCAGAGCTTATGGTTTAAAGGTTTTAGGCACAGCTGGAACTGAAGAAGGAATGAACATAGTTTTGAGAAATGGAGCCCACAAAATGTTTAATCACAGAGAAGCTGATTACGTTGATAAGATTAAGGTAATTTACTACCAGATTGAAAGTTTCATAGATCTTTCACCCTCTTTCTCCTTCCATTAAAATATTCAAAATCCATTTTGGTTTCTATCAATTATCTTCCTTTTAATTGACTAGAAAATGTACTATAGATGGCAATCCTGTGATGACAGCCAGATGAACTAGATAGATATTTTCTATTTGTAACTTTTATGAAATGAAACATTCGGTAAACAGCTCTTTATATTTTTCTTTTGAACCAAGATTAGGGTTCTGTAGGGGTCTGCCATTTGAGCAAAATCTACACAACCTTTTAATTTCTGCTCAAAGGAGAATTGTTAATTTTAAAGATATGGATACCAAGAATATTAAATCATAACTAAGACTGTGATTCTGTCACGGAGGTCATGGATTCTGTGACTTTCTGCGACCTCCGTGACTTCCCACTGCTCGGGCGCCCAGTGTCCAGCCGCACCAGCTGCTGCTGGAGCGACCTGGGGCCAGCTCTCCGGCGGTCCTGCGGACCACCCGAGCAGCAGTCCTGAGGGAGGCCCCAGAGAGCGACCGAGCAGTGGTCCCAGGGATCGCCCCGAAGCCAGCCACACTGGCCTCTGCTCGGGCGGCCCAGACAGCTGACTATGGGGACTGCCGGAACAACAGCCGGTGTGGTTGGCTCCAGGGACTGCCCAAGTAGTGGTCCTGGGGGTGCCCTGGGGACTGCCCGAGCAGCGGTCCCGGGGTGGCAGTCAACCCCCAGCACTGGAGCAGGCTGCCCCCTCCCTCCCAGCAGGGGCCCCCAGACCAGTGGGGCCCCAGAAGTAGAGTTTTAGTCAGGGGTATTTTTGGTAAAAGTCATGGACAGGTCATGGGCTGTGAATTTTTATTTATTGCCCGTGACCTGTCCATGACTTTTACCAAAAATACCCATGACTAAATCTTAGCTTTAATCATAACTAGGGCTGTCAATTAATTGCAGTTAGCGCATGCAATTAACTCAAAAAAATTAATCGCAATTAACCGCACTGTTAAACAATAGAATACCAATTGAAATTTATTAAATATTTTTGGATGTTTTCTACATTTTCAAATATATTGATTTCAATGACAACACAGAATACAAAGTGTATAGTACTCACTTTATATTTATTTTTGATTACAAATATTTGCACTGAAATAGAAACAAAAGAAATAGTATTTTTCAATTCACCTAAGTACTGTAGTGCAATCTCTTTATCATGAAAGTTGAACTTAAAAATGTAGAATTATGTACCAAGAAAAAACTGCATTCAAAAATAAAACAATGTAAAACTTTAGAGCCTACAAGTCCACTCAATCCTCCTACTTGTTCAGCCAATCGCTCAGACAAACAAGTTTGGTTAAAATTTGCAGGAGATAATGCTGCTCGCTTCTTGTTTACAATGTCACCTGAAAGTGAGAACAGGCGTCACATGGCACTTTTGTAGTTCTGTCAGATATGCTAAACATTCGTATGCCCCTTCATTCTTCCGCTACCATTCCAGAGGACATGCTTCCATGCTGCTGATGCTCTGTAAAAAAAAAAAAAAAGAAAAGTATTAATTACATTTGTGACTGAACTCCTTGGGGGAGAATTGTATGTCTCCTGTTGTTTTACCTGCATTATGCCATATATTTCACGTCATAGCAGTCTCGGATGATGACCCAGGACATGTTTGTTTTAAGAACACTTTCGTAGCAGATTTAACAAAGCGCAAAGAAGGTACCAATGTGAGATTTCTAAAAATAGCTACAACACTCAACCGAAAGGTTTAAGAATCTGAAGTGCCTTCTAAAATCTGAGGAGGATGAGTTGTGGAGCATGCTTTCAGAAGACTTAAAAGAGCAGCACTCAGATACAGAAACTACAGAACCCGAACCACCGAAAAAGAAAAACCAACCTTCTGCTGGTGGCATCTGACTCAGATGATGAAAATGAACATGCGTTGGTCCGCTCTGTTTTGGATCATTATCGAGCAGAACCCATCATCAGCATGGACGCATGTCCTCTGAAATGGTGGTTAAAGCATGAAGGGACATATGAATCTTTAGCGCATCTGGCACGTAAATATCTTGCGGCGCTGGCTACAACAGTGCCATGTGAATGCCTGTTCTCACTTTCAGGTGACGTAAACCAGAAGTGGGCAGCATTATCTCCTGCAAATTATAACCAAACTTGTTTGTCTGAGCGATTGGCTGAAGTAGGACTGAGTGGACTTGCAGGTTCTAAAATTTTACATTGTTTAATTTTTGAAAGCAGCTTTTTTTGGTACATAATTCTACATTTGTAAGTTCAACTTACATGATAAAGAGATTGTACTATAGTACTTGTATTAGCTGTGTTTCCTATTTGCTTTACTATCTCATGAAGGGAGGGAGCATTTAGAAACTCAGATCCCAGCAAGTCACAATATGATGAAGATCGACTTTCAGAATTGCATTAGATATGTCAGACTTAACATGTAGAAACCCCAGGTTACCTACAGCCTGTGAAATATACACAGACACCCAAATGTGAATTTTTCTCAGTTGGTTATCTCTCTTTATATTCTGTGTAGGAATTCAGTGATGTGCGGGGAGTTGATGTGATAATAGAAATGCTAGCTAATGTTAATCTCGCCACTGACTTACAACTACTGTCACCTGGAGGAAGGGTGATGGTAAGTATTTTCGCTGTCATTGCCTTCAAATTAAGTTTATAATTCATTGAAAAATGTTTGGATTAAGTGTCTCTCTTTTTTTTAAATTTTAAAACTTTTTTGTATCAGATCGTGGGGAGTAGAGGTCCAATTGAAATAAACCCCAGGGACACTATGATGAAAGAATCCAGCATAATAGGGGTTAGTCTATTTTGTGCAACTAAGGTAAGGCATTTTTAGTTCAAAGAATTTACTTAGAGGAGATATTCTAATAACTTATAAACTTTTAGTTTAAGCAAATTAAATGTTTAGCAAAATAGCATAGTTGGGTTTGATTTGAGGTGTAAGGGTACAATTTTATTAGATTATATAAATTTTATTTTTCTAAATGAACACGTAGAAGAATAGATAAATCTCAGAAATGTAATAAAATGCATTTTAATTGTGAAATTTGGATTAAAACTTTGTATAAACATGTAATATACTTTAAAAGTGCACATGACTTACAGTAAATACTATCTTCACTATACAGAAGTTGATGCATGAATGTGAAACCGCGCTTCTTGCTGGTATAGAAGCTGGCTGGCTTAAACCTGTAGTTGGCCCTGAATATCCATTGGAAAAAGTTGCTAAGGCTCATGAACACCTCATTAACAGCAGTGGTGCTTTGGGAAAGATGGTACTCCTTATATGATAAGTCATGTAATAAAGTTTCTTTCCACTTATATTGTGGCTGTTCTAATTACACCCTTGCTTATATGGTTCATTTAGTATGTTTTACAAAACATAGAGTTGATCACAGATATTCTATAGTAATAGCAAGTCTAAATTAGACAGGGAGGATGCCTTAAATGAAAATGCTTTATTATGTAATGAAAAGCAGAGAGTCAGATTTAAGCTTCTAAGTACTCTTTCCCCTCCTTCCCCCCCGCCCCAACCCCCCCATTTGGCTGACCTGGAAATTGCATCTTTTTCATTTCTGCATTGGTCTTGTCACTGATATCTGTTCTGTCCTATCCAGGTTGGAATATTGTACAATGCTGTACTTATTGCTTCCCTTGAATACTACAGGGAAGCTTTAGCTAGTGCAGAATGTGGCTTTCAGCCTGTCTTTTAAAGTGGAGCGACATATATGTGTAAGTAGGGCTCTGTGTGTTCTGTAGCCACAAAATATGTTGCTATTCACCATCTGCCACAGAAGTGTGCTTTAGAATCCAAACTTTGGTTTTAAAATCATTAACTTTCTGGCCCTTATGGTTGCTAAGAGCCTCCCTGATGTGAATTGAATGTAAACAGGTGCAGCGTTGTGTTCCTGAATCTGCCTCAAACAATATCCTGAGAGATGTAATTGCCCAAATTATCCCAATGGGAGGATGACTCTGAAGCCCAGTGTCATCATTCATTATTTTACTACTGATCTCATTTTAGCAGAAATAGCCAGATAATGTGCTGATTCCTTGCTATTGAAAGGGAGGGCAATGAGGAGTTCAATCCCCTCCCTCTTTCTTTTGAATTTAAAGTCAGTTCCCTCATAATGGGAGGGAAAGAGGACCCGCCTCCCTCCTGGGTGCCAAGAATTCAAACTGTCTTTTGCTAATCATCAGTCCCCTTCGTGAATACAAAAATATGCAGCATATTGAAAATGTGACCACTCTGTAAAACAAATGAATGTTCTATGAAATGAGGACCTCTGTACTGATTGTATTACTCTTCATATCTAATACAATAGAAATCTCAATTTTTAAATTTGTTAATCTGCAGCAGAAATTTGCGTTTGCCATACCAGAATGCTATAGAAACTAGGGGATCTTGCAGCAGAATCCAGGTCTAGCTTGCCTTCATTTTGTAGTCCTATTTGAAGGTCATTTCATGAATGAATTTAATTTCTCTACCTTGTGGCCCAGGACAAGTACTAATAATCAAATATGGCTATTTTGGTTTAACTGCTAGACAGTGTTCTTGGTTGGCAATATCAATAAACAGTAAACAAACTGTTATACAAGTGTGGATTTGTTTTTGCTCGCTTACATTTTTGTTGTTTTCTGTTACCACATTCTGTATTTTATTAAACTAGTGAACAGAGCAAAGAGCGGTCCTCCCTATACTCCTATCCTGGGGCTAGTCCAATAATGAAGTTGGTAGTACCATGTTGTCCATACTCTCACTTTACATGCAAATATGAAATATTTTGGTCATTGGTTCTAAATAACAACAGATCTTGACATGGATTCAAACTGTATTATCTAGTTCTTGGTATGCCAGAAGAGTCTTACTCTAAAAATCTGCACTATTTTCTAACATTTGGTGTGTAATCTGTTTTGAATTCCATAGGGGTAAATGTAGCAACATTTGTTTTGATTGATAATTGTATTACATAAATAAGAGACAGGAAAAACATTTGTTACAGTGTATTAAACTGGAACATTGCCAGTTGAAAACTGTCACTGAGATGCTATCATGGCTCACCAAAGGCCTTTCTTAGTTCTGAGGAGCCTACAGTAAGTACAGTTAGCTGACATCAATCGTTTATACCTGTTGTTTGGTTCAGTGCTCTTCCTTTTTTAAATGGATTCCCTGCCAGTGTATCTGTATAGGCTCCCCAGGCATCCTACTGTGAAACAAATAAATTTCATATCCAAAAGCTACCATTTATATTTGTAACTTTGAATCAATGAAAGGGCCTGTGATTATTAAAACATTGTTCATCGAACAGTTTTATTGAAGACACAAGCAAATAACAAACTACTCCACATCACTTCCTTTGTTCTCACTATCCCTTTAACTGTTTATAGGCTGGTGAAGTCATTCAGCAAAAACCTACTGGGTTAATCATTTGATAACTTGTGTGTGTCTGGGCAAATTTCATGTTTTGGGCAATACACAACCATTTAAAACATCAGATTGTAACGGTGTTTCCCAGGTCATGGAACTCAGGATTGTGGCCCCGAATTAATCGTACTGCCTTCTAAGTAGCCTCTCCCACCTAGTCCTGTTCGTAAGCCTGGTTAATTCATTTGCCACGGACAAAGAAGTGCCTCTGCACCCTTTCACAGTGCTCCATACAACTTTCTGGCCTTCTTATTAATCTCAGCTAAATACAGAGTAGATTACACTACTAATATAATTAAGGCTGTTCAAGATATAATCCAGGTAATATAAAACACAATGTGTTTGTGATACATGGATGTTCACAGCTTAGACTTGAAAGTACTGTTTGATATTACAGGAGCTTCCCTTAATGAGATGATTTCCCAGTGAACATCAGATATTATTTGACCTATATCAGAACATTTCTACCCAGGTTAAGGAAGAGTTCTCATAATTGCAGTCTGCTAGTCTGTACAGGGGTGAGTATTGAAAGTTCTCCAATAGAAAGGAATTTGTAGCAATTCCACTGTAAAAAATTCATCTGTTATGTTAAATATATAGCCTGAATTTGTCTGGTTCAGCCCATCTTGACTTAAAATCCCCCTATATCCTTCAAACAGATGCACAATTTTCTCTGAAAGCCTTAAAGGATAGTGGTTCCATTACACTTCTGTTTTCTACTCTTTGCTTTCTTTGAATAGCCACTTATTTCTACTGACATTTATCTTATTCTAAAGTAATATAGAAAAACCAGTGAAACTGAATCTTCTAAAACTTGTAAATCTCTCCTGCTTTTGGGAGTACTCATTAAATTGTTTTGTTGGCTTGTCCTCACAGCTCACTAAAATACCATATGTTTTATAAACCTATAATTCATGTTCCTTTTCAACATCTTGATCTGTAGTGCTTAAATTAATGCACCACAGTTATCTCAGGGTATGCAGTTGGGGAAAAATAACCCACTGACTCATTAAGTCTCCTGGGCATGGAATTATTTAGCTGTCTTACCTATGTGTCATGAAGGAACAGTTGCCCTCATTTCAGAAAGTCAGGCATTATTAGTATTGAGCTGTTTGACTTTTTAATATCTCTCATTGAACTGCTGAGGACACCTGTTTAAAAAAAAAAAAAAAAAAAAAATCTGTGCTCACCAGATGTTTTTGCAGTCTTGCTATAAGTAATTGGAATCAAGTTTTATTTGTTAAGCTGCAGCGGTAGCAGTGGTTCAGAAGAATACAGGATATGTAAGCACACAAGTCATTTGAGCACTTGGCCCTTGTGTAATCAAGAAGAGTGATATGAATGATAACAAATGTCAATCATCAGACTCCTCTGCCCTATCCTCTACTCAAACGAAATTTGAAACAGCTTGGTCATTGGGATGGACTACACTGAGAGTGCCACCTCAGGGCAAACTGCAAGAAACAGGGCAGAAAATCCCCACAAACTGGTGGTTTATTCTATAATTAGATTCACCAAACTGGTAGCAAAAGAGCTTCTGTAACCACACTGGTTAACAAGAAGCCTAACACAGTCCCTTTTATGCATTCTGGTCCTGGGCTCCTATCCAGACAAACAGGTCTAATGTAGTGAGAGGTTACTGAAAACCGAATTCACCATATGTGAGGGTCTACTCATCTCAAAGGATCAGATGCTTACCTGCCATGTCAATATGTATCTCAGATCTTACCCAAATATCACACTGTCAGGCAATCCTTAGTAAACTAACTGAAGATTTATTAAGAAAAGAATAGTTATAAATGGTTAATAGATAATATACATAAAAATGATTGCAAAGTCCTTATCATGTTTGTAGCAGTGATGGAATACACTGCTGGCTTGCAAAAGTCTCTTTGGCAGCTTCCAAAAGATTGGATGGTCCTCAGTCCATTGTTCAAAATACTCATTTTAGGTGTAAATCCACAGTCCAGAGAATTGGTACAGGAATGAGGCAAAAATAGAGATGTCTCAGGTGTCTTTTATATCCTCTGCCATGTACATGGAAATTCACTGTCCCAAACAAAACCCACAGCCCCTTTGTATGGAAAATTACTGACGAAGATGGAGTCTGAGGTCACATGTCCACATCACATGATCTTACATCTTTTGCTGAATCACAGGGGTGGGCCTTGGCTCCTTGCTGGCTGAGGCAGCTGCAGGAAGACTCATTGAAGAGCTGATCTCCCTGAATGGTGGTTCAACATTGGGCTGGCTAGACAGGATGTAAAACTACCTTGTGGGTGTCACCCCAGAACAAAACACATGTTTGAGATACAAATAGCAAATAGTCATTACTTCAGATACAAAGATGAAACATGCATATAAGTAGGTTTAACATACTTAGCAGATTACAACTTTTCCATTGATATCTTACATGACCTACTTTTTGTATAAGATTTTTTGCAATTGTATAACACTGGTAGCAACAATGATATAAATGGTCATCATCAATCATACAGCATCACAGGGCTTTGGGGGGGGGGAACTAACTATTTACTGTATTTTAAACCTCCATTTCAGAAAGTATACTAGACTCCTGTGGCTTGATTTCTCCACTGCCTAATCAATCATCTCTCTGCAAAGGGAGCTGTAGAATGCTGTCAGATCAGACTGTGTAAGGCAGTGAAGAATCTGGCTGCCTACTCATTTTCCAAGTGTAGAGGGGGCCTTATTGTAGTGGTGAAGTCTATTAGTAGGCCTGATTATCTGTTGCATTGCATCTTGTATAGTCATTTACACCAATATAAAGTGCTGCCAAATCAGAATGACAGCATTTTTTGTGCCCTTTCTGCAGTGGTATTAATGACTGCAGTAGGTGAAGGGCAACACACAATTGGTTCCCGTGGCTCTAACAATAAATATTGTGGGAGAGCACAGCAATACCTTGCTAGCCATAAGAGTATTTTAAAAAAAACATTTTTTTAAAAATGAGATCTGATTTTTTCCTCGTAGACAGAGGCCCAAGTTCAGAATCAGTGCAAGTGAGTATGATTCCATTGATTTAATCATTGCTCCCATTTACACCAGGACTGAATTTGGCCCAGTGCTTGTAACAGACTGAGCTAGACAGTGTTAGCTAATTTAGTCAGAACATAAGTTAAAGTACAATAAGCCCTCTAAACCAGTAAAACTGTAACTAATAGCGGGTTTCCTTGTAACAGATGGAACGTCATCTGTCAAGATTTCATATTTGATACAGGATAGAAATTATTGGCAAAATAGAATTATTGTAAAGTCTGGGTCATGTCTCGTTAAATTTTGGGTCCAGAGAGGATGTGATAAATTACTTCAGGCACAGTCCAAAATCAACTCAATGGAAAGCAAATTGACATCCAAAAGGACGTCAGTCAGGAAAGACAGTTCATACTTGTCTAGATTAACTTTCCCCAACTTTGGGCTAGAAATGTTTTCATATGGTTGATTCTATGTTCATCTAAATTTCTCTTTTTTCCTAACAAACCTCATTTACTTAAAATCATTGTGCTCTTGGTTTCTTTATGATAGATTGACACACAGCCATCCTGGAGAGGGAACCAAACCTTTAGATTCTGGGGAGGTGTAATACAGAAGACTTACATTTGAGGGTTTGTGGGATTTGGATCACTGACGTGTGTATGTGTTTGCCATTTTGTGGAGAACAGATCTGAAAAGATGGAGAGGATGGGAGCTTGTCGGAAACACAGCTGGTGGTGTTGGCATGGGACGGCACCCAGCTCCACGACTTCGGAAGTGCTATTATAAGGGGTTGTAAAGCTGGCTTCACAGTCCCTCGCTTCGCCTGCCCCAGAACTGAGCCCTGTATGTTTGGGGGGCAAGGTCAGACAGAGGAAATGCTGGATGTGGCTGAAGCAGGGGCAGAAATACTGCCCCAGTTCTAGTTACCTGGGAATTTTGCTGCTTTCAGCTGGAATGTTTACAGTAAACAAAGTGTGAAATAACTTCACCTGAAGTAATGAATTCAGCAATAGAGCAACAGCTTGAATTACCTGTTTCACCTATAAGGACGGTCCAATACAAAAGTTCAGCGTTTGAAGTGCTTGATTAATTTTAAATCTGTATGCACATTTTGCTATGCCTATGTAATTTTATGGGCATATATTAATAATAGGCTAGGCAACCCTGTGTCCTAATTTACTTAGAAATGTTGATTTGTGGTTTATGCTGGTGACATGATCTTTAAGAAATGCACTGTGATTACTTTGTAACGCAGTATATTGAATGGATGTTTGGTAGTGAGTTTTGCTGCCTGATTTATTTCTGTAATAATACTTATAGTTACAGTGCTTTACAGGTTCAAAGCATGATTCATACATTAACTGAGTAGTCCTCACAACACCCCTGTAAATGCAAATATGTATTATCCCCATTTTACACAGGGGGAAACTGATGCAGGAAGGTGAAGTGACTTGTCCAAGGCTGTGCAGCGAGTCAGCAGCAGGTCTGGGATTAGAACTCGAGACCCCTTCATTCCCAGCCCTGCTGTTTTCTCTGGATTACACTAGTTTGTGAGTATTTTCAATTTGTAGAAAGAAAATGAGCAATAACTTATTGATACTAGCACAGAACTTCTCTTATGCTAAAACTTTCATGAGAAACTGGACTTGTTTCAGGACATGTGATAAATGGGAAATGTGGTTCATACGCAATCATGTCTTGTCTGGCAATATCCCCTAAACTAGATTTTAATCAGCTAATTTTATTTTTGTATCCCTTTTATGCCACTTGTGTTGTGCGATTAAGATATTTCACATTGAAGTGACTTTCTGTTTTGATTATAGCTTGTATTTTTATGTGCAAGCGTAAGTTTCACCTTATCATAGATAATTTATCTATATTCAATTTGCATAATCATTTAATATAATTATTAACCTTGGGAAAAGTCATGTTATAGGTTAATAAGTTTAGATTTTATTTGGATTAAGTTTGTGAGGTGTTCATGTCCTGCTCTTAAACAACATAAGTATAAAGGACTTAAATCTCTTACAACTATGGTAGATTTAATGCATTTTAAGCAATTTCTTTTACAACATGCACTATTCAATATGTTGGGCACTATTGGGTCGTTAAAGCAATTAGTTGAGTTAACTGCATCCATTGTGCAATAGTTCTAATGCCTGGGAAAAGGATAAAGGGTCTTCTTAGAGTTAATGACTTCAGACTAATATTTCAATGCTTCCTTTTGGAAATGCTTGAGAGGAGAATAGCTGGAGGTTCCAGTTCACATTCCTCAAAGGGATTGTACGTCACTTCCCCCATTTTGCACCCTATGTGTTGTTCTAGAATGCTGTGCAGATGCCCAAAGGAACAGAAGGCAGCTCATTCCGCTTTGCTTTCCACTGCAATGGGGAGCTTCTGCTCTACTCAGTCTGAATTGGAAGGTGTACGAAAAATTACCACTTACATATTTATAGCCACATAAGTGATGTGGATGAGTAATTGGCTAGTGCTAAAAGTTGCTGATTATTGTTCCCATTCATTTAGTCAGAATGTAGTTTTGCAGTTGGAGTCCGTAATTCCACATCTTAAAAACCCCTGGGTAAGGAAATACTTCTGGTCTGATTAACATGCTGCAAATAAGAGCAGCAGTTGATACATGTGACAGCGGTGAAGGCTGGAGGTGACACTCTGGTTGCACACAATTTTGAGTCTTTGGCCTTATAGCAGGAAATTCAATTTCCTTACACAGTGTTAAGGCCTTTGAACATTTAGGGCTACTTTTTTTTAAATGGCCTCTGTTTTTCTGTTCATACTTCAGGATCACAAATGACAGCAGGTGCCAGAGATGGTATTTTAATATCTATCTGATTAGACCTACAGATCAGATAAGATTAAGAACGCTCCCATTTTCACTTGCAAATAATTGTGGGTGCAAAATAGAGGCTGAGTTGAGGCCTATTAAAAAGTTAGCATTTGGGGCCAAATTTTCAAAGAGGATTCACCCCAGCCTTTAAATCTGTGCCAGCAAGATTCACATGCAGAGTTGTTTGCATGTGCAACCTGGATTTATGTGTGCAAACAGAATAGCTAAATGTGGGTTGTCTATGCAAGCCATTCTGAATGCAAATTTACAAGTGTCTTTTCAAAATATGGTCCTCTGGGTATATTATGTGGTAGCTAGACATGGGTCTTATAAAATCCATATATCAACACTCCAGCTTGCTTTTGCACCAAAGAATTACCATTCAACTAAACAGCTTTCAAGTACAGCAGGAAGGGGGAAAAGCAATCAATCTTGTTTCTAATCGTCCTTCCCCAAATAATTTTAGGAGACTTGTAATGTGTTAGCCACTTCAAGAATTCTCACAAATTTATTTGTAAATAAGCACTCACAAGTATGTCAGCAAGTGTCTCTCTCAAGACTAAATATTGAAGTATGGTACAAAAAGGAGTTAACCCTCTCACTATCACTATGAAGCAGGTAAATATGAGTAAACAGACATCGTTAGAACTGGGATTAGAAATGGGATTTTCTGGCTTTTATGAAATACTAGAAAATATAAATTATAAAACATTTTAAAATATAAATGAATATGGTTTTGAGGACACTGGCTGATATATTGTAAGTGGGTGTGTCTACATGTTTGCGCATTCTTGGAGTCAGTAACATGACTAGATTCATTTGTGAAAGGCATATTACAGACTATTAAACGTTATCTTCTCATTGCAGTTGACAGCTGCTTAGTATGGTGGTTATTCTTTGGTGAAAATCTATACCAGTCAAATGATTCTCAAACATTAATGAGATTCCAAATCAAACTGAGTTTCTCTTACATTTTAGGATCAGATTTATGTTCAGGATGTATATGACTCTTCCCACCTGCTACCGCTACTCCTTTAAAAGAGTTCATTGTAACTGTTCCAATTGCCTATTTGTTCTCTGATGTTCTTGACTGCATCAGTTTGTTACATTCAGTCATATTGGATTTTTATTACACTGTACAACTTTGAATGTATTCAATTCACATTTTACTCTTGAAAGAGGCATTGTCTATTATCATTGGCAGGATGGAGCATGTAATAAATGAAACATCAAGCATAAGTGAGAAAAATGGTAGCGGTGTACATAGATAGCAAGAGCACAAATGAGTCTTTCAACCTATAGGTCCCCCATATATCAGTGACACTTATTTTTGACAGCTTCTGTTAATTTGCAAACTTGCCTCTGGCAAGAGGACAAGGAAGCAGTAGCACAGTGAGATGAATGAAAATACCCAGCTGTAATAAGTGAGGTGCACAATGATTATAAGCTGTGAGAACAAAGGGGTTTAGTATGGAAGATCTGCTTATTGGGATCCTAATTATCAGAGCTCTTTCTGCAGCTTTGGTAGGGAAACTGTTTCCTTTGGATTGGACAGAGCACTGAAAATGGCGCTTAGGAAATGATGCCATTGCGTGAATGCACTTCAATTGGTAACATTTAGTCCTTGTTTGGATGAGGGAATCCAGTAAGAGATTAGAGCACAGGAGTTCCTGGTTCCCATTAGACCTGGTTTGTCTGTTATAATCAGGCCCTTCTAGCTATCATAAGACTCTTTGATTTTGCCTTGATTCTGAAAGTGTTGTATTAGCTTTGATCTTTTCTGACCCCTTACTATAGTTTTGTTTCCTATTTTTAAATATTCTCTATACTAGTTTCCCCCCCCCCCATTCTACCCTCACCAATGCCATCCTAATCAGACAAGATGGATTACATGGACAAAAGGTGCATTAATTGCTCTTGCTATCTCATTTGCTTCGTGACTCCACTGTATTGAGCTAACTTTGAGTCTTATAAGATCAATGTACTGAGGTAACATTCCTGTCCATCGGTTGTGGCTGCTAACAGTTTATTTCAGGGTTTCTCACCAGCAGGTGTCATACTAGTTCTACCACTTTTGATATAGTTCATGCTTCACACTTGCCATTGTTTGAAAGGGAATAATAACAATAAATTAGACAGAGTTTGAAGAAACATAACCTTTAATTATTTTGCCCATTGCTTAATGAACCACACAAATAAGAGGGAAAGTTTTAATGTTAAAAGCAAATTGAGTATGATGAACAAAAAAGAGCTCAACATAGAACTGAAAATAAAGGAGGGAGAGAGCCAGCCTGCAACAGAAAGGAAGAATGTTCTCATAGGATGGGACTGAGGCTCAGGAGATCTGGGTTCTAATCCTGGCTCTGTCACACACTCCTGCTTGTCCTTGGGCAAGCTGCTTCACTACTTCAGCTGTAAACTGAGGAGAATAAATCTAATTCCCTAGGTCACCAGGTTATTGTGAAGATAAATCTATTAATGTCTATGTGGGTCTTGGATATTATGGTGACTATCAAATCCTATACATAAAAAGAAATTGAGCATTATACCATAAAGACATTGTATATGTGCTGTTCCAGAACAATTATGATCAATGCTTTAAGGACTGATAACTGTAAGTACAACTGCTTTTGGACACTGTTATATCACCCTCAAGCCTTAAAGTTTTCTTGGTTTATTCTGAAGCAGAAAATGAGACTCCTTGAGTCAGATTCTCAGATGTATCTGGGTTATGCTGGCAGCACCACCCAGAGAGTCCTTTATGTTGGGGAATCCCCAGCTGTTCCTTTAGCGCAGCTTTCTGTCCTTTTTGTAGAGCAGAGCAAAGGGGATAGAATGAGATCTGGGGATCCAGCTCACAGCACCTTACTAAAGAGCCCTCTGAGTGAGGCAGAATAGTCCTTTCAGCACAGTTTGTGGTTGGGGTAGTTTGCTCAGGTGAGGCCAAGTGTTACTGAAGCGAAAAGAGGGAGCTGTGCTGGAAGGTAATACTTGTTGCTCTTACTATGCCAGGAAGCAGTGCTGACTTTGCACGTCACTTCCTGGCTATTAAAACACTTTCCTCTGTAGCAATTTGTGCAAGACTATATTCTTCTTGATTTCTTTCTTCTGATGGTAAAATAGCCTTTCTTTGTAGTAACAGATAGCTGTTAGCTGTACTTTCCAAATCTTGGCTTATTTCTCTAGGGTGTGGTCTCCGTTGCTGTGTTTTACTAGAGCCCAAATCAAGGTGTCTGAGTCAATAAGATCTTGTATTTCTAGAGTGCGGAACTGCCAGTAGAAAGGGTGCCAGCTCCAGCAGGCAGTTTACATTCGGGGGAGGGGAGGAGAGATGCATGGTAGGTTTAGTGAGATGGAAGAAACAAACCATATGCTCCTGACCTTGGTTTCTTCCCAAGACTACAGAGTTTTAATACATGCCAGATGGGAAGAACAAACCCAAAAGAATTTTCCTCCTACAAAGTTGGTTCAGTTACTGGACATTTTCACTTTTACTCCAAGGTGTGGTTTGAGCATGTAAAGTTTTCCCCGCAGATTACTGAACAGACACAAGCTGTGGACACGTTTGGGAAACCAAACCTGCTCGTATGGGGCCTAATCCTGCAACTAACTGAGGGTATGTCTGCACAGCAAGCCTCCAACCCAGGCTGACAGAAGTGGGCTAGTGGGGTTTGCGACAGTGCTCTAAAAATAGCTAGACAGACAGACAGTGCTTTGAAGTTGTGGCTCGGGCTGGAGCGCCGGCTCTGAAGTCCACCTCCCCCACGCTGTAGGCTTCAGAGCCTGAGTGCAACTTCAAAGTGCTGTCTATACAGCTATTTTTAGAGTGCTAGTGTGAGCCCTGTTAGCCCAAGTCTGTTCACTCCAAAATGCTGTGTTAGCTGTACCCTATGGGCCTTCAACTCCCATTCAGCATGTCGCGGGATCTGGCCGTGGCTGCATGGTGTATGCTTCTCATGCGCTTGGTTGCAGTGTACAAGACTCCCCTGAGAAAAGCTAGCCTTTCACTTTATTTTTATCCCCTTCTTACAACCTTTCTTTTACTTTCTTTAGATGGCTTTTTATAATGTGTACACAAAACCTATTTTGCACTTTAACTCTTTGGAACCCTTTAGATAGCGAAAGTCACCTTTTCATTTTTTCCCCTCACAAACACAGCAGGTGAGCATATATCTAAGATAACCATCTCAAAGTGGGTTTGTTATTGGCTTGACTGCTGCTCAGAGGTCATGTAAAAGACTGTAAGAGCAATGTCAGCCAGGTTTGGGCTTTGTTTTAGGTTCTCAACAGATCTTCAAGGTTCCAGACCTTGTGATGTATTTTTATGCAACACCACTACTGCCAGACACTACTATAAGAGAAACAATGTTTTGAGATAAGGCTTACTTTAGATTTTATCCCCAATCCAATGGTTTTCATATTTTAGGATGTCTGTTACTTCTCTCTTATTCTGTTGCCTTGTGAGTAGCTAAAACATTTGTAGAAAATTATTACTTAATTATTACTTTAAAAAAGGTTAGGGTATTTTGTTGCTTCAACGGTCTTCAGTTGCTCCAGGTCCCCGACCCTACACATGCTCACTTACTCCATTTTGTTTACTGTGTATTGTCAGGAACCTGTGTGAAATCTCTGTTTAAAAGCAGATGAATTGCTTATTCCAGAGCAGAATTTACCCTTTCCTTGTTGTTGAAAGTAACCTCTATAGAACTGTTACAAACCCGCTTTCTCTAAAGAACTGGGATGTCTTTTGTTTCTTTTCAAGGCTAAAGTATCTGAGAATGAATAGAAAGGGCTTAATTCAATCTCAGGTACACCAGTCTTACACATGTGTAACTCCACTGGCTTCAGGAGTTGCTCCTGATTTACACCAATGCGAGAGCTAAATCAGTCCTGCAATGTGAAGCTGAATCCTGAGGCATTCACTGAAAAACTTGTGAATCATGTATCAGAGGGGTAGCCGTGTTAGTCTGAATCTGTAAAAAGCAACAGAGGGTCCTGTGGCACCTTTGAGACTAACGGAAGTATTGGGAGCATAAGCTTTCGTGGGTAAGAACCTCACTTCTTCAGATGCAAGTGAATCATGGTTGCCAGCTCCCTTCAGGTTGAAGAGGACAAAGTTGAAGAGTCCAGGTTTTTGTTACTGGTTGACATGGACAACGAAGAAATTCCTTGTATGGTTCTTGATAGACAACTGGAATGGCATGAGGAATTAGTCAGGGGAAGGTATACATTTACTTCTGATAAAATACCTAAACATGTTGACAAATTAGGTGTTTGCTTCAGGCTCCTGGCAGTTTGGGCAATCCTGACTTCAGGCCTTTGTCCATAAGTCAAATAATAGACGAGTAATGGTTAAGAGAAGGCATGTGTTAGAAAATCATGAGTTCATATGGGTCAGCAGTAATAATCTCTCTTGACATAAAGCTCCACATCACAACATCCTATTGGTGTGAACATCAAACAAATACAAACACATCTCTGCCTGTCTGAGCTCTGATGTACCCATCACTGAAGTAGTGAGCCACCAATACTAAGCACAGATGTACTCCAGTGAGAATTCTCTGAAGTCATTAAACACATGCACTGTTGCTGATACTAAACTGAACTCTGTCCAGCTCCAGGTAGGTAGCTACAACCTTCTCTTTAGTACAGTCTATTCACTTATTTTTTGATCCCTTGCTGTCTTCTGCTTTAAAAAGTTCCTTGGCACCTCATCCTCATGTCATATAAAATAAATGAATATATTAACATACAAAGCAGTTTCCAATTTATTTTTTCCTGACTTTTGATGTGACTGAAAAATTAATGAAAAAAAGATCAAATATGGTCTGACTTATTTCTTTTCTTCCCCTGGGCTTGTGTTTTCAGGCTTTTCACCACCTGGTTCCCTACCTCCACCAGCAGAGCTACATTGTGGCTTTTCTTTGGTAAATAGCTTGATGTATTACTCTATGGGGGAGGGATAGCTCAGTGGTTTGAGCATTGGCCTGCTAAACCCAGGGTTGTGAGATCCATCCTTGAGGGGGCCACTTAGAGATCTGGGGCAAAATCAATACTTGGTCCTGCTAGTGAAGGCAGGGGGCTGGACTAAATGACCTTTCAGGGTCCCTTTCAGCTCTATGAGATGGGTATATCTCCATATATTTTTAGGTGCAGATCACTAAGGTGGGTCAGGCATATTTCTCCTGATCCAGTTTTTTTCATGCAAAAATTGCAGTATGCCAGCCTAACTGCCAGAGTAGCTCTGCCAAAAGCTGCTTCCCCAATGATGCTCTCAGAAGTGAAATCTAATGATCATGTTATAAAAGTGAAGCTGTTGCTTGGACTATGGTTTCTCGTTGCAGCCACGATTGCACGGGGCCAAGATTCCACATCCACAGGACAGCCCTAAGTTAAGCACTCATGATGAAGGAAGGGTGAGGGTCAGTTGTGGGGGTAATGGTGGTGAAATAAACATGGTTGTACTTTACTTTTGATCTGATAGTCTTCATCCTTTTCCCTCCCCGACTGTGGAGCCTGTGGGCATACAGAAATTGTACCAATTTAACAAAATCTGTTTCAAATTAGTTAAATTTGTGCAACTGTCTTCTATGGATACTTCTTAATCATTTTAACAGTGAATAAAATTCATTTTAGCTTAATTTAATTTTTACCAAATATTCCCATTGGTTTCAAAGGGATTTGGATGAGGCCCTTAAAAGAGTGCAAACATACACTAAACGATGAGGAGAAAGCATGCAGCAGCGGCTTCAGTGCAAACATAGTTGACGTTTAGGAACTTGGGAGTAGGTTGGTGGATGTTAGAAAAGCCAAGCCACAAAATGAGATTAAACTGGCTAGAGACATAAAGGGTTAAAAACCCCCCTACAAATACATTAGAAGCAAGAGGAAGACCAAGGATAAGGTAGGCCCATTATTGGGGGGGGGGGGGGGGAGGAAACTAACAGAAAATGTGGAAATGGCAGAAGTGCTAAATGACTGTTTCATTTTTCACCGAAAGGGTTAGTAGCAATTGGCTGTCTAACACAGTGAATGCTGGTGAAAATGAAGGTGAATCAGAGGCTAAAATAGGGAAAGAACAAGTTAAAAATTACTTAGACAAGTTAGATGTTTTCAAGTCACAAGGGCCTCATGAAATACCTAGAATACTCAAGAAGCTGACTAAAGAGATACCTGAGCCATTAGCGATTATCTTCAAAAAATCATGGAAGATGGGAGAGATTCCAGAGGACTGGAAAAGGACAAATGAAGTGCTAATCTATAAAAGGAAATAAGGACAACCCTGGGAAATACAGACCAATCATCTTAAATTCATTATGCCAAAAGATAATGGAGCAAATAATTATGCAATCAATTTGCAAACACCTAGAAGATAATAAGGTAATAAGAAACAGCATGGATTTGTCAAGAATAAATCATGTCAAACCAACCTGATAGCTTTCTTTGACAGGGTAACAAACCTTATAGGTAGGGGGGAAGTGGTAGACATGGTATATCTTGACTTTAGTAAGGCTTTTGATACGGTCTCACATGACCTCATAAACAATCTAGGGAAATACAATCTAGATGGAGCTTTTATAAGGTGGGTGCATAACTGGTTGGAAAACCGTTCCCAGAGAGTAGCTATCAGTGGTTCATAGTCAAGCTGGAAGGGCATATTGAGTAGGGTGCCACAGCAATCAGTTCTGGTTCTGTTCAATATCATCATCAATGATTTAGATAATGGCATAGAGAGTATACCTATGAAGTTTGTGGACGATACCAAGCTGGGAGAGGTTGCAAGTGCTTTGGAGGATCGGATCAAAATTCAAAATGATCTGGACAAACTGGATAAATGGTCTGAAGTAAATAAGATGAAATTCAATAAGGACAAATGCAAATTACTCCACTTAGGAAGGGAGAGTCAGCTGCACACATTCAAAATGGGAAATGACTGCCTAGGAAGGAGTACTGCTGAAAGGGATCTGGGGGTTCTAGTGAATCAAGCTAAATACGACTCAACACGGTTGCAAAAAAAGCAAACATCATTCTGGGATCTATTAGCAGGAGTGTTGTAAGCAAGACACAAGAAGTAATTCTTCTGCTCTACTCAGTGCTGATTAGGCCTCAACTGAAGTATTGTATCCAATTCTGGGTGCCACATTTCAGGAAAGATGTGGAGAAAGTCCAGAGAAGAACAACAAAAATGATTAAAGGTCTAGAAAGCATGACTTTGGAAGGAACATTGAAAAAATTGGGTTTGTTTAGTGTGGAGAAGACTATGGGGGGACAGGATAACAGTTTTCAAGTACATAAATGGTTGTTACAAGGACGAAGGAGAAAAATTGTTCTCAATCTCTGAGGATAGGACAAGATGCAATGGGCTTAAATTACAGCAAGGGCAATTTTGGTTGGACATTAAGAAAAACTTCCTAACTGTCCAGATAGCTAAGCACTGGAATAAATTGCTAGGGAGGTTGTGAAAAATCTCCAATGATGGAGCTTCAAGAGCAGGTTAGACAAACACCTCTCAGGGATGGTCTAATACTTAGCCCTGGTCTACACTGGAGGGGGGGGGGGGAAATCGATCTAAGTTATGCAACTTCAGCTACGTGAATAACATAGCTGAAGTCGACATACTTAGATCGACTTACCATGGTGTCTTCACCGCGGTGAGTTGACTGCTACCACTCCCCTGTCGACTCTGCTTGCGCCTCTCGCGGTGCTGGAGTATAGGAGTCGACGAGAGAGGGCTCGGGGGTTGATTTATTGCATCTAGACTAGACACGATACATTGATCCTCACTGAATTGATCGCTGCCCACCGGGTAGTGTAGACATACCCTTAGTCCTGCCATGAGTGCAGGGGACTGGACTAGATGGCCTCTCGAGGTCCATTCCAGACCTGTGATTCTATGTTGCAAGGTTGTGTGGATTTAGTATGGGATTGGGGTGGGGGGCTAGCAGACCTGCTCTCTCCTTTGCTCCAGTGCATTCTAATTCTATTGCTAGTCCAGAGAATCAGAGACTTCTAGGCTATGCATAGGAGGGTATTGGTAGAGACAGCACAGAGACCTAGTGTTACCCAATATTTGTATGGATTAATTCTCTGATCTAGCAAGGCTCTTACACACAATTTTAAGCATGTGAGTAGTTCCATGTGCTTAAAGGTAAGCAAATGTGGAAGAGTATTGCTGCATCAGCACCTCAAATTCTCTAACATATCTGGTCTGAAGCAGGATTTCCATTGACTTTATCAATGCAAGTAGGCAAGACACTTTAATACAGGATTTGAGTATAGTGCCTGCCAAATGACATCTAGGCTCTTGTCCACCTACTTAAGAGCCTCTGCTATCAGTTCAGTGGGAGGCAAAGAGCTGCACCTAATGTATATAGATCAGAATGTGTTGCCTATCACGGGAAATCATAGAAGGTGTAGCCCACAAAGAATAGGTCCCAGTACCTCCTGTCAGCTAGCTCTGTTTGCTCTGAGGTGCCTGATCATTTTGATTAAAGAAAAATCCTAATTAACTAGAATTGTACAGAACCAGGCAACTCCAACCGCTTTCCTTAAAACCTGAGAGCTGCCTCCCCATCCTCATTTACTGTTGTCTGTCTCTCTGCCCTTCCCGATGGTCTGACCCTTGCTGAGCATTATGACTTGAGTGATCTGTAGGAGCTGCAGCCCACGAAAGCTTATGCTGAAATAAATTTGTTAGTCTCTAAGGTGCCACAAGTACTCCTGTTCTTTTTGTAGGATATAGAGAATTCCCAATGATACCAATGACGTGAAAACGCCTGAGGGCCAGGACTGCATCATTGTATATGACTGCAAAGCTTTATGCCACCTGGGGGCAATACAAACCAGTACTAATAACCCAGCTGACTGCTTGGATCAAGAGAAGGTGCCGCCCTGGTGAAGGTCAAAATGATCAAGGAGTCACACTTAGGACAGATTTCAGAGTAGCAGCCGTGTTAGTCTGTATCTGCAGACAGAGCCCATGTTACTCCTCTGCATTTATTACCCCCCACACAATGGTTAAACTCTGCCGGGCACCGTGCTATGAAATCCAGAGCGCTGGAGCCATTTTTGCCACCCGCAATTTCTAAACGCTCCCCCAATGGTTCCTGGAGGCAGCTCAAAGAGGAGCGAGCCCTGGGTTTGTGTGTGCCTGTGTCCGGTTACGGGAGCCTGGGGAACCTGCCTACAACATAGCATGAGTGGCAGCCCAGATCCCCCACCCCTCGGGGCCCTGGGAGGGAGGAGAGCCATTGGGCTAAGCTCGCCTTTCTGCCCGCCTCCTCCAAAGCATCACCACGTGGTCCTCCCCTAGCAACCGGAGGGGATGTCTTGGTACAGGCAGCTAGGGGCAGAGAGAAGGCTCGGCAAGATGAGGCCAGAGGGGTATTGACTGGGCTGGGGTATTTGTGGTAGGTAGGTGTAAGGCTCAGCTGACTGAACTCTCTAGCGTGAGCTGTGACAGCTGCCTCCTCCTAAGCACCCAGCCATTAGCACAGCAATCTGCAGCTCACTTTGCATTTCCTGCACGATCAAAAAGGCATCCTGCAAAAATGAATCAGCCTCACCCTGGGTAAGTGAGAACTGAAGTTTCCAGCTATGCACCCAAGGGGTTGGGCCAGCTGTGCTCCCACTGGCTGGAGAAGCCGAAGTGGCAGATTAATTAATGAATAAGGGTTGTGGGCCGATGCTTAATGGAAGGAAAACTATTTTAAAGCACACAAAAATACCTTTCAGATTATTTCTTTGCTGAAGCCCTTTATGTTTTAAGATGTCATTTGTTTTTAAATAAAGAATTGTCACAAGCAGCATCTGTCACAGGCATCAGGCATTAGAACCTCAGTCACAGGAGTCAGTGGTTGCAGGATAATGTTTGCATGGAAAATTAAAAATAGAAAAAAAAATGCTAGTTGGGAGAACTAGGACTAACCTATTGCACGTTCTCCTGGAGTACTTCAATAAGGAGAGTGGGGGTAATTCAGTATTAAAAAGCTGTATCGACCCTAGGGCTTCTATAGCTTCATTCTTTTTTGAACAGAGATTTTGACTCTCTTTGGATCTCTTATTGTTGCTTAACCATTGCTACCTCTTACTAAAAACAACTGCAGTCCTTAACAGAAAAAAAAGACCCAAACCAATAATAGGAATCTAGTATTCTCAAATTCCCTTCTGTATTACACAGTGGAATGTATCTTAGACTAGTTCCCCCCTCCCCCCATCAGAAATACAAATAGTAGGAAGCTATATCATAACTTTATTTTACAAATAATTTAAATATGCTCTTTCCCTTTAATTGTATCTGTTATACATTTTAAAGAGTTGAACAGCCTAGTTAAAATCAGTTGATGTTCCTCATGTTTGAAATAAGACTCTAATCTTTGTTTATGGTTATTTGGCTTTCTAATTAATTTTATGGGAATAATGGAATAAAATTCAGTGAAGCAAACAACCTGAAAGAATTTAGGGCCTGATCTTGCATTCAGATTTAGACAAAACTCCCAGTAACTTTAGTTACTCAGCTCTATAAGCCTTTGTAGAACTGAGTCCTTACCTGGCATTTCTATCTAGAGCACATCCATAGATCTCAGAGCTCTTTGCAAAGGTGGGTAAGTATTCCTATTTTATGTATAGGGAAACTGATACACAGAGAGGTTAAGGCCAACATTGTCAAAAGCATCCCTTATTCTGTGTCCCTCAATTTTTGGGTGTGCAACTTGGGACACTTAGGACACACCGCTCCTATTTCAGTTCCTGTTGAAATCAATGGGAGCTGCAGGTATTCTGAACCTCTGCAAATCAGGCCCTATTTGTTGAGGTGACTTGCTCAAGATCTCAGTGCAAATTAATAGCAGAGCTGGGATTAGAACCCAGATTGCTGAATTCCCATTCCTGTACCTATCCACTGGACCTGCTGTAAAAGGTGTAACTATAACATAGTTTGGTGATCATTTAAAAACCTTTAGAAACATTTGTATCCTGTATTTCTGAATCTGTGTGGTTTGTACAGTTGATAGGCTATAAGCAAAAATGTCTGAAAACCCCTTGTTTTTGGAGGGTTGTGTGGCATGAGTTATTGCACAAGGGATCCTTGTATTACAACTGGTATCTATTGTACTTAGGCTACAGACAAATGAATGCCTTAGTCATGGCTGTCTTAATATACGTCTCAAAATACTTGTGAAGTAGTCTGATTAGACTGGGTAATCATCTGTTTGGTGAAAACAGTGAAAATTACAGCACTGTGGATAATTAAGATCAGTGACTATAATTTAGGGAAAATATACTTAAAATAAATGAAGGCATTTTCAACAAGAACAATATGGATGGAAAAATCTTTAATATATTCTGTCATTATCAAAACCACAACTCCTTAATGAAGCAAGGATGCATTATGAAATTGTCAAAAGCTAGTATTCAAATATTCAGCCAGCTGAAGTCAGTGGAAAGGCTCCAATGGATATCAGTGGGCTGTGGATCAGATCTGAAGGCCTTGCCTTGCTCTTGCAAACATTTAAGTAGGGTATGTACATTTACTCATGTGAGTAGTCACACTGCTTTCCCATTGGCTCCATGGAATTATCATGTGAATAAAGTTCTGCATGTGTTTAAGTGTTTGCAGGATTGGGGCAAAGTAATCAACCATCTGCCTGTTGACTTCAGTGGGTTTTGGATCAGCAAACCAGCCAGTGTTTAAAGTGGTCTTTAAAAAGTGTGTGGGGAGGTGGGAGGGGGATGTCTATCATTTCCTGCAAAAGTAAAAAGCAACATTACATTTGTTCTGCTTCTCCCTCCAGCCCCCACATCAATTCTACACCCCTCTGCTCCTCCCGTAACTTCTGATGTTCTTTACTCCCCTCCCTTGGTGTGAGGGGGTTGCAGCAGAGTCTCTTCTCTCTCTGTCCAGGCCTAGTGTAGCAGAGTGGGAGGAGCCAACCCATTGCTTACAGGAAGAAGCTGGACTCTTTCTGCTGTCTCCTCCAACTCCCCACCTGTGAGAACAGCTTTGACTACAGGGGGGAGCAGGAGACAGCACTGCCTGCAACAGCACTGATTGGCTGCTCTTCCCACGAGATAGGACAATGGGGAAAGAAGCAAATCACAAGGGTTTTACTCCCCAGGCAGGGCTGAAATGTGTACCCCTCAGCAACATTGTTCATGATTTTATAGATTTCTATCATATTCCCCCCCTTCCCCCGGTCATTTTTTTCTAATCTGAACAGCCCCAGTCTTTTTAATCTCGCCTTGTATGGAAGCTGTTCAATCCCCCTTTGCATTTTTGTTGCCCTCCTCTGCACCTTTTCCAATTCTAATATCTCTTGAGATGGGGTGATCAGAGCTGCACACAGTATTCAACATGTGGGTGGACCATAGATTTATATAGCAGCATTATGATTTTTTCTGTCTTATTATCTATCCCTTTCCTAATCATTCTTAACATTGGTAGCTTTTTTGACTGCTGCTGCACATTGAGCGGATATTTTCGGAGAACTATTCACAATGACTCTAGGATCTTTGTCTTGAGTGATAACAGCTAATTTGGACCCCATCATTTTGTGTGTATTGTTGGAATTATTTTTTCCCAGTGTGCGTTACTTCGCACTTACCAATATTGAATTTCATCTGCAATTTTGTTGCCTAGTGCAGTGATATCCCTTTGTAACTCTTCACAGTCAGCTTTGGACTTTTAACTATCTTGCGTAATTTTGTATCATCTGCAAATGTGGCCATCTCACTATTTACCCCCTTTTCCAGATCATTTATGACCCTGGTCCGCTCAAGCGGACTGCTGCTGTTTTCAGAGATACTGCCTTAGGGCGTTTTGCTAGGGACAGGTGGAGAGAGACTCTCCCCAACAAAGCAAAATAACAATTCATCTATGGGGGTTCAGAGTTATTTCACAAGATTCTTTTTCAACAAATGATCCCTTCCCCACTCCAAAAATAGAAACAAATTGCAAACCCATCTCAGTCATTGGCCACATTTCCTTCATGTAGTTTAAGTTCATAAACACCAAATGATATAACCATCTGTAAATATACAAACTATGATCAAGGTAGCTGTTCTGACTCTGGAGTGCCCTGTCCTGGCTCCTAGACAGCAAAATCCATTTCTCTGAGTAGGATGAGAGTAGCCCAGCTCTTTGTTGGGTAATAAGGCTCAGCTTGCACATGATTATCTCAGTTGCTCAGTTCAGGCAGACACTCCCAGCTGGGACTCTGAAATTCTCTGCTGCTGGGATTTAACATCAGCTTTCCCCTCTGCAAAAAAGCAGCCCCCCCAAAGCATACCTCTGGTTTGGCAGGGCCTCCTGTGCCAAGGAGCCCCATTGCGATTGGGGGCATGGTGGCTGCAGAGCTTCCTTA
Organism: Terrapene triunguis; assembly: GCF_002925995.2. NCBI lineage: Eukaryota > Metazoa > Chordata > Testudines > Emydidae > Terrapene > Terrapene triunguis. The sequence goes on from NW_020664561.1 coordinate 46,287,227, forward strand.
GGGGCATGGCAAGATTTCATTTCAGGCCTGATTCTGCAAAATCTTACTTGCTTGAGAGGTCCCTACCTCCACAAGAAGTTGCTCGCAAATCACTTCAGTGGGACTTGTAGGAGTCAGGGCTGTAGGATTTGGCTCTTTTGTGTTGCAGAGTGTTGAGTAAGATGTTTGTGGCTGATAATTAGTGCATAAAGATAACACACTTCTCTTAGATTTCTTCTGTTTGCAAGATAAATAAGAATGGGGAGAGTCCGTGTATATCACCAGCTGGAAATAATGCAAGATTCCATAGCTTATTAAATTTTTTATTAAAGCTCAGAATGCATCTCCATTGTGGCTAGAACGGTTTGTTCTCATTATGGTTTAAGTGGAAAAGTGGCAATAAACTGCAATTGTACAATATAAAGCAGGGATTGTAATTCTCAGTGACTCTGCCAATCAATAAATAAGGCATTGATGCTCTCTTAGTCTATTTCTTTGGTAGAATATCACTAACTTAATTACACCATGAACAATTAACCATGGAGATTTGATTTATAAAAATAACATTAGAAGCCTACACAGACTTTGTTCAAATACACTTATGAATCAATAAAAATGGTCATAAAATCATTACTACAGAGACAAACAACGTTGTCTCTGAGCTACAGTACATAATACATTGTAAACTGGTAAACACCCGATATTGCTGAAAAATATCTGGCACTGATGTTGCAAATGAAAACCCCGTAGAGTAGAATATTCCAAGTGAACAATCCCTTAATTCACTAAATGCTCAGTGGTGTGGTGGTTTAACCAGGCTGTGCTGGGTGGTTGGGTGAAAATGACATGGTTCTATTGGGTACCCCAAGGCAGTAAAAGAAACTTATCTGAAGTCATGTGCAATATGAATGAGCAGCACATACTCTGGTATTTGAATAACTTAAGTCTCCATTGCAGGGTATTTTGGAGAGCTGCAAACTTTGTTAGCCTGATAAATAATTAAAAAACAAAAGGCAAAATTCTCTGTGTTGGTTTCTATACAGTGTAGTTGTAGCTGTGTCCGTCCCAGGATATTAGAGAGACAAGGTGGGTGTTGGTTTCTAGGCATTTGTCCAGTCTGAGTATTTGTACTTGTCTTTATTAATTTATTACTTTTCTTAATGGAAAAAAGGAGAGATGGCTCCAGTGACAGCAATTTATTTTCTTTAACAGGCTGTTAAGATGTTATCCTAGCAGTGTAAATGATACCAAAGTGTGAGTTGTAAGCAAATGAAATGATGCATATCCTGGATGATGTAAGGCCAAGCTGTTCGTTATAGGCATTTCCCCCTGCCCCCAAACAGCTTTGCTGGAAATGGAGCATTTTAGCAAATTTCCTGAGTTTACTGTAGGCCAGATTGTGTGTGGTCCCTGTGCAGGTATGCAAGAGTGGGGAGAGGGTACATGATTTTTATGACCATTTTTATTGATTGGAAAGTATATTTGAACAAGGTCTGTGTAGACCTCTAACATTATTTTGATGCATCAAATCTTTATTACACCATGAACAATTAACCATAAAGTTAGTGACATTGCATCAAATAAATAGACTAAGAGAGCATCAATGCCTTATTTATTGATTGCTAGAATCACTAGGAATTTTTTGAAATTTTTGTCTAAACATTTTTCAATTTTTTTCAAATTCTACGAGCTCTAATTCCTTATTATAAGCAAAATAAAACACTATTTACATTAAACTGCATTTGTACATTGAAAGGTTGTAAAGTAGGCCAGGGGTTTTCCATGTTTACTGTCTCTCAGTAACTCCACAGCAAAAAGTTCTTTGTCCTGAGTGTTATTCCATGACTGGAAGTTAGTTAAGAAGTTAACTCATGATGCATGAGCCAGAAAAGAATCCAGTTCAATCTCCTGTTTATATTTTGCAGTGCTAACAAGAATCAAAAGTAAAATAAAACAAAACAAAACAACCTTGCTCCGCAAAGTGAGCAGAGATGACTCCAAATATGTGCAGATCTCTCCCATGGTATTTCAAATAGGAGGTGATGGCCCTAGTGCATTTACCCATAATTTCCTTTCTGGTAGGCAGCATCCTCTGTCAGTTATCTGCCTGGCTGCTATTTGCCGCTGTACTTCAGTGGTTCTGCAGGCAGATAGGGACAAATTCACAGCTGTGAAGGTCCTTTTCTCAGTGGAGCCACTGAGGTTCTGCCACACAAAGTGGGAGGAAATGGAACTTAGAAATTGCAGGGATAGCACATGGTCTCTGTGATATGAAGTCCTACTCATTGGGGCTCCCTGCAAAGCAGCATGCAAGAAGTGGTTAGGAGCATGGCCAGAAGACCTTTCCTGCACAGATCCTCTGCTGCTCCCTTCCCTGGGTATGTTGGCTGCATGAGGACTGAATTGTGGCTACTCTTGGACATGAGATTAAAAACCTATATGGATCCTTCTGGAATGGCAATGCTAAGCCTTCTGTAAAATGAATGCAAATATATGGCGGTCTAATTTCCTTGCATGGATGCCTTAATAGGATATTCATCTCCTGTCTTTCAGCACCCAAATAGGCATTTACACATGTAAATGCCTGTCTTAAGTGCCTAACCACTGACCTGAATGTTCACATGTGGGATTTGGGCATTCTAATTTGGCCAATAGAGAAATTACAAATCAAAAATAAATATAGAATAAAACAGTGAGACCAATGAACTGGAGAAAAAAATAGATATAGCAAGCAATGTAGCACATATGAAATAGCAAAGAAAAGGGAAATATTAGTAAAATTTCCAGCGGAGATGGGCTTTTGAGCTTTTTAAGTCATAGCAATAACAAGCTATGTGAATATACCTGTAGCAGAAGACCAGTGATACTAACTTGTTTATATTGTGTCTCAGTCACAAATTGTTTGTTCACTTCTGCTTGATTTTCTGCATCTAATCTATGCACTTTGTCCTCCATAGAGGAGCTTCGGGTGACATTTGTATGTAGCTTCTTAAATATCTTAATCTTTGAGATGTGGCCTTTAAAACATAACAACAACAGCAAACGCACTAACCTCTCCTTCCCCACAATATTTAGGAGTACGAGGACACAGGAATTGCTATACTAGATCAGATCACTGGGCCATCTCATTGAGTAGCCTGTCTCTGACAGTGGCCAATACAAAGTGCTTCATAGGAGGAAATCCTACAGTAGCTAGACGTGGGAGAACCTGCTTCCAGGGAAAGTTTCAGCCTAACTCCGCAAAGTTAGAGGTTGCCTTATGTCCTGTTAATGTTAATTAATAACTCGCCATAAAATATTTGCTGGTATCTAAACCTAAGTCTACAGTGATGCGATATTGATATTGTTACTTAATCTTTCTTGACTGTTTCCCTGCTTTTTTCCACCACAACCGATACACGTTTTTCTGAATCTTATCTCCAGATATGATTAGTGAATTAGCTGGCGCTGGAGGTAAATAGCACTCCATAGAGTGTCTGGGAGAGGTAACGTGAGAAGACTGCTGCTGGTGCCCTTGTCACAACAATGAACACATTATATCTGTGCCATAGGTAGCTTTCAGCACCTGAGAACACAAGCCTACTCTGAAATTCAGGTCTTTCAATACATGGTGAGCCTTTTCATTTAGAGGGTAAGGTCTTACATGGACTATATTCCATATGAACAATATGCATGCACACAATCCTTTTGGAGTGCTAACGGGGCCCGATCCAAAGTCTATTGATTTATTTCAGTGGGCTTTGGGGCCAGCCCCTACACACTGTTAGTATTGTCCACGTCTGCATAGCGTGCTTAAGCGATAGCAACCACCCGTGGTCATGTAACCAGATCAGTATTTACCAGAGGCTTTGTAGAGTCAGGCCCATACTCCATACAGGTGACTCAAATCTGAATTCCAGTTGATGTCTCACCACACTGTACGGGTCAGTTACATGCTAATTTTTTTTTTCCAAATCAGACCCCAATCAGGGTAGAAAGCACAGCCTTTGGGCCTGATCCCAAGCCTGTTGAAGTCAGTAGGATTCGTTCCCTTGATTTCAATGGGCTTTCGATCCAGCCCCAAAAGAACATCTCTGCCCCCACACCCCTCTCCAGTGTCCAATTGAACTTTGAATTCGAATTCATTATTTTTGAGGAGCTGTCTGTTCATAATTCAAAGAAGACTCAAGAACATAAGTCTGCCAAGAGCTAGGTTTGGTACGTGCCCAGATATCAGTTGTATTCTAACTTGTTATATGACCCATGAAATACTAAATGGAAGGAAGTAAATAAAAGGATTTTGGGTTAAGTTTCTCTTCTGTCTTTACTAATACGGTACAGCATTGCCAAGTGATTGTGTAAATCAATACTTGGCATAATCGCTATAATCTGGCAGTTTCAAATGCAAATGCAAACAAGGGATAAAGAAAGTAACATAAAACAGTTGCTATAGTACCAGTGTTTAATCTCCATGCATAACATGGTAAACTAAATTGTTTGTTTAAAGTTTAATTTGTCTGGTGTAGGCTACCTGTGAGATTATTATGAAACCAAAAAATATATTGCCGATAAATCTGTTACCTTCCTCATGTTTTTCTCAGGATAATTTTTCCCCCCTATCTCCTTGAGAGCTCTTTTGTATATAGTACTTCACCATTGTGTAATAGAAATGAAGCCTGTTTAAACCAATTGAAAGTTACAGGCAAAAATGTACACCCCGGCTCAGATTGAAACAAACGCAACTATTCAGCAGATTGCTCATTCATCATATAACAAAATACCTTGCACATCTACTGCGTCTTCCATCAGACTGCCAAGGTACTACACAAATATTAATGAGCTAATTAGTCTCAACCTTTCTCCTCCCTTGAGGTAAATATTGCTAGTCCCATTTTACAGAAGGGGGAACTGAGAAACAAAGGTGCTAAATTTTCATATCTATTTACTAATAGATGCCTCAGGTTTTGGTGCCCAGTTGGGACACCTTGGGTTAGATTTTCAGAACTTCTGAGCACCTGCAGCTCCTATTGAGCTCCAATGGAGCAGTGAGCACTCAGTACCTTTGACAATCAGCCCCTAGTTATCTCAGACTGCGCACCCAAAAATGGAGGCGCTTATATTTAGTGGAGACTTTCCCAAGGTCACCCAACATGTCTGGGATAGAGGCAGGCACAGAAGCCCCATTTCTTGGCTCCCTGACCATCTTTCTTCACTTGTCGTTCTTTCAGTTTTTCATTATTAAACAAGAGACACATTCATTGGTTTATTCTGGATGGTCATGTGCATTAAAAAGGATGTTTAATACATAGAAAATAGAGGTGAAAGAGAGCCACTAGGTTAAATTATCTTGGACCAGATCCTTGGGACCCCTTTGTGCTTCTTTAGTGACATGAAGGGGACTTGAAGTTGCCCCAAATGGAGCCCTATGACACACTGCCTCCGAACCACTAATGTAGGGGATGAATTGGGGCGGAAGTTGGTGTAGCCCAAGTACTTTGCACGCCATCAATCATGAACCAGCACAATGGCCTGTAAGGGGCTGTTAGAAGCAAGTGCAGTTTAGAGCAGTTGTGAAGCTGCTCACATTGCACTGGGGCTGAACCAGCCCCAGTACAGGAGGAAGAATGGGTGATGCAAAGGCATCTTTGCCTCTATCCCCTCCTGTGTATCAAGTGTAGCTCAGTGCACCTGATGCTTGAGCTCTTCCCTGTTCTGCTAGTGATGTCTTGTTCCCTGTAGTATATTTTTAAGCTCTTTGGTGGGCTGTTCTAGTTTTAAATGTCCCAAGTAATGGATTTTCCACCTTTTTCTCTTGGGAGAGTGTGCTAAAATTGGCTTGGACTTTATTTAGTGTTCCACAGTCTGGAAGGAAAATAATTTTCCTGATATTCAGCCCACATATTCCTTCTGTCATATTTAATCCCATAAGGAATCAATGAGTAAGTGCAGGTTGGGAGTCAGGAGGTCTTGAATTATAATACTGGCTCTGCTGCCGACTCGTGTGGCTGTATACAAATCCCTTTGCTTCAGTTTTCCCATCTATAAAATGATTCTCATATACATTCTTCCTAGGGATGCTGTAATAATTAATGTTAGTTTAGTATATTAAATCTATCATATATGCTTATAAATGCTGTGTATTATTACTATCATAATGCCACTAAGCTTGATTATACCCTAAATAATCCTCCTCTCCTTAGTGCTCACACACTAAAATATGTGTAGATGTTTATTATGTACACCCTTACTGCTCACTTACCTGCGCCATATGTATTTAGACTGAGCTTTTCATTGGAGTCTAAGCGAGTTAGGAGCCCAATTCCCATTTAAATTCAATGGGATATGGCTATCCAGCTTCCTTGGGTCCTTTAAATATCCCAGTGTTAGCTTCTGTAATCATCTATTGTAGTTATTACAAGTTAAAACAAACAAAAGGAAGTACTTCTTCACAGAACACAGTCAACCTGTGGAACTCATTGCCAGGGGATGTTGTGAAGGCCAAAATTATAGCAGTGTTCAATAAATAATTAGGTACGTTTATGGAGGATAGGTCCATCAATGGCTATTAGTCAAGATGGTCAGGGATGCAACGCCATACTCTGGGTGTCCCTAGTCTCTGATTGCCAGAAACTGGGAGTGGACGACAGGGGATGGATCACTCAGTAATTTCCTGTTCTGTTCATTCCCTCTGAAGCACTTGGCATTGGTCATTGTCTGAAGACAAGATACTGGGCTTGGACCATTTGTCTGACCCAATATGGCTGCTCTCATGTTCTTATGTAATTATTACTTATATTGCAGCAGCATTTAGGAGCTCCAGTCATGGACCAGGGCCCCATTGTGCTAGGTGCTGTACAAACACAGAACAAAAAGACAGTCTCTGCCCTGAAGAGCTTACAATTTAGGTAGCTGGTCTCCTTAAAATCTCAAGGCCAGAGTGCAGCACAGGATGGGATATCTAACTTTTTTCCTTGCAAGGTCCACATTGTACATCAGGGTGGGTTGTTCTGTATCTTGAGCTTTCCAGGCTAGTAGCACTTACATTCTTGAAAGGCTAGTGACAATCTTTCACCATGTCTTCTTCTGTATTAATGTTGGCCTTAGATGAGGTCCTTGCCCAACCTCTTGGGCACGCAGGATGTTCCTAGACCAAGGAGAGTACAAAGCTGATCTTCCAAATATGATAATAAAATTTGATATCAGTTTTTGGAGGGGACAGTGGGAAGGCCTAGTATTCCCTTTCATATTATCTACTTCTGGTTTAAAATGTGTGTCTACAGTTCTCAGGATGTCCGTACAGCGTCAGGTCCAGATTCTGATTCATGCAGACAGAACACTCATAAGAGATGAGTGTGCACGTTGGCCTTTTGTACCAGCTCTTCAGTGTTTTGTGGAGTAAATTGACTTCCTTATTTAGCTTGAGAGTCTCAACCTTGCAGAGTGGATCTAATGATTTTCTGTAATGGGCTGTAGCTACAGTGGGGGAAGACAGAAGGAGCAATCTCACCATTACCAGCTGCACTTTTAACAGTACAAACAGCTGCCATATGGTGAGTGCAGACTAAAGCATGGTACCATAGCATCATGATCTTGTAATGTCATGAAATGTGTGAATATGATGCAGTGCAAATTCTGTGCAGATGAATTCAGGCATATTTATATGGGACATGTAGGCTTGTGTGTCTTGTTTAAATCATATATTCTAGATGCATTGATGTACCTTTGAATTTTTTTAAACAGCTCCTCAAATAGGTGGGACAGATACTAATCCTATTGCCATGAGTTAGTCATCTCATCCCATACAGAGCTTGAGTTCTGCCACTTTTAAGGACCAGTGCAGGACTTATTTCTTTAAACGGGCCTTTCCTCATTAGCGAAGTAGCCTGCTGGCCTGGCAACATTTCCTCCTGGGAAACAACCACTTAGCTGAATCCTTGTGGAGAGAGTGGTTTAAAATAAAGAGAAAAACTGGGCTCTTCTTTTGGACACACACAACTGTGACCTTTAGTTTTCTAAACTAAATGTCCCAAATAATATCTATAGGCATTGCAGTAGTGGAAGAATTAGAACTAGAGATACTCTAGAAAGACAGATGGATTCATAACTCCAGAAGAAACACTCAAGAAGAATGCTAAGGTAGAGACATAAGCTAATCAACCATTTTTAGAAAATAAATTTGCATCCTGGACCGACAACTTCTATGTTAATTTTCAAACCAGCACAAATAAAAAGGGTCCAGGGTTTATTATAGAAACAGTATTTAAGGATGCCAACGACATGACTCTCATGGGTAGTGATTATATGGACACTACCTGGAAAGAGGAAAAAGAGCGTGACCTAGAGAAACGTTATGCAGAGCAATAGAGAAAGAAGGCAAATCCCTTAACAAGATACTCAGAAGCCTGAACATATCAGCACAAAACTGAAATAAATGGTGGAAACTGGCGGATGCCCTATGTACCTGATGGTGCGGGAGGAAAAAGAAAGAAAGACTCATGTTCTTTATATTTAGTGGGGCTAGAAGTTGCTGCTTCAATTGTATATATTGAAAGAGGCAGATTCTCTGGTCTGCTAGCTCCATTTTGGGCTAGGTAAGTAGCACAAAGAAGACTTACATCAGCTGGAGAAGGCCAGTGGAGTTTTCCCCCTGTGTAGGTGAACTCTGGCTGCATAAATTGGGCAGAGACAGCATAGCTGCCTTATGCACCATCCCCTTCCAGCGCCAGTGTAAAAGGATGGAGGGTGCATGTTGGAGGTGTGCTGGAGACAAGGAGAGGGGTGTAAGGAAGCAGATTTCTAGTATGCTTGATCTTCCACTGATGCAAATTAGAACTGTTCCTCTGTAACTCTAGCTTGCCCCAGGGCCAGACATGTTGGGATTAGAGAGCTGCAACTGGCTCATTGATACCTTCCCGCCCGATCTCACTGTACTCAAACTCCAAGCAGCCAAATCTGGCCCCAAATGACTTATGTCCGAATGTTCATTGGTGCTATGGGTACGATATTAAGCTACTATAAATCCAGCCATTTCTTACTCTGGCAGACATCTCATGGGAATTTTGTCTGAGCAAGAACTGTGGCTTGGGGTCCACAGTGAAAACAGTCTTTACTGGTTGATATTTTATCTAATGTTGAGCAAACAAAGGGCCTGTGTATCCCAGGATGAGTGATTTCTGGAGAAGATCTAAATCTCTCATGGAACAGGGGGATGTTACCTCTATGGGACATTTGAAGGTTATTTATCTGACAAAATGCCTGAATTGATTTTTCAAGACAACACTTTGTGCATCTAAATTTCCGATAGATTATTTATAACTTCAACACTAAACTCTGGGCTTACATAATGTCTCCATAGTGACCTCATTTATTGGTTTCAGGTCACTCGCAACCTACAACAGCCTAACAGACAGACACTTGGCTGGATACTTCAGCAATACAAGGATAAGACGGCATCTTCAGCGATCAGGGCTGGTAGGCTTTAAAGGCTCCCTTTTTGTTACTTTTACCTCACGGTGCCGGGTATTTTTGCTTTTCAGTACAGAGGTAGGGTTGCCACTTTTTAAAAATTTGCCCATCTAGACAAACACATCTCATGGTGTCATCCCATGCCAGCATGATGTAATGTGATCTTTTCATTGCATCAGAAGGTCATCCACTGCATTACCACCCAACATCACACTGTGATCACATATGGCAGGACCCTATGGGATTTGGGGTCCTGTAAATATAGCATGGTTGTGGGACACAGGGCTGTGCTGCTAAAATCTGGACAGTCGTAGAGAATCAAGGACAGGTGCTAATTCTGGGCCTGATACTGCAATGTGCTAAGTAGCATCAAAGACTTCGTTGGGAGTTGAGGAAGTTGCAGTTAGTACACTGCTGGAGGTACTTAGCACATTGCAGCATTGGAGGCTGAGGGATGCTCATCTTATTTAAGATGCACAGCACCACCATATGTGATTGGGCTGTAAATGTGTTAACTCATTATTGGTAGAGGGTGTGTGCATGACAAGGCAACGTTAACTGATTCTGTTCGTGCCATGGATGAGACAATTCTCACACCTAAGATAGGTATTAACTTAATACAAATCATTCATTTTCTCCCAATTTAATATTATTGGATTAAATTAATAATTTGTGGAGACTGGAGGAGAGGACACTGTGGTGGAATTCCAGCAGGAAAAATTCCAACAGCAATAAAAAAAACATACCTCCTAATGACCCAGTTCGGATTTTCTAGTATTATGAAAATTCCCCAAGTGACATTAGCAGCAGAATAAAACTGCTTCTGAATGCTGAGGATCCTGAACTTTGATTGATTGGCTCGTGATGAGCTATTAATTGAAACTGAGGCATTGTCCCTTAATAATAAACATGATTGCCTATCAGTCATCTGTCTCCATGGTGTTGGAGACCATTATTGGCATGGATCAATTCTGTACATAAACACTGGGTAATCTTAGCATAGCCCTGAGCTTGTGGCAGAGTTGCAGTAAGTCATTACCACACATGAATGGCAGTGCATTACCACACAGTAAGGCTGCTATTAAGACGTGTCACTGTACTTGTATTTCAAATCTATTGTGAGGAGAACTTTTCTTTGAATGATTACAATAGATCCAGTATGTCTTTGTTGCATATTTCTGGTTGTTCTTCTCAGAATCTCTAAGTCATAATTTAAATGCTATTAGATGATTGACTTGTTTTTAAAAAACAGTGTCAAAGTTAACCTATTGCCTATAAAGTCGATTAGCAAATTTACAAAATTCCAATTCAGAATTGAGTTAATACCTTTAATTTTATTTTTCAGCAATCTCTATTGTCTCTAATTGTTTCATGCAGTGTTGTTGTAGCTGGGTTAGTCCCAGGATATTGAGAGACAAGGTGAGTGAGGTAATATCTTTTATTGGACCAACTTCTGTTGGTGAGAAAGACAAGCTTTCGAGCGTACAACAAGCTCTTCTTCAGACCTCCATGCCTCTCTGTGCTGCCTTCAGACCTGAAGAAGAACTCTGTGTAAGCTTGACAGCTTGTCTCTCTCACCAACAGAAGTTGGTCCAGTAGAAGATACTATCTCACCCACCTTGTCTCTCTATGGTCTCTAATGGAAGTGGGGGACATAGTAAAGGTGCAGAAATGGTGTATGTGTTCAAGTAGTTTTGCTCTCCTTTTGTACGTGGCTTTGTTTAGAATACACCTTGTTCTCTCTTCTCTTTTTCTCTATATTTATATTTTATTTGCTTATGGCAGATCTCAAGAAGTGGAAGAATAATATCTGAGAAGGAGTATCGGCTAAATGCTATGAGGAAGGATCACCAAAGATACGTACGGGAATGCCTAGCTCAGGCCATATTTCACAAGGTCCTTGACATGGAGGTATGAACACATTATCCACGTATAAGCCTTTTAGAATAGTATCAGAGGGGTAGCCGTGTTAGTCTGAATCTGTAAAAAGCAACAGAGGGTCCTGTGGCACCTTTAAGACTGACAGAAGTATTGGAGCATAAGCTTTCATTAATGAAGTGGGCATTCACCCACGAAAGCTTATGCTCCAATACTTCTGTTAGTCTTAAAGGTGCCACAGGACCCTCTGTTCCTTTTAGAATAGTTCCCTAGTCCTGTCTAAGGGCTGTTTACTAGTGCTGGTGTGTCATGGGGCTGCCCCCGAGAAGAGGGGTATTTGGTGGAGAGGAGGGCATGTAGTCTCCACTCTTGATGACTCCAACCAGGAGAATGTTTCTGGAACACTCCCAAACTCAACACTCATCCCTCCATCCACAAGACTCTGCATGTGGTGGTGGAAGATGTGCCTAGCATCTGCCAAAGCATGCTGCCGCCAGCCATGTGAAGAGGAGAGGAAGCCACCTCAGCACTCAGACAGAGTCCCAAGGTCACAAGGGTCAGATAAATCACAACCCCTCATGTGTGCAAAAGGATCTAGTCACCTCAGTGTATTGTTACTTATCAGCTTTTGTTAGAACTGAGAATTTGAATATCGTTATAAACTCTTCTGTGTTTTTCTGAACTGTGGGTCTGGGTACAGCACAGCCCTTTGAAACTCTCCAGCCCTCACCATCTGTAGCTCAGTTTCCATTCCCAAAAATGAAAAAAAGATGACTAACATCTGTTTAAACACAATTATCTCCATAATCATGTTGCATTTAGCTCAAGCTCACTATCCCCTTAACGATTCTGAGCTTAAACTGATCCCAAGCTTCAGCTGCAAATTCCAGCGGGTTGCAGAGCCTGGCATTTAAATAGCTGCCCTTGTCACTCTTGTTTGTGTTGCCCAGCTTGGCTTCTTAACAAATATTCAATTAATGGTTTTCTGATTAACACCATTCTTAAATCTGAATATTCAAATAATCCGATTCATTGTTCAAGCCTGCACCATGCAGTTTGTAGTTTCAAGCGTTAAAGCATCTGCTTCAGTCCTGTTTTTGAGACCACAAATCTTATTGTCTCCACCAAACAACACAACATTGGAGTAGAAAATTTGTCTTGTGAAATTCATAACTAGATGGAATCAACAGACTCTAAAACCTGTCAGTAACACTGCCCCACACAGTTTTTGGGGCAGGGACTGTCGTCATGTTCTGTTTGCACGGCGCCAAGCAAAATGGGGTCCTGGTCCATGGCGAGGGCTCATAGATGCTCCCACAACAGATTACACACATGGATCCACTTCATTTTATAAAATACATTCTAGATAGAAGGCCCAATCCTAATGGGGGCATGGCTGTGAGTATCCAGTCACATTTTCTCCACTGCATGATCCCCTCACTCACACAGGTGGAAGGGAGCATGGCCATGGCTTTGTAGGTCAGAGATCAGCTGGCAAATGTGCAGCCTCATAGATCCCCAACAGATCTGCAGAGCAGGCCATCCGCATGCCCTAGGTCTCTGTGTCCTTGCCATGTTGCTACTGGAGTGCTCGGTGCAGCTGCCCATTGTCACTTTTACATAGAAGGGAGGATGCTGCAGTTGGGGAATTACTGCTACCTCATTGCCTTACACCTGGTGTAGATGTTTCCACCAGTGCACAGTGGGGTAAAAAGCTGCTGCTGGTGTAAGTGTGTGTGGAATTCTGATTTGGCAGCGCACTTTCAGGTGTAAATGTCTGCACAAAGTGCAGGGCAGCGGGGAATCAGGCCCTGGCTGCTCATTGAGTGATTGCCTAGATCTGATAGCCTGCCCCTGTAAGCTGTGGAGTGCTTCCTGAGGGACTCCACGCTCCCTCGGCCTTGAAGTGAGGGGGCTCAGCACGTTTACAGGCACTCTCACCTAGTAGCACACAGGTGCTTGCTTCCTAATAAACATCAATTAGGGGCAAGATTCTCTCTTGCCCTCTGCTTCCACACAGAGGAATCAGACTGGTCCCCCTTCCGCCCCCGTGGAGTGCAGTCCATGCAGCATTCTCCAAGAAGCTGAGACTCTCAGTTTTCCTTGCAAAGCATCTGTTCAACTGGTACCTAAGTGACGTGATGGATGAAACCAGACCCAGTATCTTACTCAGCAGCCCCCTAAATCTCTGTCTCCTGGCCTCTCTCTCTCCAGCCTGCTTCCCGCTAGGTAAGTGCAGGCTCTACGTGATGGCACTATGCAACAGGAGAAGAATGGGCACAGCGAAGGCTTTGCTCCCGATCTCCCTCCCACCCCCCATCCTAGTGGAGGAGGAAGGAATCTGTTACAATTACAGTCCAGTAGCAATTACTTCCCACTGGAGTAAGAGGGAGCCCTCGTCTGTTCCTGAGGCAGTGCAGCTATGTGCTACCTGCCCCTCCCCCCACCCTCGTCAAGGCAGATTGCAGGGTCGATTCCGCAGGCACCTACCGTCTCCTATAGGAGAGCAGATCAGGTTAATATAAATAATTAAACACGTTGTTTATGGCTGTGGTATTCACTAAACCAGTGGTTCCCAAACTTTAACAACCTGTGAACCCCTTTCACTAAAATGTCAAGTCTCGCGGACCCCCTCCTAAAAATGAATATTTCCAGGGATTTTCTCCTTTACCTGAGTATAAATTATAAAAGCAGTGACTTGGAAATATAAAATTTGTTTTTATGACATGCTTATTACACACTATTTATTATTATTTATAATTACAGTATTTTTATTACATTAGGAAAACGGCAACACTCTTCCAGATCTCACTTTCGTAGCTTGTATCACTTTGAATAAGCCTGTTATAAGACAAGGCTCCTATGTTTCATCAAGAAGTATCAGATGAAACAGCATGAAGGTATTTAAGAAGCCAACTCAAAGAATTCCTCCTACACAAGCATTCAGGTCTTGAGCAGTCCAGGCAAAAAACGCACGTTACAACAAAGCTTAAACTTGTTCTTCATAATAATTTTTAAAACAATATTAGCTGCCTATTTCATTTTAAAAACAGCAAAAAATATCCGCCTCCCTTTCCATTTCTTATAAGAAGTCTTGAAGTTTAAATCTCCTCAGTGTGATAGATATGCATGCTTTGATCTGCCTAGCTCTTGGACCCTACCAACGTTCCCTCTGGCCGTACAATTCTGCCCTGGCTGGGGGAATAGCCTCTGCAGAAGTAAAAGCTGACTGGGCCACTGTAGCTTTAAAAACGTTAATGTTGGGAAGGGAACGATTTCACATGCTGAAGTGTAAGGCAAGTCAATGATAGTTACCGAGCAGTGATCAATGGGTGTAATAACCAGGCGGGCAGATGAGAAATACCCAGCCTTATTGTGTTCACTGACACCTCATTATGGTAATTAATAGGTTTTCTTGCACTGGCAGCGTCATCATCAGCTAGAAATAAAAAGAAAACTGGAAAATGTTGTGAGGAAGGAGCGGGTTCAGAGAATCAAGGTAAGGAGGTGACGCGTGAGTGTACTGAGCCACTGGGCAAACTTGCTCTGTGTTACTTGCCCCTGCGTGATTTTTATCAGAACCAGCCCCACGATAGGGTAGAGTTCTTTCAGGAGTCTTTATTCTGGAACCGCTGTATTTGTGCTCGATGGTGCAGCCACTGGACATGTGGAAGTCAGTGGCTGTTCTAGCCAGGAAGCCATAGACCTCACATGGCATGAATATCTCTCCAGCTGAATTTCTTCAACTCCTGGCTGGAGCACTTAAAAAACCATACTGGGGATCCCATCTTCTCAATCAGTCTCTTATTCTTTATCAGTAAGAATGCACACACGGCAGAGGGCATGCTGTATTGCGAGTCCCACATGTTCAAAAATCAGGAGATTGGCTTTAAAATCACGAGAGTATGTAAAGATAATAGATTTGGTGTTCTTTTTATTTGCCTTCTGCTTTTGGTCCCTTAGGCCTGGTCTACACTACGACTTTAATTCGGATTTAGCAGCGTTAATCCGAATTAACCCTTCACCCGTCCACACTACAGAGCCAGTTAATTCGAATTAAAGGGCACTTAAAATCGATTTCTGTACTCCACCTCGACGAGCGGAGTAGCGCCAAAATCGATTTTGTTAATTCGAATTAGGGTTAGTGTGGCCGCACACCACTGAATTAATGTGGTTAAATTAATGGGGTAGTGTGGCCGCACACCACCGAATTAATGTGGTTAAAAACCGAATTAATGTGCTTAGTGTGGCCGCGCACAATCGAATTTATACAACCTGTTTCCCAAATTCGAATTATCTAAATTCGGATTAATCCCGTAGTGTAGACATACCCTTAGGGTGCACTGGGGTCACATTTTGAAGCTTTCTCCACAGCCACGAGGGCTAGAAACTGACTTTTTCTTTAAGAATGAAAGTTGAAATCATCACATATCCTCTTGACTCCAGGAGCTGGGGCTTTAAGGAAAACAATAATTATTGTGAGACTCATGACAAAATCATGAGAGTTGGCAACACTGGGTATGTTAAGAAGCTGTCTGGTCCTTTGATGACGTGCAGAAAGAATGCAAACCTCTCAGGGGTTTGAATTTCACTTTTCTCTGCATTCCAGCTGCGACAGGGAGAAGGAAAAATAAATGAAAATACCAATCCTGTGATATTTACAGCCTCCGTTCCAGTCCAGGAAGTACTGGAGAGAAGCTGTGGTTTAGAGTCTGCCCAAGTTTATATTCAGGACCCTTTATGGCACAATGCCTGCTGCAGTGCTGGGTAATTTTGGACTCCTGACCAGAAACTAAAACTGCTCCCCTCAGTGGGAACCCTACAGTTGGTGCTGGTTGTCTTCTATCCGTTGGGGTTAATTCCCTTTGAGATTCAAGAGACAGGCTGATGCAGGGAGGTGTAATTTACATCTTTCTCCACCATCTTCTGCTAATCTGGCCAGCAACTGATCTGAGATTACACAGTAAAAGGGATAGGGGGTAAAGGCACATCTAACCCTTCACTGCCAGAGGGAGAATCACCACAATATGGAGACTTTGAGAGGGAACAGATGTCAAAGGAAGGAAGTAGGGGATTGCAGAGGATCCTCTAACTTCAGAAAAGAAACGGGGCTTCAAACAAAACAAAGTGTAAGAGACCGAAATACTGAGGGAGAGGGCAGAGATTCAAAACATACATGGAAACAAGGGGAGGAGGAGTGGAACTGATAGGATTCATCAGGTGTTTGGACAAGACTAGAAGGGGAGGGAGAAGGGAAAGGGACAGAAAGATGGGAGAGAAGCAACAGACCCAGGAATCAAAAGGAAGGGGCGATTCTCATTCTCTCTTTTCTCCTTGCTTCTCTCCCATTCTATCTATCTGCCCCTTCCTCCTGCTCTGGTGTCAGACCTGGATCTCTTCTTCCATTTAATGACCTAAGCACCTGCCAAAGCTGATAGTTATTCGCAGACGCAGAAGGCTGGGTCAGTGTTCCATGACAGGATCTATAGCCTCCTCTCCCACCAAGAGCTCAGATGTATAACTTTCTCTTCCTCTAGGTGGAACGATCAAGAAGATCAGTGGAAGATATTAATCCTCTACTCTCTCCACACCCACCTGCTGGTCCAAGAAATCACTATGGGCGCCATGCTTTAGTTGAGGGAGAGCAATCTGGTCCTTCGCAATCAGTGAGTCTTATCAAATACCCCTAATCCTATATCATTCTACAGACACCTATTACATCTCTACTTTGTAGCACTGTCTGTCCTGATTGCTCCAAAGGGAGTAGGATCAGGCCCTTATTGAGGAGCGTGGCATGTCAATTCTTAGAGACCGGTGGCTTTGTTTCATGATAAACCTGTTTTAATACCTTAATTCTCTCTTTTTATTTGCACCACCCTCCAAGATCACTACACTAAGTATTAGAGCAGGGATAGGCAACCTATGGCACACGAGCTGATTTTCAGTAGCACTCACACTGCCCGGGTCCGGGCCACCGGTCCGGGGGGCTCTGCATTTTAATTTAATTTTAAATGAAGCTTCTTAAACATTTTAAAAACCTTATTTACTTTACATACAACAATAGTTTAGTTATATATTATAGACTTATAGAAAGAGACCTTCTAAAAACGTTAAAATGTATTACTGGCACGCGAAACCTTAAATTACAGTGAATAAATGAAGACTCGGCACACCACTTCTGAAAGGTTGCTGAACCCTGTATTAGAGAAACAGTGGGCATGTCTACTCGTACGGCACTGCCGCAGCTGTGCCACCGCTGCACATCTTCTGAAGATGCTTCATGCCGATGGCAGAGGGCTCTCCCGTCAGCCAAATAAAACCATCTCCATGAGCGGTAGCTATGTCGGTGGGAGAAGCTCTTCCGCCGACAGAGCACTGTCCACACCGGCTCTTAGGTCGGTGTAACTTATGACGCTCACGGGGGGTGATTTATTCACACCCCTGAGCAACATAACTTGTACCAACTTAAGCTGTAGTGTGTACATAGCCTAAGTGGTCTAAATTATGGACATCTTTATCCATCAATGCCAAAGCTGGGAGAGTGGCGATAAGCTCATTATAATCACAAGTGGGCTGCATTGTTAGCTGACAATAGAAAAAACTAGATTATAGCCAAGACTTTTCAGAAGTGAATAGAGAGACAAGGTTGGTGAGGTAATATCTCCTATTGCAGTGGTGCCCAACCTTATTACACAGGAGGGCCACATAAACCTAAGCACAGTCTTGTGTGGGCCAAACAGATTCTACATATTTTAATAAGGGCTTGTTATGTTGGCATAAGTTATGTCACTGAGGGGTGTGAATAAACCATTCCCCTGAATGATGTAAGTTACACTGACCTAAGAGCCAGTGTGGACAGCGCTATGTCGGTGGGAGAGCTTCTCCTGCCCACATAGCTACTACCTCTCGTGGAGGTGGTTTTATTATACTGATGGGAAAGCTCTCTCCCGTCGGCATAGAGCGTCTGCACCAGATGCGTTACAGCGGCATCCACACTTCTAGTGTATACTAGCCCTAAGATTTAAAGTCACCTGTACTGATTTATATTTTAAGTTCAGCTTGTTTAGTTAGGTTGTTTCTATGTACAGCATTGTCTGTTTACACACTTGTGTAAACTAAAATGGTGTAAACAAGACGACCAAACGCGACTGAACCAGCCACTAGTATATTGTGTTGAAGCAGGCCGCTGTTCATAAGTTGGGCACCTCTGTTCCATTAGACCAACAGAGGTTGGTCCATTAGAAGATATTACCTCACCCACCTTGCCTCTCTAATACCCTGGGACAGACACAGCTACAAATACACTGCATACAGAAGTGAATAGTGATTTTGGGTGCTCCACGTTTTGGGTGCCCAATTTGAGACACCTTAAGGGGACATGATCTTCAGAGGGAAGGTTTTCAGCTCTTTCTGAAAATCATGCTTTCTTAATGTCTCTCAATTTAGGCACCCATATTCTCGTGTCAGTTTTGAAAATCTTGATCAATAACTTTTTTGTGTCCTCAAGAGATTTGTGTTTTGGGATTACGCACTTTCTACCCTGTTGTAAGCCCTGTTTTCGTAAATACACTTTTCTACTCACCTTTATTTTACAAGAAATCTACATGTCAAATTGCAAGGGCTTGATTAAATAACAGGTTAAAGGTTCATCTATAATTGTATTGAGTCCCTTACTGCAGTGGTTCTTCACCAGGGGTACACAGAGGTCTTCTGGGGGTACATCAACTCATCTAGATATTTGCCTAGTTTTACAGCAGGCTCTGTAAAAAGCACCAGCAAAGTCAGGGCAAGCTAAAATTTAATACAGACAATGACTTGTTTATACTGCTCTATATACTATATCATTGTTTCTCAACCTGGGAGAGGTGACCCCCGGGGGTCACAGGATGGGTTTAGGTGGGGCCACAAGTGCAGGGCTGGCATTACGGGGTGGCAAGCAGGGGCCCCACAAAGCTAAGATACATGCTGAAGCCAAAGCCCCACAGCCTGGGGCTGAAATCAGACTCCTGAAAGGGGTACAGTAGTCTGGAAAGGTTGAGAACCACTGCCTTATTGGATTACTCCTAGGTTCTGGAATGTGCATGAATGCTCATTTTAAACAGCTCTTCTCTTATTTCAATTGTCCAGTCTTCCTCTCCTCGGCCAAACACTGCACCAGGAAATATGCAACGCCCAGTCCGACTACAGCCACTTCCTGGATATCCTACAGCAGGATCCACACCCAAGACTTCTTCAAGATCCAAACAAAAGCTCTTGGAACTTGAACATGATCATCAGTTTCCCAATGGGGTTAGCCCTTGTTTTTTTTTTTTATGAGAATTACATAGTTTCAGGAACCCATCAGAAAGAATGACTTAAAAGTAGACTAATACTGTACATCTCAGAATTGTGAACCACAGACTGTGTTTAATGCACAATTATTTATCATCAGCTTTTTGTTCAGACTTTCCTTCTTTCCCTTCCTTTTGTTTTGCAAAAGACATTGTCCTACTGACTTCATATTCAGACCTGGATCACAGCACTGAAAAACACAGTGGATGCTTTTTTTATAGAGTAGTCTTTCTTTGGATATAAAATGTTCACTCTCTGTGGAGATTCTCTATAGGGGGAGTGCCTACCTCTTAACAGGGACAGCTGAGGGTATTTGTAGAGGATCTAGATGGAGCTACTATAAGGTGGGTGCATAATTGGTTGGAAAACCATTCCCAGAGAGTAGTTATCAGTCATTCATAGTCAAGCTGGAAGGCGCATATCAAGTGGGGTCCCGCAGGGTTCAGGTCTGGGTCCGGTTCTGTTCAATATCTTCATCAATGATTTAGATAATGGTAGAGAGAGTACACTTATAAAGTTTGCAGATGATGCCCTACTGGAAGGGCTTGCAAGTGCTTTGGAGGATAGGATTAAAATTCAAAATAATCTGGACAAACTGGAGAAATGGTCTGAAGAAAATAAGATGAAATTCAATAAGGACAAATGCAAAGTACTCCACTTAGGATGGAACAATCAGTTGCACACATACAAAATAGGAACTGACTGCCTAGAAGACTGCCTAGACTGTGGAAAGGGATCTGGGGGTCCTAGTGGATAACAAGCTAAATATGAATCAACAGTGTAACACTGTTGCAAAAAAACCCCAAACAACATTCTAGGATGTATTAACAGGAGTGTTGTAAGAAAGATGCAAGAAGTAATTCTTCCGCTCTACTCAGTGCTGATTAGGCCTCAGCTGGAGTATTGTGTCCAGTTCTGGGTGCCACATTTCAGGAAAGATGTGGTCAAACTGGAGAAAGTCCAGAGAAGAGCAACAAAAATGATTAATAATCTAGAAAACATGACCTATGAGGGAAGATTGAAAAAAATGGGTTTGTTTAGTCTGGAGAAGAGAAGACTGGGGGAAAAAGGGGGACGGACGGACATGATAACACTTTTCAAGCACATAAAAGGATGTTACAAGGAGGAAGGAGAGAAATTAACCTCTGAGTATAGGACAAGACGCAATGGGCTTAAATTACAGCAAGGGTGGTTTAGGTTGGACATTAGGAAAAACTTCCTAACTGTCAGGGTAGTTAACCACTGGGATAAATTGCTTAGGGAGGTTGTGGAATCTCCATCATTGGAGATTTTAAAGAGCAGGTTGGACAAACACCTGTCAGGGATGGTCTAGATAATACTTAGTCCTGCCATGAGTGCAGGGGACTGGACTAGATGACCTCTCAAGGTCCCTTCCAGTCCTACAATTGTATGATCCCAGCAAAGCCTCCCCTTCACCATCCACAGCTGTAAAGGAGCAGCAACCCCCTCTCCTTTCCTCACCACAACTCCTCCTCCTAAGCCAAAGAAGTAGGAATAGGGAAGGGGAGCTGCTCAGGTTAGTGGAACCTGCTCACGTGGGTATGTAATTACCTAAAGGGGAAATTCAGCCCCTTCTCCCATAGCTTTGAAGAAAGTGACGTGAATAGGGTTTATGTCGGTAAAGGTATGAGTGGTTCGGGGGCTGTGACCCTTGTGCAGCCACTGCAAGGTACTGCAGTAAGTTACCATGGACCATCAGCCCTTCTCCCAGCCGGCTCCCATGACTGCCAGCTCTCTTATGTGGACCTGCTGCAGAGCCCACTTCCAACACCTGCAAGGGTCTGAGTTTCTTCTGTACACCTGCCTCCTGCTTCAGGGTGTTTGGCTCCTGGGCCCTTGGATGGATTTCATCCTGGAGGAGGAGTAAAGCTCCACTACCAATGGGAATAAAGTCATTTGAAAGGCACTGAGGTAATTTTGTGCCCAATAATTTCATGAAACTCCTTGGTTTCTGCCCCACAAATGAAAGGAAATTAGTACTGCAAAAGCACTGTTAATTCGTACACTATTCTGGCTGGCTGTGGTCAAGAGTCTGCCAGGATCATAAGTAATACTCAATTTAAAAAAAATTAGAATCAGTTAAATTTTCAAGAGACCTGGTCCCAGGTCCTTTAGCTGTGCTTTCAGATTCAGGATTTTGCTCGCACAAATCATTTTGCAAGCGAAGTTGTGGGCACCAATTTAGAGGCCCCTGTTTGAAAATGTGAATGTAAAATGGAAGGAACAGTCAGATCATGTCCATCCAGTATGGTCTCGAGTTGTGCTGAGCAGGCTCAGTGTTTGCATGAACTTGGGTTTGACGTGGTTAAATGTGATTGCAGGGAGAGAAAAACATGATGAAGCTTATGAATTCAGTGGATTATTCAGCTGGATTATCCCCATATCAACTTCCCATCATTAACAATTACGTGATACCGGTGCCACCTCCACCCCAAAAAGGAGATAAGAACATAAAGGGAGTTAGGCATGGGACTTCCAGGGGCAGACGCTTTCGCCCAACCACCGCACCAAATGGCTTAGAGCAGCTGTTAACAAAGGTACAGTATGTGATCTCTTTTCCACCCCCTGCCCCGATATCTATATTTCTTGCTCCAGAGATGCTTTTACCAGATATGCTGTCTTGAGAGCATGAAGAGGCAGTGAAGTGGTTCAAGAGATGCTGAATCTGGCTAGCAGTGGAAGTAGTGCCAGCCTCCTCAAGGGGCCAGAGAGGAGCAAGATCAGCAGACCAGGGCCAGTGCTGGGGGCACACACCCAAGGCTGTGCACCCTCAGCGTTTTGTCAGTGCCAGAGTTACAGTGAGAGTCTGAGTTGGATCTCTAGTTTGGAGAGTGCTTTGATGGCACAATCTGGTCCTACATGTTTGCTTTAATGCTGTGCTGAGATATTGTATTGTCTTCTATTCAATGCAGCAGCCTGGAATTGTTTTCCACAGCCAAATTAATTTAATCGAATATATTAATAACCGGACAGACACTAATTCAACTGAGCAGGACTGAAATCATCACTTGGAAGTGAACCAACTCAAAAACTAGAAGAAGCAGCTAGACCCTACCTGTTTTTGTCCTCCTCCCCTCCCTCAGTTAAAGCTTTGTGTACTCCTGAAAACCCAACTTTTGGTTGTTTTGTGAGCTCTTTCCAAGGATCCATCTATAAAGCATTTCCAATGAAGAAAGTGGTTTTACACATGTGTTCACAAACCTGAATCTAAAATCATTTGTTAAAGAGAATCAAGTGTATCAAACCATTCAACAAGCAGGTGTGTTCACAGAATCAAGATCAGAATGTTGGGAGACTAATCTACTCATGATTTGTCCTTGTATCCCACCGCACCCATTGATAGCCCCATTCAACTAAACAATGTATTTGGTTTCCGTGCCACAGAAGAACTGAAAAATTGGCTTTTATGGTGCAGGCCCCCGGCATAAAGGATTCAGTCCTTTCTCAGGCAGAACTACCATTAACTTCCATAAGAGCTTGCCAGTATGGGGGCTGCATGCTTAAGCCCACATTATAGTCAGAATCATACAAGGCAGATGTGGAAAAGACTAATTGGATCATCTGGTCCATCTCCCTGCCAGGGCAAGATTGTTCTTAAAAGCCCTTAGTCAGCAGCTGTGCTGGAAAATGCTCCATCCCTTTCTATGATGTCATAAGAGAGAGCAGAAACAGATTAAATTTCCAGACTACTTACGTCTTAAAGTTAGCCACATACTTGTGTGTCTTGCTGAATCAAGACCATAGTGAATCATGACGAACTCGGAGGCTGAACTTTTTTCCCCACATAAAACCCTAATCAAAGAATTTTTAATAGTGTACAAATTAATAACAATCAAAGGCTGCTTGCAGAGCATTCACAAATGGAAACATGAAATTAAATACATGATTCGCTATGTAAAGTTCACGCTGCTCTAACTAGAATGGCTTTGCAGACAGAATGGAGGAATTCTAAATGGATTCTATTTGAAAAGTAAACTGACATACAGGAATTATTTAGATGCCAGATCTATAGCAGGGAGGACAGCTGATTTGGGTTTTGGACACCAAATACAGGTTTGGTAATTTCAGATTTGGATAAGCATTTGCCAGATCAAAGAAGAAAATATAATTCATCTATCTGGACCTCCTATGTCTGGTAAAGACACACAGGACCTGATCCTTGGATCTGGTGGAGCTGTGCTCAATGCAGGACCCTAGGTGATGGGCAAACCTAGCTGTATGCTACCTTTGCACGTCCCTGATCTGCAGGGTTGCCCAAGTGTGTGTAAGAACAGCCACAGTACTTTTTTTTTTAACGAATTCCAGCTAGATTAACCTGAGGGTCTATTACGCCATCTGGGGACTGCTGTAGTCCAGCAGTGCTCTGGCCATGCCCCCTTCTCCCATGTACATTCCTGATATGCCCAATGTCCCCATGCCAGGGAATCCTCAGCTGACTCAGTAGGCAGCTGTAAGGCCCCGGAGTGTTACATAGAGTCTGAATCGAGGCCACCGATTTGACACGATTTGCAGTTCAGGAAGGTTAAATTCAGTGAGAGAAAAAGAGGCGAATGAATACTTTAAAAATGTCTCACCAGTGCTGCCCCTTTGTTCACCTCTAGTTAGGAGTCTGCTTATTGAATGCATTTTTTGTGCTCCTGTTGTAGGACTCAGGAAAATTCCATAAGCCCTCATTACACAGCAATGCATCTGTTACAATGATCTACTTAGGAAAAAGTGTGCACTTGTCTCATGATGACACTGATTACAGAGATGAAATCAAAGTCTATCAGCAACATTGTGGAGGAGAAAACCTTTGTGTCTACAAAGGCAAGCTACTGGAAGGAGGTAAGGATTAAAAGTTGAGGCGTTCATTTTAATTCTGGCAACATCTTATTTTCTGGATAAACTGTTGATGTGATATCAAAATGATTTCAGCTGAGCTCACTCAAGATATGCGCATCCAGGGACTTATAAACCAGCTGCCTCCAACCTAAATCGAGATTTACTGTTCCATGATTGAAAATGAGGCTGCAATTACTTTTGCAAATTATGGAAGAAGGAATTTAGAGGAGTGATTTAACAAAATACTGTGGGTTAGATTAATTTGTGGATAGAGATGTATGGTTAATAAAATATTTGCAGGAGTAAACTGTCCCTGAATACTAAATTATCTGTTTCTGAGTAGCAGTAATACATCAGTGTATGCTTTTTATTGTTCCAGAAGGAAAATTATATTCTGGGGGCCTGATTCTGATCCATCTTACACTAGTGTGACTCCATAGACTTCACTAGAGTTACTGTGGTGTATATCAAGAATTAGAGGAGAATCAGGCCTGGGAATCTACTATTCCTGATAGCTAAAAATCACCTCTAGGTTAAGATCAGAAGTCCTCAGATGCAATGAAATCACAGTTGTTCTCCGGCATGGGTGGTTGTGGTGCAGGCACAAGGGAGTTCTCCACAATCACTATACATCACACAATTGTGCACGGTTTTGGCTCTGCCTAGCTGACTGAGGAGGAAGGAGGGGCATCTACAATTAAGGAGGGGAGGGTTACTACAGATCACAATCCTTATTCCAGCCTGGGGATTGGAGGAAGACTTCTTCCCATCACTGCCAATGTTATGGAGCTCCTCTGCATAAAGCCTATACCCAGGAGCAGCACAACCCCCCCCCCCCCCCCATGGTGCCATGCTAATGAGTCTCTGTAACCTGAAGTGATGACTACTATTGCTGAAGGGGTGATTTTAGTTTTCCAGTTGAGAGAAGCATTTGAACCAGCAGTTCTGTTTCACTCAATGAGTTGTATGTAACTGTGTTTTGCTTCTGATTTTTCATTGAATATGATAAAGAGCTATGTATGGTGTCCTACTGCCATTTGCTGGAGAGAATTAGCACTGCTCAGCTGTGTGTCATAAGCCCTATACTGCTAGCTAACAGCTAATGGATACCTTTCTGCAAATCAAGTGGTAGGGGCCTGTGTTTTTGAGATGGGAGGCTCAGGGTTCTATCCTCCCTACAGCTGTGAAGTTTTGAATAGCTGCAGCGACAATGTCCTAGCTGGCCACGGATATGTTACAGGACCTGCAGACTGCTGCTGTGGGGGTGGGGACAAGCATGATATTTGTGGATATCAGCAGGTGGAATTTCACAACATAATACTCTTTAATGCAGATGAGAGGCACAGCGCCTGATCTCACAGGATCCATAGTTTTGGCACATATGCAGACAAAATGGAGGTCACTGGACACAGGCTGTCAATAAAGCATTAATCCCGTTCTCTCACCAATTACAGAAACCTTTCACTTTACCTCAAAGCGGCACCATGGTTTCCCCTTCAGTCTCACCTTTTTCCTCAATGGGATACAGATGGACAGGCTGAGCTCCTGCTGCGAATACAAGCATCGGAAGGGTGCGAGATTGGGAGGCAAGCATGGATACTTTGGCTTTGTGAATGTGGACAGAGCGTCTCCTTGCTATAGGTATGCTCACAAATGTTTAGACCACAAAACTTTCCCCACTTTTTTTAAAGCATCTATCAAACATTTCACCCATTGCTCTCTCTAGAGCCCAGGCCACATCTCAGATGAATGGGGATCTATTGCCTCCCTTGTCTTGAAACCAGTTACACCTCTACCTCGATATAACGCTGTCCTCGGGAGCCAAAAAATCTTACCACGTTATAGGTGAAACCGCGTTATATCGAACTTGCTTTGATTCACCAGAGTGCGCAGCCCTGCCCCCCAGAGCACTGCTTTACCGCATTATATCCAAATTCGTGTTATATCGGGTCGCGTTATATCGGGGTAGAGGTGTAATATCATCTGAATATTGGATCTACTTTTGCAATCTTCCCATAGGCAATCTCCTATTGAAGTCAGTTGATTTTTACATTGTCCCCATTGTGACAGTTCTCAGGGTACCCAGGACTGAGTCACCATGTTACCTCCCATGCCTCCAGTGTGAGGGAGACTTGCTTGTGGTGAACTGGGTATCTGTTCCTTGACACCACAAGCTTGTGAGCCACCTGAGCCTTTTCCTCTGGGCTACGCCAGCCCTCACTTTACCATGCAGGTTAACAATTGGTGTACCCCGGTCCCTGAGCCCCTTTGCAGCATTCCCCTGTAGTATCCAGCCCCCTTGCCACTGACCACTCACAGAAATAACAGGGTCGGTTGTCCCCAAGGGAACAGTGTACACACCAGCTTGTAGGATTCAACTGAGGATCAGCTTCTTGCTTAATATCACAGCACTGATAGTGAAAACAACAAGAAGTTTATTATCAAAGATTCAAGAGATCGTGAGTAAGGATAATGGAAACAAGGGTTTACCTATAAAATAAAACCATAACACACTTTCTAGAGGTTAAACTTAACTAGTAGATTAACCTCCCGTTTAATGAAGTTCATCTCACCCAAAGCCTTTTGCAGCATGTTCAACCCAAGCTGGTGGGGCTCCTGTTTTCATGAATGTCAACGCACTGCCCATTCGGAGGCTCTTCTTTGTTCCCCAAATATAGTTCAGCAAACCTTTGAAGTGTATCTCAAGATAAGGTTCTTTTCCTCTGCCGTGTGTTCTTCCTTGTTGACATCACATCTTTCTGTTGACTTTGTATGTAAATACCTCCAATGTGTTAGCTTACCATGCTTAATTTACGCGCCGACAGAGAGACAGGTGAATAAACATCTTTTGACTGACAGGAAACCTGTTTCTCCACCTCTGCTATGATACAGAATCTAAACATATTTTCAGTATTCCCACATAGCTCCTTACATAGTAACTGTCCACACATTTCACAACGATATTAACAATGTGTGTGACCCTGACTTTCATTTAAGACCTCACATGACATTCTTTGTTGAACCAGAATGCACAGACCAGAATCAGGATATTCTTGTAACCCCCTTGCTAGTTGACACTGAGGGGTTTTTGGGTTACAACTATGTTTTCTGTTTCCAATATGCCAGAGAGTTTTGAACTGAAGATGTATAGCAGGGATAGGCAACCTATGGCACGTGTGCTGAGGCGGCACGTGAGCCGATTTTCAGTGGCACTCACACTGCCCAGGTCCTGGCCACCGGTCCAGGGGGCTCTGCATTTTAATTTAATTTTAAATGAAGCTTCTTAAACATTTTAAAAACCTTATTTACTTTACATACAACAATAGTTTAGTTATATATTGTAGACTTATAGAAGGAGACCGTCTAAAAACGTTAAAATGTATTACTGGAACACAAAACCTTAAATTAGAGTGAATAAATGAAGACTCGGCACACCACTTCTGAAAGGTTGCCGACCCCTGATGTATAGCTACATCAGAGCATTTGTCAGGGGAAGTTGGAATATATGTCAGCATGGGAAGGGGCAAAAAGGGCCTTTTGTCAACCAGAGAGGCACAGAAGGTGGTTTGGCATTGTTGGATAAGTATGTCAGCTGGATGTTTATGCTAAAAATGATAAGCAGTGACATAGTTTAAATGGCGCCATAGTTACTTATCTGTAGGTTCCAGAGTTAACAATCCATTCATTTCAGTGAGTCATTCCCATCTCTCAGACCTATTGTTGACTCAGGCAGACATCACTAAATCAGTTTACACTCAGTTGTATTCTCAAGGTTTTTCTAGGCCACCATGCAAGCTAGATACATAATTAAAACAACAAGAATAAAATCTTAAGATTCAGGAGCACAATTCTGCCTCAGCATTTGAAGTCCACAGTAATTTCCCTGGCTGCAGAGTAGGCCAATATAGGACATTGCCCAGGATGCAGAAAACAAATATGAGCACAACAAAGCATTCCTTTTTGTTCGTGGCCAAAGACAATGCCATGATCAACAGCTGGAGCATATGCCAAGAAGTTTCAGTTTTAATTAAAAAAAAAAAAAAAAATCTGTCTGCTGGATTTTCAAGGCAGTGTCACACAGTAGAACTGCTGCTGCCATGTATAATTTTTATTCTTTTCATAATCTATTTTTAAAACAACAATAAACAGTTGGATGCAGCGGGGGAAGCGGAGAGAGGGGAACCCCTATAGAGCCAAACTAACTTTTTAGATAAACACTAAATTCTGAGGAAAAATTCCATGTCTTTCCACTTCATAAATCATGTAAATGTTAGTTTGTAAATGTTATGCTATAGTTGCTGTGACAAGGTTTTCTGAGGAGTGAAAAGCAGCTGAATTAGGATGGAGGTACTGTTTCAGTAAATATCCAAACTAGCTCAAATCTCCGCTTTTCTGTGTGCATGTGTGTGTGGCAAAGAAAGTGAATTACCTTTATCTAAAATGATATGAGCCTGGAGAAATGGTTCAGATTATTTCATATTGGAACAAACTCAATGATTAATGAAATTCTTCTTTCTTCCACCAGCCCACCCAAATCTAGCTATCGACCTAAAGATCCCCTTTTGTAAGGTTCCTTTCCCAGCAGTTACAGCTGTATTTTCATGTCCCCAACAAGTCACATCCCATAAAGTCCTGCTTTACCCCTGTATGTTTGAAGGGGCAAAATTGTGAGCACAAATAATTTTGGGCGTGATTTTGTGTCCACAGATTCAGGGCCTGATCCCATGCTCAGTGAAGGTTCCCATTGATTTCCATGAGTTTTCGGTCAAGCCCTGAGTGACTTTGCCCCTCATTCCACAATAGGTTCTGCCTGGATGCTGGGGTTAATCTATGCAGAGCTCATTGTACGCTTGAAGCCCTAAATAGCTGTGCCCCTGCACATAGGAACTCCAATATCTCAATGACCTTTAGGAAATTATGGGCACTAATAACGGAGAGGACAGAATGCCTAACACAGTTATTCACACCTACATTTTGTGCTCACAAAATTGGAAGTCAGTTTCTGAAATTCTAGCCTTGGAAGTCTCTAGGATACCTCACGGCAGGTTAGAAGCAGCTGTAGAAAGGGTTAGCATGAGGGATTGCTGTATTAAAGCTTTATGTAAGAAGAGCAGTTGGATAGGTCATAGTGTTCTAGGAAGGGAATGAAAGGTATGGGAAGGGGTTCATGGCTATGGGGAGAACTGCTAAGAGTAAGGGAGAGGGATCAGCCCTAGAAGAGTTGTCTTGAGGAAAGAAAAAGGAATAAGCAGAGTGGGGTTTTCATTCTTCACTAGGCCTTGGCACTGAGTCTCTGGGTAATGTCTACACTACAGACACTACAGTGGCATAGCTACGGCACTGTGCCATTGTGGTGATGTAATGCAGATACCTGCTACAGTGACAGAACGGGGTTTTTTCCATTGCTGTAGTTAATCCACCTGCTTGAGACGCTGTAGCTAAGTTGACCGAAGAATTGCTTGCAGCGTCTGTACTGGTCCTTAGGTCAGCTTAACTACATCTCTCAGGGGGTGTGAATTTTTCACACCCCTAAATGATGTAGCTAGTTTGATCTACGTTTTATGTGTAGATCAGGCCCCAGAATATCCCCAGGATCCATAGTATGTTGTGCAAAATTTCCTGGATTGTACCAGAGTTCTGAAAGCAAACATCACCTGCTATGAACTAAGAAATCTTTCAATGTGTGGGAGGCAGGTGAGGAAACAAGGTTGGTTGGTGGAGGTTAAAGCAGCATTAAGAATTGTTTTTTTTTTTTTTTTAAAACTAGAGGGAGGGAGAAGAAGAGGAATTGGGCTTGGTCTACACTTAAAAGTTATATTGGTATATCTGCGATGGCCAGGGGTGTTAAGGAGCGAAGCAAGTAGGGAGCGTTCTGTCTCTCAGCAACATGGTCCTGGATCTCTGTTCAGTCCATTGCTAGTTGGCCAAAATGCACCTATAAATATGCAATTTGAGGCTTGTCTACACAGCAAGTAGCTGCATGGCAAGCCAGGGTGTGAATCTACAGCAGCATGACAGTAACATCCTGTGTGCACACTGCCGCAGTGCAGTGAAAGTCCTGGAGAGTAGCTTAGTGCAGTACTGATGCAGTACTGTATGGTAGAGCAGGACCAGGATTTGCTCTAAAGGGGTTTTAACCCTTTGGATTCCAAAGTGCTTTACAGAGGTGGGTAAATGTTATTGTCCCATATTTATAGGTGGTGAACCTGAGGCATAGGACAATGTATTTAATTTTATTTTTAACTCACTAGGCATGTGGCAAGTTATGGAAGGAAAAATGTGTAGTTTCCAAGTTTCCTGTGTTGTTTTTGTTAGGTGTATTATTGCAATGGGCCTGGACAAAACCCCCTCTCCTCCAAAGAAAAAGATGAAAGAAGACTATGGAGAAAAGCAAGAGGATTCCGTGAAGGATGAAGAGCACAATGAGCCAAGCGAGGGCAGCGTTGAGCAAGAGGCGACCAAACACTCGACAGTTGAAATTTCATCAGCTCACGGAGAGAGTCAGGAGCCTGCAGAGGAGGAAAGAGAAGAAGAAACACAAGAAGGACCAGAGGCTGAGTCCGAAGATGACCAGGAAAATGCTAGTAAAGATGGTACAGTATCAAAAAGCCTAGTTAAGGAACAAAAATGGGGAGGCAGAATTGTCTAATGGAGAGGGCATAGCACTGCTAGTCAGGAGACTTGGGCTCTATTCCCAGCTCAGACGCTGACCACAAGCGAGTCCCTTCGCCTCTTTTCCACTTCCCAGCCCATGTCTATCTTGTCTGTTTGGACTGGATGCTTTTAGGGCAAAGACTGACCCTTGCAGTGTGTTTGTGCCTAGCACCAAGGGTCTTGATGCACTCTGTGTGGTACTGGGCTACAGAAAGTAACAACAGCAAATATGTTTTCAAAATCTTTCGTAATCTAAGTTTAAGGTCTTGTTTACACTGTGACTTTAGCAACCAGTGTAAGTACATTGATACAAACTCTTAGTGTAGAGACAGTTTACTCTGGCAAAGTAGGAATTGCCCCACTCCAGATTACTCTGGTAATGAAGGACAGAGATTTAAGAAGTGTGTGTGGGGGGTGGGGGGGTGGGAGAGGAGAGAGCGAGAGAGAGCATAGGCAGTGCAGGTAACAATGCCTATAGTTAAGGTTGCAGGAGCCATGGGGTATATAGGAGCTGAGTGTGAGAGAAGGACAGGAGATGTGGGGGGTGAGGAGGGAGACAGAAGACAGCAGAGATGCAACAAAGTGGGAGGGGAACCGGAGCTGGGTGTTATATAGACACAGAGGAGGAGGTGGAGTAGCAGCCAGGGGATGGGAGATGGTGGAGGATAGGAGCAGAACAGGGGGTGGTGGTCAGGACCTGAGGCTTCAGGTGGGTGCACAGGAGCAGAATGGGGATGTGGCAGGAGTGGAGGGGTTAGGGGGTTAATAAAAGGATGGAGAGGGAGCAGGAGTAGAGGGTTTCAGGGGTGTATAGAAGGATGGGGCAGGAGTGGAGGGGCTATAGGAGGATGGGGGAAGGAGCAGGAATGGAGAGGCTGGGGGTTTATAGAAGGCTGGGGCAGGGGCAGGAGTGGTGGGGTTGGGGGTTTATAGAAGGAGGGGGCAGGTGCAGAAGTGTTGGGGGTTTATAGAAGGAGGGGGAGGGGGCAGGAGTGGAGGGTTTCGGGAGTGTATAGAAGGATGGGGTGGGGGTGGAGAGGTTAGGGGGTTATAGAAGGATGGAGAGGGGGAGGGAGTGGAGGGGTTGGGGGGGGTGGGGGGGGGGGGTGGGGGTTTGGAGGAGGATGGGGGGGGGTGGCGGGGTTGGGGGCAGGAGTGGAGGATCTGTCTGCAGTAGATTATAATTTTGAGTTGCATAGTTCATTCATGCTTTGCATTTGTGATCAGCATCTGACTTTCAGGGTTATTCTTGTTCTGCTTAGATTTATAGTATCTCCTTTCTAAGGTCAAATCTAACACAGAAGTTTATGTCTTGAATACAGTATATCCTCATTCTATCATTCCTACTGGGGCTACAGCACTAAAAGCTGCCTATGTGGAGTGAAATAAATCTGTTCACCTCTTGGTTAGAGTCCTTTCTTGTTTTTAAGCTGGCAGTTTTCTTGTACCATATAACCACCAATGCCTTTTCCATCTGTTGTTTGGCATGTGCATATCTATCTATCTGTCGATACAAAAATTGTTAGCATCTCCTGTTTATTCATTTACTTATTTAAGAGAAGCCTTTTTCATAATATATCATTTTATTTCTCCATAAATATTTCCCCACTTTCTACTCCTGTCCTCACTTTCATGAGTTTTCTGCACCCACACAAAACTTTCTCATTCGGCACTAGGAATACGTTTTTGTGATTAGCCAGGCCTTTTTCCCTGCAGGGGATGGACACCTCTCTGACAATTACTGAGAAGGCTTGCCACCTCAGAGGCAGCTGGAATCTCAATTGATTTGAATGTAGAAAATAAATCTACTCATTTTCTTAATTCTCATTGTGGAGTAATTGTTTATTTGCCTAATTGGTTCCACATCAGATACTCTTCCTTTCTGTCTTTGGCATTTTGTCACTTCAACAAGAAAAAGAGGTGAACAATTAAATTTGAAAGGTGAGAAATTATCGCCCCGAGGGACAGCTGGAGCGTGTCTGATGTGACAGTTCTCTTTCATGATACAGTTTTGTTGCCTCTCTGCAGACTGTGCAGCAAATTAATGGTTGCAAAGTAAATATTTTATTGTGAAAGGGAGCTAGGTATGTTCTGGTTTGTGGGAATATAATTAGTCTGTTTCTGGGTGGAGCGGAGAACATTTTCTGATACACACATGATTTCAATTTTGAATTACATACAAAGCCCTTACGTTATCAAATGTTCCTAATCAAATTCTCAGTAAGAGACTTGGGTTGAAATCCTGTTTCCACTGAAGTCAAAATGGGAGTTTTGCCAATAGCGTCAATGGAGCTAGGAATTCACCCTGTAACCAAATGAATATATTAGAAGAACCGTGCAATAATCAGAGTATTCATCTGCAGTGTCCTTTGGCTGAGTCTGAATAATTAATTTATTTTGTAGGACACCCCTCTGTTAATTAGCCTTGTCAGTCCACCTTTCTCTTACTTCCCACAGAACATATTGTCCTTCTGATGCTTTATCCATTGCTTAAATTAATTTTCCTTGCAGAAAGTTTTTTCTATAATGGGGATCTCTTCCCTTTATATGTTGTTCCTGCATTTGTCTATCTGACCTATCTTTGTTGATTTTATTCTTTACACTTGAATGACACCTGCTAGATCATTGAGTAGCTTTGTTCCATTTCTGTTACTCTAGATTTAAAGAAAATGATTTGTTTTTTGAGGTAATGTACTCTTACAATCCCTCCTGTGGCCTCATATATTCACTTATTGTAGAAAGAAGTGAGGAAATGCAAAGAGAAAAGAGGGTTAATGGAGTTAACCTCTCTCTGGTTAATATGAACTTTAAGTAGTTATGAATTCCATTTTCTGTCTCACGCTAGAGGTCTTCTTTTATTTCAGAGTATGATGAAGATTTTGAAGCAGATGAAGAGAAATCAGATGAGAAAGTTAATGAAGAAGGACAGGCCGATGATCAAATGAATGGAATGTCAAAGTCACCCTCAGATGATGAAAAAGATAATTTAGACCATGAAAAGGAGAGTAAAAGCTCATCACAGAAGGCGCTGCAGGCCTCTGACAGCGAGAAAGATGAAAGTGATGGATATTCAAACAGTGACTCAGAGGAAGATAAACAAGGTTAGTTGTTTTTTCTTACCATGGTGCAGGATACTTGACCTGATCTGTGTTTTACATTTTATGTATGCCCTATTGTGTACATCTAGCCCGCATTTATGTTGAGCGACACATTACACTGTCATGAAAGTGACACTTAGGGCATCATCCATCCCAAAATATCCTTGGCACAATCCTTGGCACAGAAAGCTATGGATCCAGTCTCCCCCGCAGGTTGGCCGGGCTGTCCACAGGTAACCTAGCTCTGCAACAGCATGCTGTGGAGCTAACCAGAAATGAAGAACACAGGCCCCCTCTCTTCCATTTTAGCTGCAATATTCCTGATTCTCAAGACCCTTTGTCCCTCCCCGCGCCATCCATTCAGTTCATCCAGCTCTGGTCTGCAATAACATTACTGCACAGCCATGGGTGAGGAGAAAGAAAGAAGGGCATGTTATTAGCCACGTCACAGCATTGTAACACTTTACACTGCCATAGTGCCTTTCATCTGAGAATCTCAAATGTTAATTATACCCAGCAACATTCCTCTGATGTATACAACAGGTAAGGGACATAGAAGAATCATTTCACACCCCATGTAGAAATACAGTCATCTCTGGAGTGCAATGCAACAGCTCATAGCAATGTTGCAGAACAGTTCAGGATCAGAAATGAAGATGTAGCTACTAGGGAGGAATTTAGGCAAACTAAATCCTTTGGGGGCAGATCTTCAGTTTGTGTAAATGTTCATCTCTCCATTGACTTCAGTGGACCTATGGCAATTTACATCAACTCAGGATCTGTTCTTTTAGCTGTAATTTGGCCTGCAGACCTTGGTCCAAGACCACCACTCTTATGAGGTGTGTGTAGTCTTTAACACATCAGGTGTTTTCCATCTGACAGTCCTTATATGTGAGCTATTTGCTCAAGTTAAATGTAAACATTACTTTCATGTTTGTATTTCTATGTGAATTAGGCAAAGGTAAAGCAGCTCTTGGGAAAAAAATTGCAACTTTCTATAGAAAGACTAAAAGTCTTCAGACACTCAAACCAGGTTTGAAACATGTTTGCATATAAAAATCACCACAATGATCAGAAAGAATCTTAATTTTTCATTTCTCTAATGATTATCAGGAATAATTTATTTACTGATTCCTGGACAATCAGTACACTTTTAAAAATTGTTTTCTGCTTATTAGTGTCTTGCATAATCAGCTTTCTTGTGAACAAATTAGTTGCTTCTTGAGCTGTATCAATTTTGTTATGGTCAGAAAGAGAGAGAGAGAGAGAGAGAGAGAAAGAGTGTGTGTGTGTGTGTGTGTGTGTGTGTGTGTAGAGATAGATAACATAACAGTGAGGATCCTTGGTTCTTCCTAAATTAATATACTTCTTATTTGACTATTAAATACTGCAACATTGATAACATAGTGTAGTTAAGGTGTAGTGAGGTGTTTCCATTAACTTTGTTTCATGCCACCATTTGAAATACAGTAGAACCTCAAAGATACAAACACCAGAGTTAGGGACGGACCGGTCAACCGGACACCATGTGAAACCAGAAGTAACCAATCAGGCAGCAGCAGAGACAAAAAAAATGCAAATACTGTACTGTTCCTGTATTGCATCTTAAAGGTAGGCACATCTGGGCTGCCTGTCCCCACCCCACCCTTACCCCCACACAGAGGGGCAGCCACTTACAGCAAGACGCTGAGACTGCCAGCCCAAGGCAGCCGGCCACACACACACACAGAGACACACACACACAGACACACAGACACACACTACCGCAACTGAGTAGGGAGCTCAGCTGCTGCTGAAGCCTGGCCTGGAGTGTCAGCTGCTGGATCTGGAGCCCAAACTGCGCTTTGTTCAGAGTTATGAACATTTCAGAGTTCTGGACGACCTCCATTCCCGAGATGTTCATAACTCTGAGGTTCTACTGTATATTAATACTCACTGTGAGTTGTGCACATGGATAAGGGCATGGCATGCCCATTCAGAAATGCCTGAAATTCTTTTCTAATTGACAA
This sequence comes from Terrapene triunguis, assembly GCF_002925995.2. Lineage (NCBI taxonomy): Eukaryota > Metazoa > Chordata > Testudines > Emydidae > Terrapene > Terrapene triunguis. Next base: position 46,323,465 of record NW_020664561.1, read on the forward strand.
AATGCTTTCAAAAGTATGTGCGTTGTAATTCTCACATTCCATCCCTTAAACTATTTTAATTTGCTTTGCTTTAATTGCAGTTTTTAATTAAACTGGGTAAATTCTACCATTTAGTAGCAGAAATTGTATTTCCTGGAAAGCTCCCAGCATCATGCAAATAAATACGCACTCTGAATTTTTCCCAAGATCAATTTTCAAATCAGTTGCTTTTTAAATGTAGCTCCTTACTGATTTTGTGGGCTAGTAATTGATCTCTTCCTCATGCAACCCCAATGAGAAATTATTTTAGGCAGGATGATCACACTAATCAGATAGCTATGAGACTCTTTACTGAAGTGCAGTTAGTGGGTTTGCTTTTGTTCTTCGTGGATAGTACTCACACTGCATGAACCACAGTTCAGAGAGTCAATAGTTCTCTCTCTGTGGTTAAAAAAATAAAGAGAAAAGGCTATTAGGATGCCATTAGAAACATGAAGACTGGTTCAAGAAAGATGCATGTTTAGCACCATCATAATGGAGGGGTTAGAAATATTTGTGAGAGAGCCTTATTTTCTGGCAGTTGGTTGGTGCTGTAAATGCTCTTCAAGCTCTAGCTCGCCGCTCCCTGTCAACATGGAAGTGCTTGTCGACAAGATTTACGGTTACACTGGCATTTGTATACTGAGGGTGGAAAGTCTGAAAGAGTCCTGTAGTTTTTATTTAGCAGCAGTCAATAGAGGGCTGTAGCACTGCACTTGGTTACAGCTAGAGATGGACCCAAACTGGAACAATGAATCCAAAAGCGCTTGGATTTCCAGCGGGTCTGGATTTAAATTCTTTGATCTAAAGCCAAAAGGGTCTTTTGGTTCTGGCTGCAATGCACCCAAAGTCTCTGGAGAACAACTGATCTCCTTAAAGAGATTTCTCCCATTCATGATGGCAGAAATCTCCAGAAATGAGTTTGTCTTATGAGATTTTTATCATTGTGGGCTAGAATCTCACAAAAACAGCTTGTGAGATTTCACCACCGTTGAACCCAAACTCAGTGTGCTTTCAAACATTTCTTTCTACTTAGAACTAAAAGTCTGCCACAGGAAAGATTTATCTTCTCCTAACATCCGTTTACTTTATTGGCATCATAATCCTTAGCCATTTTTATCTACCTCCAGTGTGCTGAGCACAGGGTTTTGTTCTTAGAGAGCCAGCTAGCAATAGCTCATTCAAGCAGGGCTCTTTTGCTATTGAAGTGAAAAACTGTGTTTATTGAAAGTGAATGCTGAAAAAGAGGCAGCTTTTCAATGGACAAGATTCTGGTTCAACAATATGAAATAGAAGACGACATTGTGGCAGTGGAATTCAAGCCATCAGTAAATCCTTTCCATTGCACATGATTAACTATCATTCTTTGGCTAGGCTTAGTTTTGCCTAGATGACACATGCTCCTTGAGGGCAAGAAGTTACAAAATATGTTACAAAATTGTGAAAAGTATGGAAAATTTGAACTGCTGGCTAACAATTGAAGCTGATGCATTTGATAAGTACACTTGTGTCACCCAGCATGGGTAAGATACAGTACTGTGAGACTGGTAAGAAAAGAAGAATCTAGCTTAGGAATGATGGATGAGATTTGTTTTTAATCATCGAAAAAGAACGACAACTTTTCTTATTGTGTTTTTGTTAACTATCCCTGGCACTGACTGACCTGTTGAGAGTGTATTGTGATTGTCAGCAATGAATGATGGGCAAGAAAGCAGACTGTCAACAGACAATTCACTAGGATACTGCTTGTGATCAGTGTAGATGACCACTGCTAAAAATGATTGGCGCGAGAGCTGAGAAATGAAAACCAAAAAAAATCCACATTCATTTAAAAATATGTTTAAAAAAGAGGCTTTATAAGCTAATGGAAGAAAATCCACTTTTTTGTAGTTAGATATAAGACATACTGAGTCAAATTCAATTACATCCATACAATTCTATTCGAGGTGTCAGTGAGGACTTTTTTTAATATATATTTGCCATCTTGGCAATCATGGACTCATATAAAGCAGAGAAGAAAAGGATATATTTTATATTCTATTCCTCTCGAATATTAATGCAGGATTTGTTTCCTACAGCACTGTAGCAATGCTCTTGTTTGTAGGGATTGACTGCAGTACCTTTTGAGCTAAAAGCACGGGCATCTACTTCTTTAGTTAAGGGGCCAAGTCAGTTAATTTGGGAAAAGTAGTAGACTCATAAGCCCCTTTATGTAGTCCCGCCACTATAGGAGGGCAGAGATCCACAATGGGTTAATGCAGGGTACAATTAGAGATGGGCAGGGAATGGTTTCCCCATCCTGTGAAAATGTTTGAGATTTCAAACATTTGCCTGTTCCGCACTGGGACAAAAATCAGAGTGAATGAAAGAGAGAGCGAGAGACCAAAATAGCCAATAGCGTGCGGGTTAGGGCACCTTCTGAATCAGGCAGAGCAGGCACTTGAACCTGTTTTTCTCCCACAGGCCTGGATTAACCAGCATGCACTAAGTGCGCTCGCACTAAGTGCGCTCGCACTGGGCCTCCAGTCACAGGGGAGCCCCCTCCCTGACTAGGAATGGGCTGGCCGCCCTTCCATTATGACAGAGGGACAGCTGGGCCAAATTGAGTGGTGGTGGGGGGGACACACTGAGGTTTTGACCCATCTGCATGCTGTAGTGAGAGTCAGTGGGCTGGAGCAAGCAGCCAGGCCAGCCACGGGGGGGCCTGAGCTGCTGTAGGATGTGTGCAGGGCAGGCTCGCTCTCTTACCCCCACCCCTTGAACCCCATACCCATCTCCTTGGGGCAGGATCCAACCCCCCTGTGGCACCCATCCCTTGGAGGCAGCACCCAAATCCTCCCCTCCCTCTGGACTTCGCACCCCCTAGGGGCAGGATACCTAGGATCAGATCCTGCCCCATGCTATGGTCACTTCATGCCACCAGAGTGCTGGAAAGGGGATTGGAAATCCTCCCAAAATGGGCAGCTAAAGGTTTCCTTGCTCGGAGGGACTCCTGGTGTAGAGATTTCACCATCTCCCAGCCCCATCCAGTGTAGGTGGCATGGACAGAGCACTGTAGCATTCCAGAAATCCCTCTCTGGCTTTCAGCTGCCTTTGTTCTCCTGTTCCCTCCTCATGTTCTGCTGAACTCTCGAGACCTGAGAATCAGGACCCATGACTAGAACAAGTGCTATTCTCTACTCTTGCATTAGAAGATTTTCAGGGTAGGGGAATATGTCTCTCTATATGGGCTAAATTCTGTCATACTGGTGACGTGGGTGGAAGCCAAGTTTTCTTGCAGGGAGCTTCTCCCTCATTCTCTTTGTGCATTAATCGTAGAATCATAGAATGTCAGGGTTGGAAGGGACGTCAGGAGGTCATCTAGTCCAACCCCCTGCTCAAAGCAGGACCAATCCCCAACTATTTTTTTGCCCCAGATCCTTAACTGAACTCACAACCCTGGGTTTAGCAGGCCAATGCTCAAGCCACTGAGCTATCCTGCGCAGAGTGCTGCCACTGGTACTTCTGGAGCACTGAAGATGGGGTGCTGGTATGATGTCAAGCACCTGACAGCTCCAGTGGGGCATAGCTTTTGGGGCAGTGGTGTGTGGTGGGCAGCTTGCGGGCCACATGTGGCCCATCAAGGTAAGCTGATTGCAAGCCGCGAGACATTTTGCGGACGATGACCATCCGTAGGCACGGCCCCCCACAGCTCCCAGTGGCTGCGGTTTGCTGTTCCCGGCCAATGGGAGCTGTGGCTGCAAAATGACTTGTGGCTCGCAATCAGCTTACCCCGATGGGCCGCAGGTTGCCCACCATTGCTTTGGGGCCTCCCCAACACCCCTTGCAGACTGCAGGAGTGGGTGATGGGGTCGGGGGGGGGGGCACCCTGTGACGGGTTGGATCACAGAAACCCCTTTGGGAGCTGCCACCCGATGTGCCAAGACTACCCCTGCTTCTGTTTTCCCTGCCAGCTCAGGACTCCAGCACCCTGTCTTGCTGAGCGAGACACTCCAGTCTGGCTCCAACACAGACCCAGGGTCTGAATTACTTGTCCCAAAGCTGCAAGTTTACCTGAAAACCAGCTCACAGGAGTGTCTTGTCTTTAGCACTCAGATGCCCAACTCCCAATGGGGTCTAAACCCAGATAAATCCGTTTTACCCTGCATAAAGCTTATGCAGGGCAAACTCATAAATTGTTCACCCTCTATAACACTGATAGAGAGATATGCACAGCTGTTTGCTCCCCCAGGTATTAATACATACTCTGAGTAAATTACTAAATAAAAAGTGATTTTATTAAATACAGACAGTAGGATTTAAGTGGTTCCAAGTAGTAACAGACAGAACAAAGTAAGTCACAAGCAAAATAAAATAAAATGCGCAAATCTATGTCTAATCAAACTAAATACAGATAATCTCACCCTCAGAGATGCTTCAGTAAGTTTTTCTCAGACTGGACACCTTCCAGGCCTGGGCACAATTCTTTCCCCTGGTACAGCTCTTGTTCCAGCTTAGGTGTTAGCTAGGGGATTCTCCATGATGGCTCCTCTCTCCCTTGTTCTCTTCCACCCCTTTATATATCTTTTGCATAAGGCGGGAACCCTTTGTCCCTCTGGGTTTCCACCCCCCCTCACTGGAAAAGCACCAGGTTAAAGATGGATTCCAGTTCAGGTGACATGATCACATGTCACTGCAAGACTTCATTACTCACTTGCCAGCACACACATATACAGGAAGACTCAAAGGTAAATACAGCCATCTGCAGACAATGGGAGTCATCAAAATTCCAAACCATCCTTAATGGCCCACACTTTACATAATTACAATAGGCCCTCAGAGTTATGTTTTATATTTCTAGTTTTAGATACAAGAGTGGTACATTTCTACAAATAGGATGATCACACTCAGTAGATTATGAGCTTTGTAATGATACCTTACAAGAGACCTTTTGCATGAAGCATATCCCAATTACATTACATTCACTTATATTTTTATAAAACCATATAGACTGCACAACGTCACACACCCAGAGAGCTCTTTCAAAACAGGCACTAAGTGGTGAGTTCACTTTGCTAATGTCCCACCTTGAAACATTCTGTATGTCTGCAGGTATGGTGCTGTGTCCATTATTAATAACCACTGTCCTCATTAATTAAACTTGGTACTGTTAGCCAGTCTCCAGGAGTGGAGAGGGGTGTGTGTGGGAGAGGTAAGGAAGGAGAAATGTAAGTTATTGAGCAGTAACATGAGTTCTTCAGCTACATTATCTTTCAGCCACATGGTCACACCCCACCCCCCATCCTCCTCTCGTGTTTAAAAATCCTGTTAACTCCTGAACAGGCGGTTCATTGCAACTGAGGGGGAGCTATCACGCCTCAGCATTTCTACTTTCACCCTCTGGCTTGGCATATGTAGTACGAGCTGTCATGGTTAAAATGTTGACACTATTGTTCAAATGGCTCCTGGAATCACACGGCACAGCATACTGTTCACTCACCCCAGAAATGTGGATATTTTGTGGGGCACACTATTGGAGAACTCATCGTTTTGGTAAGTGGTTTACTTCCTCTTTGCTTCTAGATAAATGTGGAACATAACAGGGATGTCGGTTTTGTTCTGGAAACAATTGCTAGTGTTCTTAAACCAGTAGCCTATAGTAATCTGCTGAATTCATATTGAGGCACATAAATAAGTGACCTACTTTTCACAGGTGCTGAACACCTATAGATCCCATTAATTTCAGTGGGTGCTCAGAACCTTTGAAATCAGGCCACTGATTTAGGTCTCCAAATATGGAGTTAGGTGCCTAACTTTAGGCCCCCAGCTTGGAAAAGATCATGAAAAGCTACATGTGCTGGGGAAAGAAGCTTGTCAAGTGAAGTCTTGTAGGTTTTCTCTAAGTGAATTTTTGCTATTTTGTTAATTTGAATGCAGACTTTGTACCGTGTGCTTGTTACAGGAATGGACTTTGGCCTAAACCAGTACCGTGACTCACTGGTCATTTTCAGGACAAGGTTCCTTTTTGTTAAAATCCTAAATGGCAAAACTCTCATTACCATAACAAAACCACAGAGATCTGCAAATTACCCAGCTGGCTAGTTTACATAACCAAATTCTTTTATTGCTTATTTTATTTTATCATCATCTTCCTTTCCCCTCCATCCTAACTACTGTGTGCAAAATTCATTTGTGTCTTGAATTTATCTATGCCATGGTCCTGCAAACCCTTAGTCTCATTTTGTACTCAATGGGACGTCTCACTTGTTTAAAGTTATGCACATGTGTGACTGTTAGCAGGATCAAGACCTTAGACTGCAAGCTATTTGGGGGCAGGGACTGTATATTTGTAATCTGCTCGACTCCGGTTGGGACTCCCGGGTGCTACTGTATTATGAGTAATGTATGATGATAATAATGGGACAAAGAATAATACAGGGGGATCAAATCTTATCTCCTTTCATCTTACCTCTGCATTTATATTGCACTCATCACCATAGTGTCTGAATTCAACAGGATTGCATAGGTATATCTGAAGGCAGAATTTCACCCTGTGTGTAGAGATTTAAAAACATATCCTGATAACTGAGGAGCCTAAGTCCTTATTTTTGCATGTAATGTTATGGGTTAGGCACAAATAAAGAGCAAGTAAGAAAGACTTTGGCATTCAAATCCTTATGGCCCATAAGCCAATGAATACATTGTAAAGAATCATTGGCCAGTTCTCCTGGAAAGAAACGTACACTGCTTATCTGACTGTATGAGATTTTTTTTCTCCACTGGCCTGTTTATGTTCTTGTTAGTGTCTTTAATAATTATAATGTTGTTAGGGAGCTGGGTGGCCATGGGGATTCAGAACTTTTTACCTCTAGGTTGCAGGTTCAGAGCCAGTGCAGACAGGTGGCAACTGGAAGTCGCTACCATGGGATTGGTGTTCAGTAGTCTGTGTGTGAAATGTCTCTCAGTCAAGGTACAAGCAGGCAGATTCCACATCACATCTGATACTAATTGTCATTTTTGCTGTCAGTCTCATTGGAGATGACCAGGCTTGAATGGGCAGGTGATCTGAGCTAATACAGTGATGGCCTGTCTAGAACAGAGTTGAGGCACCCTGGGACTGCTCTGTGGGGATGTTTGCACTGTCCTGCATCTCCTGTATCTCCTCTATGATAAATAGAAGACTTTAGCCTTCCAGGCTGATAATCTGTCCCCTTTAACAAGCATTATATTAATTTAGGCAGGGCCGGCGCAACCCATTAGGCGACCTAGGCAGTCGCCTAGGACACTACAATTTGGGGGGCAGCGACTGCGGAGGTATTTCGGTGGCGGGACCTTCCGCTGCCTCTTGAGGGGCGGGATTTCGGGGCGGGACCTTCCGCTGCCTAGGGTGGCAGAAAAGCTGGCGGCGCTCCTGAATTTAGGACCACATTCCCCACACAAACATACCCTCACAATTCTAGTGACGTTAATGGGAGTTGTATATGCATATCTGAAATAAATTTTTAGCTCCTGTAAAAATATTGTATTTAAGTTTAAAAAAAAAAAAAACAACTTCAGAATATTCATAACAATGCATTTGGAAAGAATAATTAAAGATGTGAGCACAGTTGCCAACTTTCACAAGGTAAATAAGCACCCTGACTTTCACAATAAGCCAAAAATCAAGATAATCCTATTTCAAAACAAGGCCAAAACAGGCCAATCCCTAAGAACCCCAATGCTCTATGTGACTAGATTCCCCCGGTGTGCAGTCTGGGACTGTGGTGGGCCCGCTGTGCAGCCCTTACTCTCCCTCCCCCCTTCTGGCCCCCCCTTGCCCCTGCTTGCCGGGAGCTGATCAAAAAAAAGAAGCAACAAGCTACAAGCCAAACAAACTACAAGCCAATTAAGCCAAAAACAAGCCCAATTTCTGCATTTTTTTTGCGGGTTTGGCATGTCTGGATGTGAGGGGTGCTAGAAAACCAGAACTACATTGTAAACAGCAAGGATTAATACTGCATGGTGTTGATTCCTGTGTGGTCCACAAGAGATTTCTAATAGATCCACCGAGATGTTATGAATGTGCCGAAGAACTCTGACTGTTGAAACTTCTTGTCGAATACAGCAGGAATTTGTTGTCACCCCTTTCCAATTGCTTTCAGAGGTGGTCTTTGGAAGCAGATCTCATGTATCATTGGTAGAGATTTCCTGTGGTATGGTTACATTATCCAAAATAAAATATTTTAAGTGGCTTTGATTAACTGCTTGTTGTTAGTTTCGGGTAATGGACCTATCTATGTAATTATTAGGCATTTGTGCCAGATCCTCAGCTGGTCTAAAGCAGAACAATGGCACTTTACCCCAGATGAGGCCCTGGCTCTTCGGGCACAGCTAAATGAACTGGTGCACAGAGAGGACAGATGCTTTATAGAAAAATATTAAAATGAAATTATGTTTACTGTTTGTAGATAGGAAGTCTGCATCCTCTCTCTCATCCAGCAGTACTCTGTATAGCAGTGAAGATGACTCTGAAGCTGCAAAGATGAAAGACCATGTTAAGGGCAATGAAAAGGAAGACATTGACAGGACAGCGACAAGTGAGAAGTATGGAAATGAGACTTGGGAAAGCAAACCTGAGGGAAATCAGGAAATTGATGCAGTGGAGGAGGAAGAAATGGATGAAGCAGAAGAGACAAAAGCAGAGGCTGTGATGAGGGAAGAAGTTGAGGTTCTTCATGGAAGTATGATGGAAATACATCATCAAGGCACAGATGAACTCAATGGGGAACTCCGACATGTAGAGTCAATACAAAATAATGCAAGGGAAGAGGGGGAGGAGGATGGAAGCAACACAAGGGAAGATGGGGAGGAGGTTGTTCTAGTGCATTTGGAAGGCAGCACTGTGGAAGCAGAGGCTACAAACAAGGATCCTCCTGAGGTTGATGAAGGAGGTGGTAAGTACTGTCTCCTGGTGGAGATGTGATGTGTCCAGTGCATGTAAGTGTTGTGTCATTTGCTCTTACCATTAGTGATCGAGATGGCATTTTGATATAGCATGAGCAATTCAGTTATTGGACTATTCTTGGTGTACAATGTAAAACTGTTAGAATGTCATTTTGCTGTGTGTGCCAAATCACCACCAATGATGTGCTGTAAGTTCATTGTTTGTTTGATTTTATGGGTTTTCCAATGTAAGGTTTGGCTATTCTTTTTTCATCTCTATCACTCGTTGGGGCAGTATGCGATAATAGATTTATATATATTTTTTTTCATGGACCACAATACCCTTAGGTTTGACATCTCATATAATTTTATAAAGCTCAGTGCCCGTTTAGATCTCAAGCATAGGAAGTCCTAGAGAATTCATATGCCAGCTCAGATGAACTGGTTTGTCATTCTTATAATTCCAGTTTCCATAAGGACTCCTAAAAATCTCTGGTATATCATGGTGCAGTGCATAGACAACCAGATTGAGAGTCAACAGACATGGTTTCTGTCTCCGGCTCTGTCACTGACACACTCTCACCAGGAGCAAATCACTTAACCTTCCCATGCCTCAGTTTGGCAGTTTGTAAAATGGGAATATTTGTGCTCCAATCTCACAGCTATTGAGGGATGTTTTGGGGGCTGGGCAAGGAGTATAGCTATACCCACATGAGTAAGGCAGTGCAGGATTGCGTACTTGGGTGGGAAGAATATAAGTACTTGGTGTGGAATTTCATCTGGATAGCGGGGAGAGTATCCTGATAATACTGGGAATGTCAATGTAAAGTAATGAAGTGGCCTTCTTAGTGATGCAGATGTGAAGAAAGGGAATCACAAGCCGTGCTAGACAATATTTCTGACTGTATTTCTATGGATGTCAATTTTGCAGTGGATTATGTAATGCTCTCATTTAGTTTTAATAGATGTTTGTGGTTTGTTTCTATTGCTTTCTGCTCGAGTGCAGCATGTATCAAATAGCACTGTGTGTGCAAAGCAAACACTGTTGAACGCTATGCTATATTATTTGCAAGTCTCTTGGTGTTGGATTGCTTTGGATTGCACTGTGCTTTGGTTTTGCTATGTTATGCATTCAGAATTGAAGAAGAGGGAATAATTTACTATTCAGGGATTATATTGAATTATTTATAGGTGTGTGTTTCTTGAAACGTTCCTTTTATTTGCATAAGGCATCTCAGCTTAAGCAACTTCACCATTAGACTGTTAGATAAGTATTAAGTGTGGTTGAAGATTGCTAATGATTTCAATCATACAGGTAGAATGAAGTGCTGTAATAAAAAAAAAAAAAAGGGAAGAAAGGGATAATCCTATGTACTGAGCTAATGACCTGCCACAGTTTTGGCACAAAATAAGACCATTGTTCTTATTTGATCAAATTCCTGGGTGCTGACATTAAACAGTCATTTTATACTGTAGTTATAGATTTGAATGAACATCGCATTTGGGATGACTGCTCTCTTTAAGAGGCCTTATTTCGGTTGTCAGGATGAGTAAGTGACAGATGGGATAAGCGTAGTACAGATAAAAGAACGTATACTTCTCCATCAAATCTTACAGCATCTTTACTGCCTGGCGAATGTCTAAGACTCAGGGGCAGACTAGGGAAAATGAGGACAAAACGAGGGCTATGTGGACAAAAATAATCATTTAATCATAGAAGTTAGAGATATGAAAGACCTAGTAGATCCCATCCAATCCAGCTCCCGGCCGGTACAGGATTGTCAATTTGGGAGAAAATAAAGAATTTGTCAAGGAATGACATGTGAATAATGAAAAAATAAGGGCAAGGACCTCTTTGAAAGGAAACTAACATTGTGAAAAAAGGATTTGATGGGTAGCACATGCCACCTTGGGAATCAAACTTTCTTTAGGGCCTGATCCCACAATCACCCCCTGGTCACTAATGTAAGAGATCCTGGGCCAGTCCTGAAAATTGCTGATTGGCATCCACTTCCAGAGAGAGCCAATGAGAGGTGAGCAGTTCAGCATCTTGCAGCAGTTGCAAAATTAGACTCTTACCTCTATTCTGCACCTGGGCTCCTTTATTTCCTTGTTAAACTTTCTGTTGCCACTGCCCTTCCTCCTATATCAGGTGTTTCTGCCCTGTTGGCTGGTAGCAGATCCAGTTATTGACTATGCTTCTGCTAACCAGTCTGGTTTTAGATGTTGCAGAAATATTAACCAGAGATTAATTTACATGTAAAGGAGACCAGAAGAGGAAAAGCTTGTGTGGGCTTATTCAGTTGCCAGCTGAGGCTGGGGAAGGCACCATAAATGTGGGAGTTAGGATTTTAGAAGGTATGTAAATACCTGCTGTGTATTCTCTGATCTTGTGGACTTTGTGACAAGAAGGAGATGTCACTCATCCCAAGAGACAGAATTACTGTGAGCCGTATTTGTCATCCTGCTCGGGGCTCTGTGTTTTGACTGACTGTCAATACTCCCTCTTGTCATATATGTAAACTGGGAAGAATGGGAACTGCCAGCTAATCAAACGGCAGGACTATAAGCAGGTCAAAGTAATACTGTATGGACCATATTTAAGAAAGCTTATGGGGCTTCAGTGAGCCTGAAGAAAATGCTGTCTATGCTTCTTTATTCTGATGCAGCAAAGGAGTCTCCTGGGGGTGAAGGTTTCTCCTCTTGTTTGCAGAGTTTAATCATCGTTGTTATTTACTATTGATATTGCAATAGCGCCCAGAGACCTAGTCAGGACCCTGCCCTGAAATGCTGAAGGGGGTCTGTATAGTGTCCAAATAACTCCAGGGAAGTGCAGTGGCTTCATGCTGGGGCTAGTACATTATTTAAGCAGAACAAGAGTGGGTAGAGGTAAGGCCTGAGGAGAGAGAACAGAGAAGATGGGGAGAAGCAGCATAGCAGGAAGGCTGAGGTGTGGGGAAGAGATGAGAAAAAAACAAGGAGAAGGAAGAAAAAAATAATCATCTAATCACAGATTTAGAGACAGGAAGGACCTAGTAGGTGCCATCCAGTCCACCTCCCTGCCTGCATGGGATTGTTCCCTGCAGTATGGTTTGTTCAGGCTCCATTTAAAAGCCTTAAGTGAAGATGTCTCTCATCTCCCTTGGGAGGCTCTTGTGCAGCCTGAAACTGATCATGCTTAGAAAGCTTTCCCTGCCCTTCAGACTAAATTTGTCCTTCCTTGATTTTGTCCTATTGCTCCTGGGAGCTAAGGAGGCAGGGAACTGGAGGAGAAGGAGAGGAGGAAACAGTGTGGGGGAAGGAAGACACTGAGAAGACTGTGGTGGGGAGGAGAAGCAGGAGATGTTGTAGATAAATGGCGGAGAAAGGAAAAACAAAAGGAAAATATAAAGGAAACAAAGTAGAATGGCAAGATGTGGAGAGAGAATGGGGGAAACGAAGAATATAAGAATGGGGGGGAGGGAAAGGGGGGGGAGTTTGACTAGTGACCATCTGGTCCCTAATCTCCCCTGAAAACCAGTTGGACATAAATGTCACCTTTAGTCCTTCCAATAGAGTCCCTCATTGCCATGAGTAATTCTGAAATACCAGGCAGCTTAAACTCCATTATATACACAGCTAGAAGGTTAAACAATGTTGGTGTTTATTCTCCAGTGTCAAAAGCCTTAATAGCTATTATTTTCCATGCATAGCTAGGAGGAACCTCTCCCCTCCATACACTCCCTCCTCCCAATGGTTTTAGTTTTCTCACGGAGCGTTTTCTTTGCATTTGCCATAACGCAGTAGCATTATCTGAAAGCAGGAAAGTTCGCTGAGTTGGTTTGGAAATGGGGCTAGCTTGACAGAAATGCAGTGTTGGTAATACATCTCCTTTAATACAAATTAAATGCAATATAACCATATTATATACCTCTTGAAATTGAAGCTATAATTGTAGCAACCTGCATGGTATTTGGAGGGAAAAGCCCAGTTTGCAGGAGGGAAGAGTTCGGAGGAGGCACCAGGAAGTTAATTATATGTGACTAGAACCAATGCTAGCTGCCATTACAGCATCTCTGTAAATAGTTCTTTTAACAAAGAACCAGTGTAATTTTACAAGTATATGATCCTCTAATTTTATTCCTTAGCATGTGGTACATGCAACGCTAATGGAAGGGATAGCACAACCTTAACTATAATGCTACAAATATAACACGTATATCTTGACTATGAAACAAAATCTTAAACATCATAGATGTTGCTTTTAGGAGAAGTAAATATTTCTCTGCCTATATATAGGGATTTACATTCATGTATGACCACGCATCAAGATAAGACTATGTCTTCAGCCAATTCTACTACTGTGAGGAATTTAAAGACTCATCAGAACTGTATATGAAAACTTTAGTATGTAAAAATATGGTGTACTTTTTTTTTTTTTTTAAAGTAGGCACAGGACAATAAAAGGTTTCTGTTCATCAAACAATTTTGTTGCTTGTGCATGAAAAGCATCTTAGCAAAGGTAGTTTTGTGTCTTTGTGATGTTTTTGCGGCTGATTTCTGCATGTATGTTTGTAGATCCTCCTGCATGAATTTTTATAATGGGTTGCCATTTGATTTTAATATACTTCAAAGCATTATCACTGGTGAAGGCTTACTGGATTTTAATTAACCTTGCACTGATAATACGGCTCTTTAAGCCAATTTCAGACATCTGAATGATTCCCTTTTCCCTTAAGCTTTCGATTATTTTTCTTCCTTGCTCCTTGTTTAATAATTTTGTGATATTTTTTGAAGATTGCAAATCAGTCCAAGAGAAAATAGCAGAGGCAATTGAAAATGGTCATCGTTTGAGTTCTGAACCTGAGCCCAGTGATTCCAGTACAGATGAAGAAGAGGAGAACTTAACAAGTACAGCTCATGATATAAAAGAAGGTGAGGTTAACTAATATGATCAGGGGCCTGGATTAAGTTTCACTCTGCATTGAAAAGCCATTTATAGTACAGTTAGTTCCCTCTTTCACCTTCCTTTTCATCTCTGCCTTCTGCTTTCCTTTTCTTTCCTCCCCTGAATAAAATTGTTGTACTGATTAGTTAGCCTCTAAAACGGTAAAGCTTGCAAAACTGATACCATTTAGGAGCTGACAATGATTCTGGATAAAGAGTTGAGGCCATGAAAAAGTGATTGCTAGTGGAGATTGCTTCAAAAAATAGGAATCTGGTAAATTTCACTTTGCTTCCAGCCTGTCAACCCGTATGTTAATATGAGGCCTAATGGGGAAATGCAGTCTTACGCCAGGATGCTTCTATTTATATGAATGGAAAAGGTATCACCTTTCACTGGAATGATCGTCAATATGAATGAAAGTGCCAATGGTCTGAGTCCCAGCCTAGAGTTCAACAGACTATATTGTGTCCCCAACTCACCTTCCTAGAGCTTGGCATTATTGATAGTAACACAACAAAAACCTCAATTGGAGCTTGGCTTTTCCCAGGGTTTCCATCCAGGATTTTCTCTGGACTCACCAGTTCCTGCCTGGAATCTTAATCCAGGATTTTAACATCAGAACCAAGGATTGCTGAACAGAAGAGCCCTGCATTTTTATTCTGGGTTTTAGAGTCAGCCAAGTTACGTTCGCAACAAACCCTAATGAACGTAAATGTTAAGGTGGTTCTTCAAAATAGAAGTGAGGTTCAGAGACACATAATGGAAAAAAGAATAAGGCCATAAATTGTTTGATTTCAACTTCCCTGGTTGTATCTGATTATCACAGAATATATCACGGTGGCCTCTCAAATGCCTGGAATATTCTGTCCCCAAAGAAAGAAAGAGTTCACTGGTAGAGTAGTGATGCTGCAGTATCCTCTGGAATAGCAGATTGCTTTGCATCAGATGAATGCTTGGACTGGGAGTTTGGAACCCACCATTTCTGGTGGATTCAATTTTCTTTTTCATTCACTAGGGCCAAAATTTTCAAAAATGACGGGTAATTTTGGGTGCCAAGTTTCAGACAACTTAAAGGGAGCTTGAGTTTCAGGTGGCTTAGGTTGGGCACCCAGAGATTGAGATACCCAAAGGCACTAATGACTATTTGAAACCTTGGCCTAGATGTTTATCTAGCTTTATTACACAAGACGTTGCTTTTAGGCATTAGCAAAATGCAGCTGATTTGTGAGTAAATCACATAGGCATAGACAACTTATTTTTCACATTTACAGTAACATACACATTTGGCTACTCAAATAAATATAGACAATGTTTCTATAAAGTAAATGGTGCAGTTCTTTGTGATAGTACCTTTCTTTATTCCTGTTCTCCTCCTTCATGAATTACAGAAGCTTTCAGATTCCAAAATTTGCCAGGTTTGATTGTGTTGTACTGTGAACTCTAAATATAATGGCACAGATGGATGCCGTCGGCACTTCAGCTCCCACAATTTTTGCTGCAGACTGTTAAATTACACAGGCATATGGGCCAAAAATCACTATCTTTTTGTGGATTCTACTATGTTTTTTTAAATTAACCTATAAATATAAGGCCCAGTTATTAAAAATAATTACTAATGAACAGTGGGTGTCTGGCAAAATTGCCATGGAGCTTGTTTTCTTACAAACTACAGCTAGAATATCTCCAATTAAAGAACAAAAACTGTTTGTAACACATCAGTCTATTGAAAGAGCATATGTTCATACCTGGATTTTGTCCATTTCCTAACTCAATATAATATTAGTTGCTGGTTAGTTGTGTTGCCTCCGGGAACAAAGTGGTTTCAAAGAGCTGTATTGCTGCATTCAGACACTCCAGTTGTGCTTTGCAGCCTCAGCCAGGAAATAAAACATTCTCTGACTGGGCCTGACTCTATTCTCACATCACAGAGAACACCTTTGAAGTCAATGGAGTGACACTGATGTAGACCAGCATGAGCTCAGAATCAGACCCTCAGGGTTTCATCCCAGTTGTACAAAGGAGCCATGTTTCAATATTAGATAATTGCTGTCAAACAGGTGACCAGACTGGAACAGGATCAGAACTAGAGACACTTTCTAGACCTGACTTTGCCTACAATGCACTTCACAGCTCGTTCTGTGGCTAAGATGATAGCTGAAGCGTATATGGGTGTGCATATATGCGTGTTGCAGGTGGTGAAGCGTATATGTGCATGTTGCAGGTGGCAGAGCTCTGCCCTGCCCTAGCCTGCTCTGCCCAGCTGTGTAATGCCAGTTGCTCTTTTGAATGAGATAGCTTTCATTCGGAATGTATTCTTTGGAGAGGGACCCCCGCTTATGGAACACCCAGCTGACTGTTTTTAAATGCTATTTTTAATAAATACATACAGTTTATTTTTTCTGCATTGAAAATCAAATATTAGCAGCCTCTGTCCCATGGATCAATTGCATATCAATTACTCTCTACAAGCTCTTTTAGCAGAGGAGGAAAGGAGGTGGAATATGCTGACTGCAGTGAACAAAACTGAATGCATCACCAATCTGTTATAATTGGGCGATGATGACTCTAAACCAGGGGTCGGCAACCTTTCAGAAGTGGTGTGCCGAGTCTTCATTTATTCACTCTAATTTAAGGTTTTGCGTGCCAGTAATACATTTTAACATTTTTAGAAAGTCTCTTTCTATAAGTCTATAATATATAACTAAACTATTGTTGTATGTAAAGTAAATAAGGTTTTTAAAATGTTTAAGCAGCGTCATTTAAAATTTAAATTAAAATGCAGAGCCCCCCCGGACCGGTGGCCAGAACCCAGGCAGTGTGAGTGCCACTGAAAATCAGCTTGCGTGCCGCCTTCGGCACGCGTGCCATAGGTTGCCTACCCCTGCACTAAACTATCATCATTCATTGTACTCATAGCATACAGTATTTTTTCACATAAGGGTTCAGGTTCACATTAGCAGAGGAAAAGAAAAAGGGTTATTGTATTAGCTACTTCCAACCCAGAATACTTTGTCCAGTGCCAGCTACCATTTAGTAAAATAGGAAGGAGATTATTGCCTCAAAGAGGGTGCAGCACATGACATAAGTCATTATTCACTCTGCAAATGAAACTTAAAGATGATTTATTAGACATTTTAAGAATTATTGGCAATTGGACTGAGTTTGGATGAAGATTTGAAGTGACCCAAATTCAAGAGTGCCTGGATTTGGTATTTTTGGTCTGAGCCCCTTTTTCTATAAATTATGATGGGGATTGATAAATGAATGGAGAGGCAGGTATTTTTTAACACTGCTAAAAGTCTAAAACCCGAGGGACATATAAAAATGAGGAAGCTGGCAGTAAATATAAATAATCAACTCACTGCAAAGCACATCTATCTGAGAGGGTATTGACGGAGGATGGAGGGCAGGATTTCTGTCAGGTAGCAAAGTGCAATGTGGGGGGTTTAAGCTGTATTAGTCACATGACTAGAGATCATATTATGTGTGGTCAGCTGAGAGGAAAAAAGTGCTGCTGCTTCAATTGATTTTTATTTAGATTTCTCTCTTGCACGCCCTCCAACTCAACCCCCTTTTCTCTCTCTCTTCCTCCACCCATCCCTGATCTCTGTCTAGGGTGACCAGATGTCCCAATAGTATCGGGATCATCTCGACATTAGGGGCTTTGTCTTATATACGCGACTATATCCCCTCCTCCCCCCCAAAAAAAGTATCCTGATTTTTTACACTTGCCCTCTTCTCTGTCCACTCCAGGGCACTCCCTTTCTCACCTGTTCTATCACTGCCACCCTGTTCCCCGTCTGTCCTCAGACTCTCCAGCTGCACAATGCTTCCCCTGGTTTCTGCTCAAATGGACCTGCTTACAGCAGTAAACTCTAGCCTCCTGAGTTCAATGCCACCTGCAGGACAGGACGAAACACTGCAGCCATGTGGGTTCATCCACTGATTCCTCTCTTGGGTCAGTGCTGATATAGAGTGAGGAAAGTGATGTTAGGAAGTTGGCTAGGCTGGCGGAAGGTCCTGGGAGAGCCAAATGGGGAAGGTGAGAACCTATCCATCTTCCTGTGCCAAGGCTGTGGCCCACAGAGCAATGTGCTTCAGGCCAGGGATCTGAACCATCTCTAGGTAGACATTTTAGAGATGGGCTGATGCAGCATGAACACATGTTTAGGCCCAGCCAGGCTAAAGAAGACAGTGACTGAGGGTTGTGGAAATATAAGAAGGTGACAGTGGAATAAATCAAATAAAGGCAGGTATTATGGGCAAGGTGGCCTTTCCCCCACTTTGAATTTTTCATATGTCCCACCAGAGCACAGTGTCTGGAAAGCATGACTCTTTTATTCACTTCAATGACATTTAGGGCCAGTTTTTCCAAAAATATGACCAGATCCTGAATAATGTGTCCAGGCACAGGGGCACTGGCACAAATAGGTAATTGTGCTTGCCAAAGGCTTGATCCTGCACCACTGAATTCAATGAAAGCTTTGGCCATTGACTGCAAAGAGGATAGGATCAGGCCCCAAACGTGCATAAATCATTACCCATTTTGCATGCACAGATGTATATTCTGTCTCCTGTACATGCTTATTTTGCATGACCTATTTCTGCATATTTAAATCTCCGTGCCAAGCCTATGGCTACTTCCTCTATGTACCCTGAGGTCATTTCTGGGCCATGCAACATCATTTTTGTTTCAATTATTTGTGCCTGATGCCAGATGACAGCACTGGAAACAGCCACAGGACAGGTGCATCCTGGGAAGCAGCAGGCCAAGTTTCCCCCCCACATTGCCCAGCCTAAAATCCTTTCACTGATTTGGAACAATGGCATCTCTAATAATCACTTCATAAAAAGCCTTAAAATTAACGTATTTATTACAATAAAACTAATGTTTTGATTATTTCCTCAGATGGAGCCTTCTTGGCAGAAGCAGCAACAGCATGTGAAAAGCAGAAGGCAGCAGAGCAAGGGGTGCAAGAGGGGCAGATGGTGGATGAGGAAAAAGCACTTGAGCAGGAGGAGTTTGTAGCTGAGGAAGGAGCCACTGACACTGAAGAGGCAGGCAATGAAACAGCTCTGGAGCTAGATTTACTGGCTAAGAAAGAAGCAGCAACTGTGATGGGACAGACAGTGGAGAATGTACTTACAGTAAAAGAAGAAGCATCTGAGGAGAAGGCTATAATGGAAGAAGATCTGGAAGAGAATAGGGTAGGAAAGGAAATGGCATTTCAGGGAGAGGAGGCATCTGAGGGAAATGTAGCTGTGGAGGAAGACGTAAATGAAGGAGAGGAGGCAGTGGAAAAGGCAGCATATGAGGGAAAGGTGGTGGAGGAAGTATCATCTGAAGGAGAGGAGGTTGTTGAGGAGGTGCCTGAGGCTGTGGAGGAAGCAGAATCTGAGGCAGAGGAGGCTGTGGGGATGGCAGGAGGTGTGGGAAAGGAAGATGTCGGGGAGGCAGCATCTGAGGCAGAGGAGGCTGTGGAGGAGGCAGAATCTGAGGGAGAGGAGGTTGCGGAGGGAGAGAAGGCTGTGGAGAAGGCAGACGCCGCAGGAAAGGAAGTTGCAGAGGGGATAGAATTGGAAGGAGAGGAGGTTGTGCAGGAGGCAGCTTCTGAGGGATGGGAGACTATGGGAGAGACAGAATTTGTTCTGGAGGAGTCAGTAGAATCAGTGAAGGTTCCCATACTGGGAGCAGCAACTGAAATAGAGGAATCAGTAGAATCAAGAAAGGTTCCCATCGGTGAAGCAGTGTCTGAAGCGGAGGAGGCAGCAGCAGCAGAAACATCTGAGGAGGAGGAGGATGTAATGGAAACAACCCCAGAGGAGGGAGAGACAAGAAATGAGGCCACAGAAGAGGAGTCAGAAGTAGAGGAATCACCACCTCTGAGGGAAGAAACCTCATTGGACAGGGAAATAAAAAGGGACACTGCAATAGAGGAAGGAGCACACAAAGATGGGGAGAGCATAGTGGAAGCATCTGAAGAGGAAGAAGCAGCAGAAGACCCAGAATCTGAAGAGGAGGTAGTAGAAGAAGGTAAACACATAGGGGAGTCAGTGCCTGAGGAAACACCATATATGGGAGAAGAATTGGTGAAGGCTGGTGAGGAGGAAGTGACAGAGGAAACGGAAGAGAAGGTGGTGTCCCAAATAGCAGTTACTGAAAAGAAGTTGGTAATAGAAAAAAAGGTACCTATTGCTGAAGAGGCAACAGATAAATCCACAATAAATGTAGAGGAAGTGGCTGAGGGAGCAGCAGTGGAGGGTGTGGTGGTAACTGAGGGGATGGCAATGGAGGAAGTGGAGGTGGGTGAGGGGGTGGCTGAGGAATCAGCAGAGAGAGAGGGAGAGGGAATGTCAGAAATAGAATCTGAAGAGGCAATGTCAGTGGACGCAGCAGGCAATGGGAAAGTAATGGGCAATGAAACACCATCACAAGGGGAGGAGATAGTAGAGAAATCAGAACCTGGTCAGAAAGAAAATGCAGAAGTATTATCAGACTGGGAGGCTCAGACAGAGGACCCAGGACATGAGGAGGGCATGGAAGAGGAGGAGGCAGGACTGGAAGAGCAGAAGGTGATGACAGAGGGGATAATTCCCGAAGAAGATATAAGATCAGAGAGAACATTGTCTGAGGTGGAGAAATTGATGACACCATCATCTCTGAGGGATGAAGTGGAAGCTGTGGAAGCAGCATCTGAGGTAGAAGGCATGACACAGGAAATAGCATATCACTCAGATGTAGTGGAGAAGGAAGCAGTCCTTGTGGAAGAGATAATGGCAAAAGTGAGACACACTGGTGGGAATGACAGAACGGAGGAGCAAGAGATGGAGACAATGGAGGAGAAAATCACACTGAAACAATTAGACACAAATGAAAAAATAAAAATAGGAAAGACAGAGACTTTGGCCGAATATCCACAAGGGATTCATGGGCTTACGGATCTGCTTGAAGTCCAGCACAAGGAAGAAAGCCTTGCACATATAAAGACAGACACCACAGAAACGTCCATTATAGAAGAGAGAAACTAAGGTGCTCTGTGGCACATGGTGAGTATCTGTATGAGCCAGATTGCTACCTAAAAGAGGAATTGATTTTACTTTTATTACATTCCTTTGTAAGGTGTCCAAGGCTGCAGTACCTAGGCTAGTGCTATCAAAGCACCAGCTCTACTGAATGGTGAAATACAGGGAGGAGATAGATAGCCATGATTTTCTTCCACCATTTATTATATTCTTCACTTTCACTTCAAGGGTTTCCTAAGGGTTTTTATTGCAAAGTTAAAAGTGACTTTGAGTGCATCATGAACATTCACAGCTCTGTTTAATGTCTGTGTCTCATACCTTCATTCACACTGAGTCGTCCATGGGTAGTGCCATTGGTTACACTGGGACTATGTATAGGAAAAAATGTACTTATGGCTGAAGAGGCAATAGATAAAGTCTAGGATTTTTGCCGCCCAAGGCAAAAACAATTTTGGGCGCCCCCCCCCCGGCCCCGCCTCAACTCCTCCCCTTCCCCAAATGCCCAGCCCTGCCTCCTCCCTCCCAGGCTCTCAAGTCTGAGAGGGAGGGGGAGCAGCGGCGCGTGAAACAGCTGTTTCGCGCCCCGCGGCCGCTCGGGATCTCCCCCTCCCTCCCAGGTTTGAGAGCCTGGGAGGGAGGGCGAGTAGCGGCGCACGAATCAGCTGTTTCGCGCGCCGTGGCAGCAGCAGCGGAGGTGAGCTAGGGCGGCCGGGGCACATTTTTAGGGGCGGCATTCTGGCGCCGGCCATGCCGCCCCTAAAAATGTGCCGCCCCAAGCACCAGCTTGTTTTACTGGTGCCTAGAGCCGGCCCTGGATAAAGTCACAATGAATGTAGAGGAGATGGCTGAGGTAGCAGCAATGGAGGTAGTGGCAGTGACTGAGGGGGTGGCCGTGGCCGAGTGGTGGTGGTTGAGTGGGTGACAATGGAGAAAGTGAGTAAATGAGCAAGAGTGGTAGCCACTGGCCAGAACACTTCAACTGATTTTGATATTATGGAGCTATAGCAATAGTCAGCCCCTGTGTTTCTGCTCTCTCTCTCTCTCTCTCTGAACTTGTATGGCTCATATTACACTAGTAGCCAAGCACCGCACAATCTTTAATGTACCTGTTTACCATACAACTAATACTTTGCTTGATGTTTCCCAGAATGCTCTAAAGCTGGACATAATTATCTTGCCTTCGATACAATCCCTGGATGGGGGAGAAAGACACGTCTGAGCATCCTCTGCAGTTCCTTCAATGATCTTATTTTAGTAACATTTTTTTTACAAATCACTGTGGATTTGTGTGGGTTGGGACATTCCCTCCCCATCTTCATTTGACTTGATGAGTAGCATAAGCATCTGTTTGTTTATTAGACCAGCTCCGGAATGTGCAACAGATAACTGAACTAAGCTTACAGAGCTAGTGTAGGAAATCACACTCCTTTATAATTATGACGACAAAAATAATAAGGAACTTTCCACAGCTGTCATGAATTTCTTTTCGAACTACAGAGAATTCTTACATTGGTTGAACTTAAATTCCCCTGCCCCCAAAGAACTCAGTGGTTTGTGATGACTAGCTTGAAGGGAGGAGGAGGCTAGCTGGCACTTTATGTATAATAATAGAAAGTGCAATGTACCTATGTATATAAAATTGTATATATGTGATTGTATCCTCCCCACACACACATCTTTTGGGTGTCAATTGCATTTATAGATTGTAAACTCTTCAAGACAATGGTTATGTCCTCATGTATGTATATGTGGTTCCCCAGCACAATAAGGCCTGGATTCTGATTGGAGCATCAAGGTGGCAGTGTAATGTAAATAGTAAATGATAGTAATAACAATAAGAAGCCCAATTCTGATCTTACACATCGATGGTGCCACTCTCATTGAAGCCAATCGGAACTGTGCTATCTAATGGAGGGCAGAATTGGGGGCTGTACGAGCAATTCCTTCCCTCTGTTGCATGCATCCATTAGTGGAGAAAATGGGCCATAGAGAGGAAATTTTTTTCCCTTCAACATCCAGAGCAGCAGGTCAGGATTGGACTTCAGAGAGCATTAGAGAGGGGGAGGAGCCAACACGTGTGTGCACCTTGGCTGTGGCTCCAATGAAATCTAGTCAGGCCCCAGATTCTCACCTGTGCACAAGATGGGGTATAGAGCAGACAGTAGGTGGGCATGCATACTGCCTTGCTGCTACTGCTTAAAGGCCTAAAGAATGGCTCACCAGGCAGGCTCCTGCTGCTCCATGCCCATGCTGAGCCAGCCTCTGCATCTGGGCCCCATCTGTGTTTGACTGCTGCTGAAGTGGTCTCATAAATCTGACTCTGTTCCGCTGGCATTTCCAGCCAAGATTGATTTGCTTCCCATGATCATTCACACAAGCAGATTTTGATTTGGAAGAAAGTTCCTGGAAAGAGAGTTGTGCGTGCTTGAATGTCCATACACTCAAGCATTTGCTCTGGGAAGGGCGGTTTGGCTATCTTTAAAGCTATCAGTGGGCTTGGAAGTGGTCGGGAAGCAGGACCTGCACCACGTGACCTACATGACCAGTCACTTTGCATGAATAGCAAATAACATGAAGCAATAGGTATGCTAAATAGCCCGCAAGCAAATCAAGGGCTGAAATGTTCTCCCAAACCATTCACCCAGTGGTTGAATGTCAGAGAAATGGGTACCAGCAGGTAAGTCAGACACAGCAAAGGAGTCATTGTCATTGAAGAGATGAATGGCTGGGAATACATTCCTCAGCTCTACTCAGCACCCCTGGTACCCTTCTGCTTTGCCCACCTCTGGGGCTCCAAAGAGTAAGGCCAAGATTTTTTTTCCAGCATGTAGTAGTGTTTGTGTGGAGTGAATGCCAAGTATTGTCTTTATGAGGCTTACTGAACAGCACCAACCTGTTTGAAATGTAGCTCCCAATATTTGTTTTAGTCACCCGAAGGCCATTTCCCCCCATCTGCTCTTGGATGCCATTTAGTAACAGTTAGTAAGACCTTGATTGTGTCTTGTCAGCTTGGCCTGGCTCTGAGGAACAGTGCAGAGCTGCCCTGGCCAGAGGGAGCTCTGAGACCTTCCAGGTATGCCCAGGGTGTACTCCTGCTCATATTCCCTTTCTGTGGCTTGCCTACCTCTGTGTGGCTGGCCAGTTTTATGGAATGAGGTGAAGGTGGAACCATGACCCTGCCCCCTTGAGAGTGCTTTACATTCCCATGGATACAGGGTCAGAGCAGTCCCTACGCTCCCCTAGGTAAAGCAACTGGAATTCTGCCTGGTCTTTACACAGGCCATGAAAGGGTCAGCTCCGTGTGCCAACCCCCAGCGCAGGCCTGGCTAAGTTCTATGATGGTTTGTCCAGTGACCTGGCATTTCCAGAAGCTTCACTCCAGTGTAGAAAGATACATAAATTGCAATCAGGGCTCTGAACAAAATAACTGATATTAAATATCCCTGCTAGATTAGGGCAGAAAAAAATAAAGCGCTCAAATCCCTACACTAAACCCAACAGCCAGCAGATTCCTTCAGAGTGAAAATTGAAAACAAGCACCATAATTTCCATGTCCGTTATACAAGTACGCAAAAATAAACTTTGGATTCAAAACAGCGCAGGTTTAGGTACAAACAGCGGGCCCAATCCTCCTTTCACTTACCTTGCAGCCAACCTGTAATAACACAATGGGTGTGACTGGTGTTATACTGGCATAAAACTGGTGGAAGTGAGAGAAGAACACTTGGCAACAACTGATTTTTTGGTTTACACAATATTAATCAGGCCACTCCCTTTTGAAAGCCTCACCTTCAAAGGCTTCCCACATTGGTGGCAGCTGCACCAGTGAGCCAGGCTACACATAGCATCTTTAAGAGCCCATGTGTGGCATGCATTCACAATTCGGCATTGCTAGTGAGTGCTGAGAAATGATCTCCTCTCTATGGCCTCCCACATGCTGGGCATGCTACAAGTTTTATTTTCCATCTTAGGCAATGGAATAAAATCAAATGGATTTGCAGTGCTTCATTACACTGAATTATTTTAGGTTTCCACATGGGGTAATGAATGTAAACATGGTCAAATACCTTATGTTTGTTTTAATAGATAGTTGGATTTATGTTTCTGGGCCAGAGTCCCTAATATGCACTTTGAGAAGGAAAAGTATCCAAGATAAATAATCTAAATGCATTTATTGTAGTAAAAAAGGAATTTAGTGTGATTAAACAAGAATAATGACAGATTATATTTGTCAGTAATTTAAATTGAGGCACTGTCAAGTGAATCTGTGCTGTACAATTTAAATCCTTATTCTTGTGCAATTTGTGCAATACTTGCTTTGAAAGCATGTACTTGAGTTGCGACCCTCTTGGTCTATTTTTAATCCAAGGAATGTCCATAAAATATGAAACAGTCTCTTCCATGGACCAATATGTTTTCAAATTTGTTCAATATTAACAGCACAGTAAATGGATAATATATGTTTATGCCTTCTACAGGTGAATAAATCTGGGATGTTAATTGTTCTGAATTAAAACTTTTCTTCATGACCTTCCATTAAAGATTTTGTGTGTGTGTTGTGTGTGGGCATGGGTGCACACTCGTGTATGTGCATAGACTCACATATTTGCTTTAGTCTTCTAAGTGATGCCATATTTCAGTCTTGGTAGCTGTTTGGATTTTTGAAAATATCTTCAATGTAAGACTACTAATACTTAGCATTCATACAAGGGCCTGATCCAAAGCCCCTTGAAGTGATGATCTTTCCACTGGCTGTAACTGGCTTTGAAACAAGTTTGATACATCTTCAAAGCATTGCTCTTACATAACTAATTAATCTTCATAATACCCTGTGACTCAAGTACATCTAACAGCTGAACTTAGCCTATCGGGCAGGAAATGAGGCTATCCACAAACAGAATGAAAATGTATTACTTTTTTGAAATTATGATGAGCTATTTTTTGTTGGCAGTTTTAAAAAAGTCTTTGGTGAACAGTTCTTTGTAAGCATTCAATAGTTGAACTGGGTCGAGGAATTGTGCTTGGTCAAATAAGTCACATGGTATTTATTGCTGTTCTCTGATTGAATGAGTGCCCAAGTACGACATCTGTATTAAAAATGTGGTGGGGGTGAATATTTGTGCCGGGAAATTTTTTATCACAGGAATGTTTGTGGCAAGCAACAACTGTAGGGACATGAGCATTGCACACACAAATCCATTTATGTGTTCATGGAAAACTTGTTCCAGTGTTTCTCAGCTCTAGTATGTGCCATTATCCAAATTTAATGGACAGACAAACTAAAGCACACAGGAGTAAAATGATTTGCTTGCACAGCAAGAGCCAGGACTAGAACTAAGTCTGTGCTGAGTTCACAAGGCCGCCCTGTCTCTTTGTCAATAGTTGTTTTACTGAACACAATGGGATAGATTCACAAAGGGACATAGGTACCTAATTGCCAGTTTAGGAGCCCAAAGCTGGGACTTAGGTGCCTCTGGTATTCACACAATCCCCACTCAACTGCTGCCTACTCTGTAGATGTCAAAACTCACTGAGTCCCTACGTTTTGTAGTAAAAGCTCCCTCAGCACCTGTGTTTCTGTCTCTGAGCATGTGCACTGCTGCCTCACTCTGGGCATCTGGATGCCTGTCTCCTGCCAAAGCCCCAGAACCATTTACAAACCAGGGAAAGAGGTGCTCAGCCACCTAATTCACCTGCGAGGCCCATTCCAGTAGGTGCGCTCTGAGTGCACCTCATGCCACACAATGCAGGGCTGGATGGTACCTTGAGAGGTCAAGACCAGCCCCCTGTGCTGAGGTAGCACCAGGTCAATCTAGACCATCCCTGACAGGTGTTTGTCCAACCTGTTCTTAAAAGCCTCCAATGATCAAAGTCTCTGTGATATCAAGTAAGTCATAATTTAGCTTATGCACTAATATTTCCAGTTCTTTCTGTTTATCCCCTGTACTCCTTGCATTTGTATATAGACATCTAAGATGTGGAGCAGATTCCCCTACGTGTTGCTTCTATGCCCCTAGTGTAAATTTCCATATCCCCCCACAACCTCTAGCCTCCCCCTTTTTTAATGCTTATCTGTGGACGTTTGTCACCTGTCCCCTTTGAACCTCATGTAAAACCCTCCTCAATAGGTTGGTGAGTTGGTGTCCAAAGATGCTCGGGGTGAAAGTAACTTAAAGGACTTACCAGTACGTGGGAGTCCTGAGCACGGGGCGTGGCCTCAACCGGAAGACAGGGGGTCTTTAGAGCCCCGGGCCCTTTAAATTGAGATTTTAAGGGCCCCGGGCTCCAGCTGCGGTAGTGGCGGATGGGAGCCCAGGGCCTTTAAATTACTGCCAATGCTACCAGCTGCAGAGGTGGCTGGGAGCCCCGGGGCTTGGGGGCCAGTTAAAGGGTGCGGGGCTCCGGCCCATAGCAGCAGAGCCCCAGGCCCTTTAAATCACCACCTGAGCCCTGCTCCCGGAGTCCCGGGATAGCAGCGGCGGCCAGGGGCTCTGGCGGTGATTTAAAGGGCCAGGGGCTCCCAGCTGCCGCTACCGCAGCGGAGCCCTAGGTCCTTTAAATTGCCAACAGAGCCCCAGGGGGTCTGTTGGCAATTTAAAGGACCTGCTGCTGCAACCCCAGGGCTCCGGCAGTGGGGCTTGGGCAGCAATTTAAAGGGCCCGGGGTGATAGCGGTGGCTGGAGCCCCAGACCCTTTAAATCACCGCCCTTGCCCTGCTGCCAGAGCCGGCGGAGATTTAAAGGGCCCAGGGCAGTAGTGGTGGCCAGAGCCACGGGCCCTTTAAATTGCCACCCGAGCCCTGCTGCCGCTACCCCCGGGCTCCAGCAGCGGGGGTCTGGTGACAATTTAAAGGGCCCAGGGCTCTGGTCACCGCTACCGCCCCTGGCCCTTTAAATTGCTGCCAGAGCCCCGCTGCCAGAGCCAGCGGAGATTTAAAGGGCCCGGGGCGATAGCAGTGGCCCGAGCCCCACTGCCAGAGCCCTGGGGTAGCAGCGGCAGTCGGGACCCCTGGGGCTCTGGCGGCAATTTAAAGAGCCTGGGGCTCCGCTGTGGTAGCGGCGTCTGGGAGCCTCTGGCCCTTTAAATCACTGCCGGAACCCCTGGCCGCTGCTGCTACCCCGGGGCTCCGGCAGCAGGGCTTAGGGGGCAATTTAAAGGGCCCGGGGCTCCAGCCGCTGCTGGGAGCCCCAGGCCCTTTAAATTGCCACCTGGGAAAGCTGGTCTGGTACGGCTCTTGCTGGTATGCCGTACCGGGCCATACCGGCTTACTTTCACCTCTGAAGATGCTCTTCCCCATCTTAGTCATGTGGTCCCCATCTCTTATCAACAGTCCTCATTCACAGAACTGCATGCTGTGGCCAAGGAAGCTGAAGCCCTCCTGTCAACACCATCTGCACAGCCATGCATTCATCTCCAAGATGCACGTGTCCCTGCCTGGGCCCTGACCCACAACAGGGATTACACACAACGAGAATACCACCTGTGCCCCCAACTCATTTGCCCTTGCTCCCAGAGCCCTGCAGTAACTGCTGCGCTGCTCAATGGCATATCTAGCATTATACCAACCATTATGGTTTACATGGCAGAAAACATGGTGTTTCAGGTGCGTGCTGAAGATGCGCATGAGGAGCAAGAGTTTCTCTTACAGCAAAATTTGTAACTAGATCCAATTACAGTGTTAGTAAAGGATGAAAGCAGAGGTGCAATGAAATGCTAGCAAAACCCATAGTAGTCAGAGCTGTCCCTTGGTTAGGGTGAATCGGGGTGACCACTCCGGGCCCCGTGCTTTGGGGGAGGCTCCACGGGCCAGTGCGATTGGCCGGCGCGGTCGGTCCCGGAAGAGATGACTCTGTCACTTCCGCCCGGGGCCCTGCACTCCCCTAGCGATGGCCCTGACAGTAGTTCCCATGCTGGTGAAAGGTGTGGGGCAGAAGGGAAGTCCTGTGAGCTAGAATAATATTTTAGTGATTGTAGGAAGTTGAGAACCAAACATTGCATTATTAAAAATACTTGAATTATTTATAAAGTTCTCTTCTAAATCTTATTTTAGCCATTAGGGAAATGAATAGTGAACTATGTATTAAACTGTTGTAAACCAGGGTGGTGACGTAAGTTCTTCTATCCATTTGAAAGCTATATATTTACCCAAATACTGTAATTCACAAATTGAGGTGTAAATATCAAACCATCACATAAAATAAAATCCTGAAGCAGATTAGTCAGTTTCTTAACTCTGAGCATACCAATGAAATCAGCGTTCTATTTTTCTATCTGCCAGTGCTCATTACTTTGGGCTCTATTCTTACAAAATAAATACATTTGACACACTGTTTCTAAATCAAAGGAGCTGAGTCAAATTTTGGATAATCATTATGGCTCTGGATGAAATTGATCATTTCAAATTCAGATCATCATTTGACATTTATTTTGACCTTGCTCCACTGGCTGTAAAGATGGCTAGTTCAGATAAATTCACAATGTGGATATATCAGGAATCCAGGCAGGTAGAATTTTGAGAAGGAAAACAAACAGGTGAAATTACAGAATTTTCTAAAATGTTAGCTATACGCTCCCTTGCTTACTTGTAGTTAGGTAACAAAGGAAACATTTAGGTGAAAGCAACTTAGGTATAAAAAAGACTAATGATTAGATGAAACATGTGAGACCTTCAAAATATTTAACTGTGTTGCCACTGGCAGAACTCATCCCTGGCTCAGCAAAGAAATCTTTAGCGTTCGCTATAACAAGAGTGGACAATGGCTACTGTACTTCATACGTACCATTGCTGGCTTTCACAGCTGAAATTGAATCTGTGTAATTTGCCAGAGTTAAATCCCAGCTGTGAATTATATATTTTGTATGCAAAAAGCCTGTTTGAATTCCAGCAACTGGAGAGTATGATTACAACAAGGCTGTGTCATCACGCGTGGGAGCATAATGTGGTGGGCTTGATTTTTTTGGGTGTTGTTTCTATTTCTTGAACGGGGAACAGTGTAGAGTCCATTAAAGTGAATGGAAACATTTATCTTATATGGAATATCTAAAGTGCGCACAATGAAAGGAAAGTTTTTATTTCTGATTTGTACTACGTCTGCTTCCTTTATCTGTTTTTAATGTGGATCCTCCGATAACGATCTGATCATCATTCATGTAACAATTTGTAATATTGCTGTAGCTTCCATGGACTGGATGGTATTGAAAATAAGGTAATTTATCTCAGCAGGGGCTCATCCTTTATAAATATTTCAAATGAACTGGGTTCTCTGGGTTTGTCTGGGAAAGGTAATACTAATTTGGCTTCTGCAAGACACGTCTGGAGCATGTTCTAACCAGTATTTCAATTTTGCAGAACTTCCATTTGTATTAATAACTGATCACTACGTTTTCTCCCCTAAGGCCTGATGTTTCGTCTATAGAGACCAATTAACAGGGAGATTGTTTTCTTCAAGTACCAATTCTTTTAATTACTGGTAAAAACTGTTTGCTTTGCATAGATTTGATCAGTTGGACTTGTCTAATGCATTACATTTCAAAGTTTGCTTTCATAGACTTTCAAAATTACTTTCCTGATACTAGCAAATATCCCCAAATAACACATTGGGGTAAACTGATAAAAGTCCCACATGTAGTACTACAGATCAGATAGCAGCAGTCACATAGGGCTATTAAAACAAAGTCCATTTCCCTTGATGAGTCCTTTTTTCTTTTTCTAATCCAGATTCATTTCCAGATTTGACATGGAGCTACTATATTAATGGAGGGTCATCAAGCATTTGCTGCAAGTTAGGGGAACATACAATACTGTCATGTACTGTGTGAAAACTTTCACATCTATGGGAAAACGATTGGATGCAACAACAGAATTTTCAGATGGGACTGTGGGTTCATTTACCACAGTATCCTGCCTACTGCACTGGCCAATGCAATTATTTGATACCTGAAAGCAGGGGTTCTCAATCTTTTTCTTTCTGAGCCCCGCCCCCCAACATGCTATAAAAAACTCCACGACCCACCTGTGCCACAATGACTGGTTTTCTGCATATAAAAGCCAGGGCCGGCGTTAGGGGGTAGCAAGCAGGGCAATTGCGCAGGGCCCCACACCACAGGCTCAGGCTTCTGCTTCAGCCCCAGGCGGCGGGGCTCAGGGACCCAGAGTTCAGCCCCATGCAGTGGGACTTCGGCTTTCTGCCCTGGGCCCCAGCAAGTCTAACACTGGTCCAGCTTGGCAGACCCCCTGAAACCTGCTTGAGGGCCCCCAGGGTTGAGAACCACTGCCTTAAAGGAATGTGATATCTCTGTATTTACTCCCTACTCGCAATATCAGCCCACCCCCATCGTACTCCCGGACAGTTTTATAATCAAGCAGTGCCCTTCCAGTTTCCCTAAGAGAATCAGCAGCTTCCTCCTTTCCGCATCCCCTTCCCTAATGCCCTCACTCAGCCCCAGTACCACTTTTGTGTCTGGAAAAAGGCATTGCCTCCCCTCCCTTGAGGAACCCTTTCATTTCATTTTCAAGGGTTTGTTTTTAACTTTTTGATTTTTGAATAAAATGGACGTACAAGTCGAAAGGAAATGTCATTTTGAACTGAAAATTCAAAACATTTAATTTTGAAAATGGCAAAACAACATGTTTCAGCTTTTGGATTTGTTGCCCCTCCAAAAAATTCAGTGAATTTGACACAAATTTGAAAATGTTTCAATCTACCTAAACATGCATTTTTGGCAAAATTTCCCCCAGCTCCATCTCCACACTATATATGCTTGAATGACTCTGTTTGGAAATGTTTAGTGCAGACACAGCCATTCTCCCACCTCTGCTGTTGCCCTACAAGAGGTTAGGATAGACAAGTGGTTCCCAAACTGGGGTTCGTGAACCCCTGGGGGTTCACAAAATGTTACAGGGGGTTCTCGGGAAAAAATTCCCTAATGGCAGACAGAACTGTCCCTAGGGACCTCAGGCAGCACGGGGCCAGCAGCCCGGAGCCCCTGAACTTCCAAGAGCTAAGCAGATCAAAGCAAGCCTATCTATCACACTGAGGAGATTTAAACTTCAAGACTCCTTATAAGAAAAGGAAAGGGAGGTGGATATTTTTTGCTGTTTTTAAAATGAAATAGGCAGCTAGTGTTGTTTTTAAAATTATTATGAAGAACAAGTTTAAGCTTTGTTGTAACGTGCATTGTTTGCCTGGACTGCTCAAGACCTGAATGCTTGTGTAGGAGGAACTCTTTGAGTTGACTTCTTAAATACCTTCCTGCTGTTTCACATCTGATACTCCTTGATGAAACATAGGAGCCTTGTCTTATAACAGGCTTATTCAAAGTGATACAAGCTAGAAAAGTGAGATCTTGGAAGAGTGTTGCCGTTTTCATAATGTAATAAAAATACTGTAATGATAGATAATAAATAGTATCTAATAAGCATGTCATAAAAACAAATTGTGTATTTCCAAGATCACTGCTTTTATAATTTATACTCAGGTAAAGGAGAAAATCCCTGGAAATATTCATTTTTAGGAGGGGGTTCGCGAGACTTGACATTTTCGTGAAAGGGGTTCACAGGTTGTTAAAGTTTGGGAACCACTGGGATAGACCATGCACAGGTGTTACCATCGTGTTGTCTAGCCCTGCTCCAAGCAGGGAACTGCACTGACTCTGTAGCAGTGGAGAGAGAATCTCTAGAAATGTTGAGTATAGACAAGGCCTGTGAGCAATACAAAGCCAGTAAAGTAGATTTCACAGTCTTTTGCTGGGATGGTTAACGGTCTCTTTCTAGCAATAGACAAGGCCAAAGACTTCATGCTCTTTTTATTAGTTTTTATCAGTGGCTTTATGTAGCACTGACCACATGAGGGCCTTGACTCACTACTAGGGCCTACTAGTGATGGCTGTGGGCAGGTCGTTAGTGGGGGTCAGTCCTTTCATTCCTGAATAGTTCAGAGGATGGTTCAGGGCACTTACTCACCTTCTGTGGGGTCACATACGTGTCACTGCTCCTGTTCAGCTATGAGATATTCAGGGCTGCAGTGGCAACATTGTGCTGACGATGCTCAGCTCTGCTTTTCATTGGATCCAGAGTCCACAGTCTCATGGCTTTCCCAGTGTCAGATTGGGACACTGATCTGGATGGAAATGAACTAGCTCTGGCTCAGCCGAGATATGGCAGACACAGTGCAGGTTGGCAGGCAGGAGGATTCAGACGTTGCCTATTTAATGAGTAAGAGGAGTGGAAGCTTTCTGATTTCAGCTTAGAAAAATGTCTCAAAGAGATGGTTAAAAGCAAGAGCAATGTTTTGTGGGCCTGCTCCTGCTCCCATGGAAATCAATGTAAAAACAGATAGTAGCTACAATACAAGCAGGAGGACATGAGCGCTTATAAACACAAACTGCATTGGTTAGTTGTGAACCTTCGTGCCCCATGGGAATTATGACGGCGAGCAACGCCCACTCCACCTCTTTCCTTGCGATGGGGGGTCCTAGGCAGAGAAGCTGCTGTCTTGATAGAGATGCCCAGGAGTAGGTGTGCCAGGTTTGGAAGTCTCGAGGGGGCTAATCAGCTATTGGGCTGGTGTTCCTGATGGAGAAGAGCTTTCATTTTTATGGAGGGAAATGCTATTCTGACGATTAATCCTCTTGGTGAAGAGCTGGAATCTCAACAATTGTCTGTATGACTAGCCATAACATTTACATTTACCTAATTGGTTTATTTCTGTAAATGAAGCCTCAGCCTTTCACAAGCCAAAGGAGTTGCTCAGGGGATGCCTTGGGGCTGAGAGTGAGGGAGGGAAGCCACATCCTGATGATGTTAATATTTCAGTTTTGTTTTTCCCCAGAATGCATGAGATAACTCTGAAGTAAAACAAATAATAAAACA
Source organism: Terrapene triunguis (assembly GCF_002925995.2). Taxonomy (NCBI): domain Eukaryota; kingdom Metazoa; phylum Chordata; order Testudines; family Emydidae; genus Terrapene; species Terrapene triunguis. The sequence goes on from NW_020664561.1 coordinate 46,357,205, forward strand.
CTACGCCACCTACAAAGCTCTCCAAGCTAAACCGTCCGCATTTTTAAACTAACAAATGCAGAGAGAAGACTCGAGTCAATAAAATGTATTACATATTTATAGACCAAATTCTAAAGGACTTACAATGCCTAATCACAGAACTCAAAATCAGAAACACCAGTCATGAGAAACAAACCTACAGAATATTCTCAGAAAGCCACAAATCTTGACTATCAGTTTCTACTCAGCCTGACAGTTATATACTGTAATGCAGCTAAGAAAAAATATTATAGCAACAGAATGTCTCTGCTAAATTTTATTTTCCAAACAATACTAAATAGTTACTAAAGGATTTAACCTTGCATTAGCTTCCAAAACAATAGTTCAGGTTCTTTTTCTTTCTTTTTTGGTGTGTATGTGTGGAATAAAAATGGGTTCCCGGTAATTAAAATTTTGTCATAGAACCAACTGATTGAAACACTTGCTGTGAAAACGCTGGAACCCAATACTAATGTGTGTATGCTAGAATCACTAGATGGCACTGCAGAGTAGTTTTGCTTTGGATGAGTGAAAGTGTAACCTTTTGTCTTGCTGCAAGGTTATTACATTTGTGACACAAAAATTTTATATGGCTACATTAAACTTAGATGGGTTGGGGTTTAGTTTCTTATCTCTCTCTAGCTGGTTAATTTTTTTTAACATAAGCATAAGGGAACTAGAGAGCATTTTCTATGTAATTTGAGGATGTAAGGCACACAACCTGAAGTAAAAAGCAGATATGAAAAAAAATCTGTTCAGAAGCCAATTAGGACAGTCAGCTAAGGATTTCTTCATTCTCATACAGAGGGGTTATAGCATCCAGAACCCGGGATTGAGAAGAACTACAGGACTGAGGGCCTGGAGAACTACAGCTGTGCAACATAAGGAATTGGAGAACTGGAAGTTTCAAAACACAGACAAATCCTAAAAGAAAATGAGGAAAATGTTAGGAAGCTGGAACAACATTGGCTGTGCTGTGTCCTGCTGTGGCTGCAGAATTATGAGTTGATCCTTTCCTGTGATTCAGGCTGGCTTTGTTGTTACTTTGTTTGTATCAGTCCGGAAGTTTGTGATATCTGCACAAGCCTTACTGCAGTCCAAAGTAAAACAACTTGCCCTAGAACTCTGTAACTTTAACAGATTTATTTTTGCTTTAATCTCTTTTCTCAAATTATTAATGTTCAAGTTTAAGGTGCAGCATTCCTTGTGGACATTTGCTTTTATTAAGGAAAGACAAATGTGCACCACCAGAAAACCCTAAGCATGCTGGGAGGAAAAATAGCTTACAGCATAATTTATGATAGAAATGTTCACCATCAGTAAATAAACAAGCCAATTTAGGCATCTTTGGTGTAATGTATGATGACTGGGAGCTACGCTGACACAGTAAGAATTGCTGCTGTCAGTTGATGGGGAATCTCTCTCCAGGTAGATGGTTCATGCTGTCAGCTGCTGTCTTCAAAGCTGCCACTATTACTGCAGGAATGAAATCGCATAGAACTCATGGGATCAGACACGTAACCTGCATAAAGCAGAGAGAAGTTCACGTGTTATTCACAATCACCCCTCAACATAGCAACAGTTTTCTCCTTTCCAGCCAGGGACCATGTCATAAAGATAATGCGAATGTCTTTTTGAGATAAATAAGCAATGCACATGCTGATGTCTTTTTGCTGCCTATGAACCCCAAGTCAATATAATCTTCTGAGGAAAATTTCAGAAATAAAACACAAAGCCTACGGACCCTATCGTTCATGCAAGGAATTAACAGCAATCAGGCACAGTAAAACATCAATGCTTGACACAAAACTTGAGTCAAGTATTTTAATAATACAGTGTATGTTTTATATTAAAATATCTTTTTTGAGCTTTCAAATTGGGGTCCAAAAGGGCCAAAGTAAGCAGCCTGTTATGAATAATTCTTTATGCTTTAATTCTCGGAGGTTATCAAGAGGGGATCTACTGCCATTGCATTATGTTTCCAATTAAAGGTGAACTGGTTCGCTGGCCAACAGTTATTGCTGTTCTTATGGCTCTGCTGTAACTTGTCTAAATCTGACCCAATCATCTCAAATTTCTGGCTACCGAGGCATTATACAGCTCTAGTCAGATGTCACGTAACAGAAAAAAGTTAATAACCCAAATATTTCTTGGCAAAAGATAAAACATATAGTAAAGAAGGAGAAAAAAAATAATCAAACAAAAACCTCAACAGCTAAGCTCAGCACCACTGCACATTAGCAACCTGGAGGAGAACGGGCTTACAGGGGCCTAAGCAAACTTTGGTTTTAAATTGATTTTGAGAATTTGAATGAGCACTAGGCTCAAAGCGAGTGACCAAAGAATAAGATCACATGAAAGAAAAGTTGTTTGCGTTAAATGTGTAATGGCCTTGGAAATAGCTGTGTAATCTTACTGAAGCTCTGTGCTGATCTAACAGAAATATAGGAAACCTGGTTCACTGGGCACCAGGCACAGGGTTTAGCCCTAAAACTCTCTTTTGTATCTTTGACTAAAGCCCAATAACCAGCGATAACATCACTTTTTTGTTTAGTGTATAAAAAACAAGGATTTGAGAAGTTTTATTGTCAGAGCTTTTTCCTTCCCCCTTTGAGTCACCCCTTGATGGGAAGGAATCTCCTGGGCCTGGTTCTGTTGTGAGTATTTTGGCCAATGCTTATAACTGTATTGCTGCTAGGACATAAAATCTAAGTGTGTATGTGCCTGTATTGGCATTTTGGATGTAATTAGCACCATGTGGCCTTTGGACTAATAAAGGAATACTTGTGTGGAATCATGGTACACCTTCATATACCCCTCTACCCTGATATAACGCTGTCCTCCGGAGCCAAAATATCTTACCGCGTTATAGGTGAAACCGCATTATATCGAACTTGCTTTGATCCACCGGAGCGTGCAGCCCCCCCCCCCCCCGGGAGCACTGCTTTACTGCGTTATATCCGAATTTGTGTTATATCGGGTCGCGTTATATCAGGGTAGAGGTGTACTTAAAATGGAAATGATTTCCAACCCAGCCCTATCTATGGGTACGGCTGGGTTGGACTCAGTTTTGTAGACATAGCCAAGCTAGCTTTATCTAGATAGCTCAGGTGCCAGAGCAGTGAAGCCACATACAGTGTGTGCTAGCCACCCAAGTTATTGCCCAGGGTTCTGGGTGGGCTAGTACAGTCACTGCTGAAACACATGCTGCTGTGGCGTCACTGCTCCAAGACCCAACCTAGCTAGATTGAAGCTAGCTTGAGTACATCTACATGTGCTGCCATCACAACCCTTGATTGCAGTATAGAGCAGTGGGCCCCAAACTTTTCCCAGTCACGCCCTCCCTTATCCTTGTCTGCACTCCCCTCCTTCCCTGGAGCCGGGAGTGTGGCCGTGGCTCCTGGGGGGGGGCGTCACGGACAGGGGCAGGGCTGGGGCCGGGAGCGGAGCCACAGCCAGGACTGGGGGTGGAGCTGGGGCCAGGAGCGGAGCTGCAGTTGGGCCGAGGCTAGGAGGCGGGGCTGGGAGCTGGGACTGAGGCTGGAGCAGAGTTGGGAGCAGGGCGGGGCTGGGTGGCGGAGTGGGGCTGGGCGGCGCTCCCTCCCCGCCCACCATGGGGGCTGGCCTGGGTCCCTCTGCGCCCCCCCGATCGTTCCGCCATGCCCCCCTAGGGGGAGTGCCCCACAGTTTGGGGATCACTAGTATAGGCAGATTCTATCACTGCTCACCACTGAGCTACCTAGTCATATAAAAGGAGAAACATGGATGGGTGAGAGCATTTCTAAGGCTCTTGGACACCTTAATCCTATTTACAAGAGGAAAAATATCCTCAAAGGCAGATACACAAAATAAAGATTCTTGGAGTAAGAGCAACACCTCTATTGTGCCCCAAACCACCGCTTCACCCCCAGGAAGAAAAGTCATTGTCCAACCTTAGTGCCTATCATTTAGCCCCTTGAGTGTGACACACTCCTTTATATGCAGTTAGGGGCATCAGAGCTGCCTACTATAGCAAACATCACTGGGATCCAAAATTCCTGTCCATCTGGACTTATGGCTGCCACTACGCTGGTGAGTGCAAAATGTCCATTGACTACTGAAGAGTTTAGTGCAGAATCAGTGTAACTGCTGAAATTTCCACTACTGAGGCCAAAGGCATGCGGGGCTTCTATACACGTGTGTAATAATTTACCTGTGATGCGGAAATTTACCTGTGGAGACATCACAGTACAGAGATGTACTCTAAGAAGACATGTGGCCTGCAGATTCCACCCAGAACTGAACAAGTCCCAAGATACTTGAATTCTGGGTGGTGATGTGTGTGGCTGCGGAGCTGGAAGCGCAGTTCTTTAAACAACTCTAAATTGCTAATCATATTTTAATATAACTGTGGATTTTAAGTACCTACCGATATATTGTATGGTTATGGTGGAAAGTGTTAATGGTTGTCACCAAAAAGGTCTTTGATCACTAGACAATCACAGACCTGGTTAAACCAATGGGTGCGCTCAGCACCCTTCATTCCGGATAAATGGAAGGAGCAATTTAGTCAATTTTACATAGTGAGAGCTGGAAACAACAGAACCCACTGCTCAAGGCACTGGGCCGCATGGCAAGGCCTGAGCAAGAACTAATTCAGGGAGAATAACGGGGTTCCGTGGAACTGGTTGCAAATGTATGGGCTAGGGGACTGATTGGCAAGATGTGTGTGGGTGGAGAGGCAGGAAGTCAAAAAAGCGAGGAGCCAGTGAGAGAAGCAGTCATGAGTGTGGTCCTGAGATGGAGCAGAGAGACAGTCTTCCCTGGGCACAGAACTAACTGTCATTAGGGGACTTCAGTGGGAGCTGCTGGGTGCTCAGCATGTTTGAAAATCTGGCCACTTATTCATGTCATAATCTGGATTCAGGAACATCACTTCGGGCACCTGCGTTTGAGAGTCTAGTAGCTATTTAACTGCACCCTGCTGCCTTTAATTGCTGCTGTGGTCTGGGGGAGAAAGCACAGGAGACCTGGGTTATGTTCACATCCTTGCTGTGTCACCTTGGCCAAGTCAGTTCAACTTTCTGAGCTTCAGTTACCCTATTTGTAATTCGTTGGGGATAATCCCACTGGCTCTCCTTAGTAAAGTGCTATGGAAGAAGTGTGCCCCATGTTATTTATTATTAGTGTTATTTCCCGTGGAACTTCTTAATGCTATTGCCATTGATAGTGCTCGTTCTTGATAACACCTCTGTGTTATCGACACACCATTCTCTACTGCCACGGGGCTAAGGCTATGTCTGGGCAGCGCACTTTATTTTGACAGCATTCCAAGTTTTACAGTTGTCCCGTGAACCCCCCTGCAACAATGAGTAAGTGTCACATTTAAAGCAAACGGTGAGAATGTCACATGTGGAGCTCTAATTTCTTCTCAGAAGAACCTGTTCCCAAACCAGCCTGTGACATACCAGGATCCTTTTGACAAACTGAGCTGAACCACAAGAAGCGGCAACAAGTCTGAGGTACTTAAGCTTCTTTTACTTAAATGTTTCCATTTACTCTAGCGCCATAAACCTGTTTTTACAACTATCGTTACTTTTTATTTGCACTACAGCAGTGCCCAAAGGCCCCAGTCAGGGCTCAGGGCACACTGGGTGAGGGACTTTACACACTTATAATGAACAGACAGTCCCTGCCCCAAAGAGCTCAGGGCTAGATTTTTAAAGGTATTTAGGCCTCTAACTGCCATTGATTTCACTTGATACCTTTAATAAAATACTTTTAAAAATCTGGCCCGTACGGTCTCAGTATATGACCAAAGAAAACAGGTAGCTACGACAAACAGCTACAAGCTAACAGTGTGACATTGGTGATTAGATGTAATAAGCAACTGTCACAGCAAATGCCTTTTCAAAGAATTTGTTGATGCCTTAGGTGACTATAGCACTGTATACTTAAATGCATCTAGGAGGCCATTAGGGAACAAGTCCTCCTGCTGGTGTCTCCTTCAGCTCTAGATTTTAATCCCCAATGAATATCTGCCAGGGGACCTCCATGAGAAGGTAGTGACAATGCTGCAGAGGTGGCACTCCCCTCTACTGAGAGCCACCCCTGAGAGCCACTGGAGCTTTGGTCTTCTTTGCCGACATGGTTTGGTCCCCCTAAGGGCTGATCATTTTCAGCTTGGGGTGAAAAAAGCCTCTCATCACTCATGTCACTTAAATTCAAAGACAAGTACATCAGCCCCAAGGAAAACAAGTACAATTAAGCTCAGCTTTTGCTGAAGATGAGAATTCTGCTTGGACTCACCGTTTCTGTCAATAGGCGGGTACTGGAAATTCCTCCTCATGTCGTCCAAGGACAGGCCTTGAGAAGGGTGTTGACCAGTGCTGTAAAATTGACATGACATCACAGTTAAAGTGACTGAAATGAGTTGCATCAGATTTGATGCAAGAGTTGCATCAGTTGCCTTCATAAAAAAAGCGTGAAGGGCTTTTATTCAGGATCGTGAATCAAACACACGTGCACACACCACACATTCCCAGAGTAACTGTCTCCAAATATCTCATTTTGGCTTCACAACTGCTTGTAAATTCCTATTTTAGTAGCAATTCTAGGCATCAATATTTTATGCATCACTGCTATCAGGTTCCTGCAAATTAGTTTATCTGACAAAGAACATCCCCAAGCTGTCTTTCAGTGGTACTGACCACCACCACCACACTGCCAATGGGTTTATTTATCCTCGATCGTCAAAAGCTATCAGGTAAAGACTGTCCTTTACCGGCTCTTCTCAGATAACAGGCAAACAGAAATTGAGCATGCCCAGGGAAAAGAAAACAAGAAGCCCCAAGAGAACTGTATTTCCAGGGAAACATAAAAGAATAAGGCAAGATATATAGTGATTTGCGGTGGTTACAGTGACAGAGCATCTCCAGGCACACTGGTTGGAGACGTCGCTGGAAAGGACACTTGAGATTATTTGCAACAATGCAGTTTCCTTGGTGATTTCAGTGAGGCAAGCTGCTAACTAATGGCAGGTAAGGTTGTCACAACCTGGCTGATTTTACCCCTGAAAAACTTAGATGGCTTTCAAGAATGGTTAGGCAGTGGTAATATTTTATCCTTTAGTCTCCATTGTACCAAAGCTGATTTTAGATCAGACCTTTTTCATTTTTAAAATCGCTCTGCTTTTCTGTTATAACCTTTATTACATGAATGAAATGACTTTTCTCCTTCAAAAGGACACGCTGACTAATAAAAACATAAAAGATGTTCTTTTCCTCCCTGAGATATCAACTTATTTTTTGTATGTATAATGATACTTGACATTTTTATTCTGCATTGGATGAGCTTTTATAGGGAAGGAGACAAAAATTTGGTTTTGGGAGCAGCTCATCTATTGTATCTTTGGAGAAAAAACTTTTTGAAGGAATACTTTTGCAGGGGGTGAGGGTGTTTAAATAATAGTATAAGTATTATCCTGAAAGGCTTTATTAATTTGTTGCTTCTGTGTAACCACTCAAATCCATAATATCTTACAAATATTGATCAGCCCACTGTGATAACTATGAGCTACATTATTATATACATTTTACAGATGGGCAAACTGCAACACAGAAAGGTTAAGTGGCTTGCTAAAGGTTACATAGCATGTAAGCAGGAGAACTAAGAATAGAACCCAGGACACTAGACGATACTCCACCTTTTTAGAACTCTGGACATAGATAGAGTTTTGTTGTCATTGATAAAAGGTCCTAGTAAATATTCTGCAATTGAACTGTGGAACCATTGCATATCTTAGGCCAGTGGTTCTCAAACTGGAGTCTGTGGACTCCTTGGGGTCCACGAGGGTACTCCAGGGGGTCTGTGAGTCATGTCCTGGGTTGCCGGCCCCGCTGATTAACTCTTCCCCGTCCCTCCCAGTGCCTCCTGTATGCTGTGGAATAGCTGTTCAGCAGCATGCAGGAGGTGCTGGGAGGGAGGAGGAGGAGTGGGGATGGGGCGTGCTCGAGGGAGGGGGTGGAAAGAGGTGGAGAAGAGGAGGGGGCAGGACTTGAGTGGGGGTTGAGCACCCCCGGGGAAAATTAGAAGCTGGCTTTGGGGTTTGTGAAAAATTTTAAATCAAAATGGGGGGGGCCTCGAGTTGCTAAAGTTTGAGAACTACTGTCTTATGTGGTTACATTCAATTGGCTTTTAACTTTGTGCCTTACACCTACTAGTGTGCTTTAATTAGAGAGGAGCCTGAACCAGATCTAACTTTCCCAAAGATTGGGGATGTCTGACCCAAGATTTTGGTTTGTCCAGCCATTAACGTCAGATCCAGATCGGAATTTTCCCAAAGGTCTGGCATTCTGATTCAGGCCTGACTCCAGTTACAATCATCAAGAAATCTCCTCAGCACTCAGTATATGGAAGATTTATATTTTAAAAAAGGGAATACATTTCCACGCCATGCACTGTATTTCCCTACAGCATGTCTCCTCCATGACCCCAGCAGCAAAGGTGTAGTTCTGTGAGACAGAGGAAAGAGAATTCCTATTCTTAGTTGAATAGAAATATTTACTAATTTGGGAGAATTCCCCCAAAATTCCTATTCTTAGTTGAACAAAAATATTTACTAATTTAGCCACTAACCTCAACTCATGGCTTCATTCTGGCTATTTACAGAAGCAATACTTTGTCTCTGTCACTGCTCCATCTCCACAGTATCTTACATTAATACTAATTTATAGCCCCCCAAACAGTGCCTGGGCAATGATACCTAATTTGTGTTGTGGTCAAAATGCAAAATATACAATTTCAATAGCATCCAAATTGGTCCCAGCAGTTTTCATAAAAGAAACAATGCCTCAAAGCTACATTTACACAGGCAACTTATATAGCAGGCTATTGCTTCATAGGAGCATCAGCCTGCTAATAAAGTGCAATCATTTGATTGATGAGCTCAGAAGGCACAGCAATGGGGAAACATAAGTCACAAAAAAGAATAAATACTTAGAGACCATTTTGGGTTCTTGTTAAAGTCAATGAGTACAATTTTCAGAAATGCCTACGGCCTTGTCAGTTAAAGCAGTATAACATCCCACTGTGTGAATGCTATAAATGTACTTAGACCAGTATAGTTTATTCTCATATAGGAAGAGGAATAAGTTACACTGGTTGGTGTAAGGCACCTTTATACCAGTGCATCCACACTAGGGGTTGTACCAATATAACTATGTTGGTTAAAAAATCATACCCCTAACGAACTTTGTTATATCAGTACAAAAACGGTGTGTAGCCGAGGCCTCAGTCACTTCAGAGCCCTGCAGTGTGGACTATGGGTGTGAATTGCAGTGCACACTAGCCTGATGTGCTGCAGCTCCCCCATGTGGATGCTGCGGGCACAAACTAAAAGGTAGCTAGTTCATGTTCACTTAGTCCTGTTCAAAGAGGACTACGTTAACCCAAACTAGGTACCTGTTAGTTTGTACCAGCAGTATCCACACAGGGCAGTTACCAAGCACCACTCTAGTGCAAGCTGCATTCATAGCCCTGTAGTATGAACTGCAGAGCCATGCAAACCTAGCCTAAATCCCCTTGAAAGTCAATAGCAGTTAGACTAATAAGTGACCAGGGTGCTTTTGAATATTTTACCTTCATAAATAGTTGGCAAGCTGTTCAAAGTGTGTGCCCACTATTCCAGGGAATGCTGCCAAAGTAAGACATCTAGATTCCTCAGCTACCATATTAATCACATATAGTCTCACAATAGCAGGGAAGGTGCATTTGTACAGTTCACCAGATATAATATGTGCTGTATGTCTGGGATCCAACATTTTGACCTTCTATTTCCCTTCACTCAAGCATTATAAGTGTATACATAGATGTACGTTCATAGAGAGAAATAAAAGTTTGTCTCTGATCACCTCGCTTCTATGTGTTGGACCCTGAACATACATGACATGTCATGTCCAGTGAGTGGTATACAGATATTATGCATTAAGCCTGTGGCTGGGGTTTTTCAAAGGAATGCAAGGGAGTTAGGTGAATTTCAATTGGAGTGGGGCACCAAATTCCCTGAGGTTCCTTTGAAAATTCCAGCCTACATTGATACAATGGCTTAGAGAAACACAAAGCACAAGTCCATTTCTGTGAAGCACATTGGTTTGAGCTTCCTGTATAGAATACTGTTCCTTTTTCTTCTGAGTGCAGAGTACTCAAAGGTCATCTTTATTTACCTCAGTGTCCTGCACTGGGTCACAAGAATTCTTCGAAGGAATCTCATGCTGCTCTGTTGTTGAGACAGGTTGGTATGAATGTAATGATTTAAAACTAGAGAATTCCTTCAACGTGCAAAACATGGATCACTGCCAAGTATTTGAAATATTCCACAGAGACTACAAACTTATAACTAATCTTTTGGTTTTGAGTAAAAAGCATATTGAATCTTCGGGGATGTTTGCATTAATACATGACTTTATAAAGCCAGACTCTCTCTCTCTCACTCTCTTTGTGCGTATGTATGGTGGGTACATACAAAAGAAAACAATATATATGTTACTGTATTTACTCTGCACAAAAAAACTGTACAAAAGATCACTCTTAATATACCCCCCAGTCTTAAGAAAAGACCACTTCCGTTGAGCACCAATTTTTATCCGTCCTTTGAGAGGTTGCTTTTGATGGGTTTCAGTGTGTGTGTGTGTGTGTGTGTGTGTGTAAAACAGAACGAGGTGGATGCTGCAAAAAAGGATTAATGAACATCAATTTTAATAAAAAAATGTATATTGTATTTTGAACCTTTTCATTCATTTCCTATAGATATTAGTACTTAGAATTTTTTGGTTGCAAGGATGTCCATAGAAAGAGACAATGTGATGAAAACTCATAGAAATACTTGCATGAACAGTCCTGAAGGCCCTTTGGAAGAGTCCTACAGAACTGTATAACAATGAAAAAATAGGTTTTGATAGACGTTATGTGAAATACAGACTTTAATCATGAATAAGCTCCTTTCCATAGGTTACTTGGACCATTCTACAGAATTCTATCACACAAAGATATGAATTTCTATTTAATTCTATAGAATGGTTTAAAAAATACATAGAAAGGCTATCGTTTTCTATTATATCCTGTAGGACTTTTCTGTAAAGAGGAAGTGTTTGGTGATCCTTGCAAAATCTCTTTGTGGGGCTGAGAATCGTCCAGCCCAGAGGCAGAAACAATACCATGCCATTTAGCAGTAGGCATACAAATCTAACTATGAATAGCAATTATCTGAAGCAACCGAGCCCTGATCCAAAGCCCATTAAAATAAATGGGAGTCCTTCCATTGACTTCAAGGGACTTTGGATCAGGGCTTAGTTGAAGTGAACCATTTCTGAGCAATCCACAGTATAAAATATGTTCACATAAGCCATTTGTTAAATAATTTTGGACCACTAGCAAATCTGTGTACTTTATGTCTGTTCATGGATAATACAAATAGAAAAAGAAGCTAAATTAATCTAACTAATTGCAAATAGCTGTCCCGGCTCTAATGTCATTGCATCTACCATGCCACTATCTAAACTAATGCTTCATATAATTAATATTCCATTTTAAATACAAATCAAAATTGGTTTGGAACTAACGAACAAAATTTTCTTAAAAAAAAAATTAGCTTGCTATAGAAACAATATCTTAATTGTGTAAACCAGTCCACCTTGAATACACAAATCAAGAGCAAAGTATATATCTGCAATATTGACTAAGCACATGGTTCATACTGCAGCCTTTGATGATACAGCCTTTCTGTAGAAATTCTTTAGCTCCTTGGATAGAAGATACTGTTAGGGTAGCACCCACCTCAATACTGAATATAAACTATTCACAGAGAGGGCTTCTAGATCAGGAAGTGGAAAACTTCCCTGAACTTGAAGAATATTTTTTAAAAACCCTTCAGAACAGAGGACAGATTTTTGACTTCCTGAAGGCCCATATATTATTAAGTATTGCTATTTTTTATTGCTATTACAGTAGCACTGAGAGGTGCTAACCAGGATTTGAACTCCATTGCACTAGTAGTTGTTCAAAAACATAGTAAAAATCAGTCCCTGTCCCAAAGAGCTGTTAGGTATATGCAGTAGTAAAGTTTGACTTTAAATCTGTTTATTTTGTGCAGAATAAGGAGTAGATGGATTCCTATAATGATTTTCTGGTGCTTTCCCCACACTGAAATTTTAGGAGATAAACACACAATAGAAAGTCCTTAAATTACACTTGCAAAATTCTACTCACCCACTCAGCTGTGATAAAATAATATTTATTGGTGGGTGGGTATGTCATACATTTTTCTTTCATCATCATCATCATCTAATGTAGGTGAGCCTGTGTCTGGATTGATATTTCTCCATGACATTTTTGCAAATCTGTTTTAAACAATTTGGTTTGTAAGAAGGACAGTCAGCCTATTGTTCAGGATTTAAGGTCACTTTACAAATGGATTGTCTATGGGATAAATCCTAAGTATGTTTTTTAGTGAGCTAAGAAGCATAATTCCACATGCACTGCTCTGAAAATGTACCCCGAAGTCTACGATTCTCTATGAGAAACTACACTGAAAGGAAACTCTAGCTGAGGAATAGGTAATCTAATATTGCAAAGGTTCCCATAGGAACACACTTCTTTTATTTATACATGTTTGGAACAGCTGCCTCATTTGGAGTCTGGCTCTTGGAAAGTGCAGACAGATGCCCCTAGAGTAGAGCTGCAGTAAACGAGTCTCCCTGCTGGCAAACAAACTCTTCAAAGCTCTTGAGCCTACTGCCTGTCATTTGTGTCTTGTATCTCACTGTACATTGTGGGCCTGAGAGCAGCAATTTTAGACTCATGACAAACAGCCAGGCAAAAAAATGGCCAAAGAATTTTGGTGTAAAAGGAAAAGCCAAGCAGAAGAATATGATCTGAGTCACTCCTTCCCCTGCCTCCCCTCTTTGTACAGCTGCAGAGTAGAGGGATCAGGATACAAATCCTCGACAAGTAGTATGTTTTCAAGTGTGTGATTGGCCTCCCTGTGTCCACTGTGCTTCATCTCAGAAACAGAACTGGGAATGAAACAGTGATTGTTTGAAGTTTACTGTCATTATTACTGAGCCATTGTCAGATGGTTGGAACTCTCATAAATTTCAGCTGAGTTCTGCTCACAAGAGCCATTTCAAACAGCACCTACATCCATAGGGTCTTACAACTACATACCGCCTTCAATTCACCCAATACTCAAGGGCTGAAATCCTGGTCCCATTAAAGTCAATGGCAAAGGTCTGAAACTCTGTGGTATTTTTACTTGGAAGTGTAGATAAACTGTGTGCATGTGTGTGCAAGTGTTATCATTTACACCCATGAAATCCACTGGGCAAATGTGTTTTTCAGTGCAAATTCTAAGAGGTACATGTATGCCAAGGTTAGAATTTTTGATCTGTCTGCAGTTGGATGTACAAGTATGTGCGTTGCAATTTTGTGCCTGCATAGGTGGAGGCCCAGCTGAAACCCTGACCCTATACCAAGCAAGCCAATTAGTCGTAATTATTATTCTTGCACAGTTGGACATATTAGTCCCTGATGCCAATGGCAGTTCTATACAGGGACCAATTGCATGATAGGATATAAGTTACAATCTGGAGAACTAATACACTTTATTAATGTCTTCTGCCTGTTACCTACATGAGTATGAGCTCAGGCAGAGGTTAAAGTAAGCTGGTACGGTGTACCGGCAAGAGCCGGTATGCCATGCCAGACTGGACCGGCTTCTCCGGCAGTGATTTAAAGGGCCCAGGGCTCCAGCCACTGCGGGGAGCCCTGGGTCCTTTAAATCACCACCGGAGCCACCAGCTGCAGAGGCGACTGGGAGCCCCAGGGCTCAGGGGCGAATTAAAGGGCTCTGGGGCTCCCAGCCGCCTTTGCAGCTGGTGGCTCCAGCGGTGATTTAAAGGCCCTGAGGCTTCCAGCCACAGACAGAGCCCCAGGGCCTTTAAATCTTGAAAGGTCCCGCCTCTTCCGGTTGAGGTCACACCCCCACTCAGGACTCTGGTGTACCGGTAAGTCCTTTAAGTTACTTTCACCCCTGAGCTCAGGGCATGTCTACACATAAAGTGCTGCAGCTGCGCCGCTGCTGCATGTCTGGTGAAAACATGGTATGCTGATGGGAGAGAGAGAGAGCTCTCCTGTTGGCATAATAAAACCACATCTGCAAGGGGTGGTAGCTATGTTGGCAGGAGAAGCTCTCCTGCCGACATAGCACTGTCCACACCGGTGCTTATGTCGGTGTAACTTGTGTCACTCAGGGGGGTGGTTTATTCACACTCCTGACCAACATAAATTATGCCGACATAAGCAGTAGTGTAGACTTAGCCTCAGATCCAGAGACATTCTGTTTACACTGGACTAGAATGAAAGTAATTAAGTGTTCCAATGCACAGCAATACGGAAATTGCAATTCCAGTGACAGCGAAATTTCACCTAATGTGAAATTGTTCTGTGAAAATTTAAAAAAGGACCATACAAGGGTTCTACTGTATTGTTACATATATGCATATTATATAAGCCAGCCATGATGAGAACCTAGCAAACAATCATCCTCTTTTATATTTTCAAACAATACTGTTCAGTGTGGGTACGTTTGGCAAACAGAGAATTTACTGAAATGCTTTTGAACTGTTCTAGGCATGAAAGTAAGCCTACCTCTATCAGACCATATCTGATACTCAGTTGGGAGAATAAACAAGGGCTGTTGGTTTCAAATGCTCCATAAAAACTGCATTTCAGTTCTGTACTTAAAAAAGAAGCTTTTTCATTTGGTCTGCCTTCAGTGAATATGCTTACGTAAACCTTGAGAAGCCTTTGAATTGAAAATATCATTAGCCATGGCTCTAGGACTCTGACACTTTTCAAAGTGCAGGCAGAAGCGGCATTACTAAACAGAACTTTACTTAAACTTAATTAGTCATTGGGGATATTATTTACTTCACAGCGTATAGAAAAACAAAGGTCTGTCACCACTAGACATATCTGAACTTAGCAGATGTATTCATGGCTCCTGGCTTCTATTAAGGATCTTCTAAAAATATGCTTTCAGGTCTTCCTTTTGTGAAACTTTGACAGGATAATAGAATGAGATTTGCTGAATTCCACTAAACTGTAAAGTAACGTGTCATCAGCTTCACTTACTCTTCAAATGTTTTTCTCTGGGAAAGCTCATCAATCCAGCTTTTCAACCTCTAAAACACAAAGCCATGAAACAAAAAGGGTGACTCAATCACTTGTCCAAG
Organism: Terrapene triunguis; assembly: GCF_002925995.2. Lineage (NCBI taxonomy): Eukaryota > Metazoa > Chordata > Testudines > Emydidae > Terrapene > Terrapene triunguis. Next base: position 46,372,492 of record NW_020664561.1, read on the forward strand.
TGACAGAACATGAGATGTCTAACGTTAGCTACCAATGGCAGGAGACCGGCTGCTTGTTTTAGGTTTGCGTAGAGTTTGTCTGTATTTCCAGCCTCAATGCAAATATTATTCTAGGGCTGAGGGGAGTGTTATGAGGCTCAGGCCTGTTCCCGGAGCTCTTGCTTTCCCAGCTGCTATGAGATGTGTATTAAAAAGACAAAGTACTTTGCTCCGGGGACTGACAGATGCAGTTTTCTTAGAGTGCCACCGCTTGCTGATGTATGGAGTGGCACTGTCATGGCTCTGGAGGAAGCTAAGCAACAGCATCCAGTACAGGGTAGGAAGCAGAAAGAGAAAAGGGACAGAGAGAGATTCCTGTAAAGAAGCGGGGAAAGCTCATTCTGTCTAAGCCTAATATCCTCAGTATTCTTCTTCTTCCTTTTGTCTGCCTTACTCTCCTCGTAGGCTCCTCCTGTCCCTTCTCTGTGCCCCAGCTTCCCTTCTCACTGGAACATTTGTCCCTTTAGCCCAATACCCACGTTGTGTCTTTTCATGCCACCCTATACTCCTGGGATAAGCTCTCTGCTCTGCACGCAAAGTTCTCTTCATCTCCTCCATGGAACGACTACAACTTTTCTGTGAAGCATCCAATAATGGCCATGCTTCCCCCTCTCCCCATAGTTATGTTCTACTCTATCTTGCTTGTGTGCCTGCCTTTAGATTAGAAGATCTTTGTGGCTGATCTACCACAGTATAAAGTCATGTACATTTGTGGTCCTAGATACATTATTGATATTAATTCATAATTTATAGCAAACCCTCCTGTTTGTGGACAAGCACACTAGGGGAAAAGACTAATGCAAAACATAAAATCATAGAAAGATAAATATGTATCTGAAAGGAACATAGCAACCCCTCCGTGCATCTGCATACTATCAGGGTGCAGCTCCAACAAATCTTGGGGGAAACTTGGCTTGAATCACTTAGTGCAGCATCTCACAAAATTAATACCGAAGCACTAGCCTAGAGAAACAGGCTGAGATCCTCAGGTCTGGCCAACTGTGTTTTATACAGAATCAGTTGGGAGCGGGGGGTAGCAAAGCTTGCTTTAAGGAGCTTTGTATCCCTGGTCCAAGACTTGATCTCTGCCAGGCCAGACTCCAGGCAAAAGTCACTGTAGCATTAGCAGTGGAAATCCTCAAACTGGATAAAGGGCCACTTTCTACTTTCAGCCCAAAGCAGCCAGAGGGGACTGAGAATCATAGAATATCAGGGTTGGAAGGGACCTCAGGAGGTCATCTAGTCCAACCCCCTGCTCAAAGCAGGACCAATCCCCAGACAGATTTTTGACCCAGATCCCTAAATGTCCCCCTCAAGGATTGAACTACAACCCTGGGTTTAGTAGGCCAATGCTCAAACCACTGAGCTATCCCTCCTCCCCATGAATTTTAAATATCTAAAAAACCCACAGAACTGCTGAGAATTCAGCTGTTGAGAGGAGGACTACAATACAAATACAGGCGTGCATGAAAAGCTACAACTCTGTACCATGGCCCTGATTTCACGGGTGGCAGAAAAGCTAAATCTCTAAAGCTGCTCATCCTTAGAACATCTTTCTTAGCCCCATCCCATAGACACTTCACTGAAAGGATGAATCGACAATTTGTTGTCAATTGGATAAAAGATTATAATAAACAACTAGAATAACAGAAACTTTAATAAATCACTTAACGCAGCCTCTCCAGATGTCAAGTTTGGAGTGGGGGGAAACAGCAGCTTAAGGAAAGCAGAAGCAGAGATAAAGCTTGGAAAAATGACCTTTCCCTTGATAAAAATGTAAGGCCTTTTCCTTAGGGATTGTGTGGGGAAGAATTTCAACTTGGCTTTTCTCTCCTGCTCCCTCCTCTTTTTAGTGGTTAGTAAAGGACAGGGCTCTGATCCTTACTCCAAGTGGACAGCTACCTGGGAAAAAGTTCAATGGTGCCAGGGATGGAAAGAAGCTGGGTGGGGGATATAGAGCTGGTGTTTTAGTCTATGCTGGGCCATTGCTTGCTCTAGAGGGAAAGAGCTATTTAACAAAACAGACAAGAGTCTTCTTGCTGGAGGAAATCGATCACTCAAAATGCCTTGGTCTTGCACAGCTGCTTCCTGGATGTATCACGTTTCTTTTCCAAACCTGTGCTGAGGCACTGCAAGTAGAATCTCCCATCCCTGTGGCTGGAATCTCAATGTGTGTGTGTGTCCTACACGTACACTGCCCAGATTCAAAATAGAAGCTCTGTGGTTTGCTAGTGGCACCACTGCCATCTTAGGCTTCAATCTTTGAAAGATGTCCACAAGCAGACTCCTGTAGCTACAAGCCCTTTCACGGGCTTGGCTTGAGACGTATTTCTATAGAGTTCACATGGTATTAATTATGAGGCATGGGCATACGGGGTCTGACTGCTTGCATATCTTTGCAGGATGGAGGCTATCTGGGGCAAGGACTGCATCTTTCCTATGTATGCATGTATCTCACGAAGTGCAATGGGGTGAAGATTCTGACTGGGGTCTCTGGCACTTCTGTACTATCAATAATATATAGAAATAAATAGTAGCATGCGAGTGATATTAAATGTGTCTATAGTCAGGTCAAGCCAACAGAACACAATACAATACAAGGCGTGCCAAGTTCTGCATAGGAGGAAGCTATTCTTGCATAGATCACACAAATATGTAGGTCCTGCCCACACTACAGATTGAACTATGTTGGTAGCAACCTTATTCAAAAGCAGTTATCGAACAAGGTTCTGTGTGAATGGTGCCAGGGAACTGTTCTTGTAGCATGTTTCTGGCGTGACTCCCCTGTCCAGAATAGAGAGGGAATTCATTGAGTACCATGGTAGGTCACACCATGCTCTACATAGAAATCTTTGGCCACCTGAGCTGGCCTATAGCATGGTTTCAACCGCATCTACCCCATAGTTTGTAACCAATGCCTAAGAATGTGTTAATTTCACACTTCAAAGAAAACGAGGCACAAAATCATTCTGATTCATGCTAATTCCATTGGGTCTGGGGTCTACTTAGAATAAGAGGAATGTTATTCTTCTGCAAATTTGCCCTTATATAAGAAGTGCTAAAGGTGTAAAGAAGTAGAAAATCAACTATTAAAGCTTCTAATGTGTGATGGGTTGATACATTAAGCAGCCTGATTAGACAGGCAATCAGAATGCATTGCTATTGCACCCAATTCATTACGAGGGCACTGTGACCTGCCTCTTATTACTTCACACATGGTAACCGCTGCCACGCAGGAGAGAGACTCACTAAACACAAACACTAAAGTTACAAGGCAAGAAGCAAGCAAATAACTTCAGTGTCATGCCTGTTTAACTCCATGTACAGGACAGGGAGATTTCATTAGATGAATTGTCTCAGCTGTGTTACCAAGCTGCACACTGCACAGTATTTCAGAGAATATGAAGTGGTCAGAACTGAGAAAGTAGAAGAGATGGAGAAATATTCCAGTGGAATGCAGCCAGAAATACAGAGCCCCTCTCTGCTCACATTTTCCAAAATTAAAACCTTCAGAAACTATTGTAATTAGAAAGTCGAGTCATTAATCATCTCAGTATGTTGTATAATTGAAAAACTACAGAAATCATTCCCATTTTATTGTACATTTTGCCTCTAGGTGACTCTTTCTAAGTTCTATTTATAGGGTAGCATTTAGTTAATTTTTGTTGCAGAGAATTTGAGAGGGGGGAGGGGGGACTTTCAATAACCCTTTGGGTTATAGAGGAACCCATTCAGTGAACTAACGAGCGTGTCTGGCATATTGAGAGTACTAAATTATAGGAGCAGGCAGGCTGTAGCAATAGCTTCTTCACTCTCTCTCTCTCGGGTGTCTGCACTGTAACCTAAATATGTCACTCCCTCATTCTTTTCATGCAAAACTATTAAATTCGACAGCAATATCTGGTCCTTTACGGAAGAAGGATTAAGCCAGGGTCTCTCTTCCTTTCTCCTGACCCCAATCCCCCCCTTCACTTCCCTCTCACATTTAAAGCAGATCTTTTATTTCACCAGATGAGGATTTCTATTTTTAATACGGAAAGCCTTCGCATCTAAGTGCAGGTGTGCATTCCCTCCCTCCCCATCTGGGGCCACTACTTTAACCCTTTCCAGCTCAGGCCTTTCACTCCCCATAAGAGCCAGGAGGGCAGGATGCCCAAGTGGTTTCTCTGCTGTTACAGTTTTTGACTGCTTGGTGGTGCTAGAGAGTAAAGCATAAATCTGTGTCTTCTAGCAGAAATTAAGTGTCATTTCATTTCAGCAGTGCTCTCAGTCCCCATGAGACCGAGAAGGGAGATTGTTAAATTTGCCCTCAAACCCAGGTCTCCCAAGTGGTAGCACAGACTACTTCAGATATGAACCTTAATGTTACAATAACACAGAGAACATAGATCTCAGACAGCCACAGAAAATTCTGTAATGGCTTCTCTTCTGTAAAGAAATGTAACACATATATTAGCATCAGTCCTTATAGCATTTACTGTTCCTCTGTTTTGATTTAATTGTAGCATATATTAGGGGTGAAGTCCTGGCCCTACTGAAGTCATTGGGAGTTTTACTATTACTGCCATGGGGTCAGGATTTCATCTGATGTCTCTTGAACACTAAGGACTAAATGCTCACTCTAGACAGAACCCTGGGCAACTCAGGAGCAGTCCCAGGAAGCCCTGTGACTTGGATACACATCTGGAGGCACAATTCCTTCCCTGCTTCCTCCCTCCTGTGGGAGGAAGGAGACAGGGTCAGGAGAGAGTAATTTGCTCCTGGCATATAGGGGCAGCAAATTGCAACACCCTTCATGCTGGCTGCCCATTGGGCAAAGCCAAGACTCCACCCACTCCAGGGATGTGTCCAGATACAGAATACCCTAGGACAGGTGGCCCACGCAGGTTCTCCTGCAGTATAGTTCTAGTCACAGTCTAGCCCTGTTGATACCATTTAATATCAGTGCACCATCGTTAGCTCAATAGCTGTAACTTTTGTCCACAGGCCTCACTTCAGTCCTTTCATTTCGCTCAGATCACAATTTAAATTAAAACAAACAAACTAACAAACAAAAAAAGAGAGCCTGGCACTAAGACGCATATTGCAAAATCACAGTAGCTCACTTTGCTTTTGTACTGCAGCCTTCTCCCCCTACCTTAAACCTTTGTCTACTTAGAGTGTAAGCTGTTCAGGGCAGGAGCTGGGCATTTTTTATGTCTGTGAAATCCAAATGTAGTAAATATATACATACATACATATATACTACTACTAATCTACTGGAGATGATGGCATTTTATTGCTGTTCAAACACCACTCCAGATAATGGCTACACACTTCATATTAAAGTAATCTTAATGTTAAGCAAGGGCGGAGGAAGGTTTCCTGGTAACACAAATAATAATATAACTTTCTCCCCAAGCCTGACTGTTTGTAGTGTTCCCTGAAGGAATGACTGTCTCTGCCTCTAGTTCCCACTGGCCAGAAGGCCACGCCCATGTCTCTTATATCTTGGCAGAATTAACAAGCTATGTTTGTTTTAGGGAGTCAGTGGAATCTACTTGGCAGCTCTATGCAGGGTTTTGCTGCCTGCTAACTGGGTGAGCCACCAGAAGAGCCTGACTTCTACTAGCTTGTTTTTATGAATGTGTCTCACATGAACACAGTTCCCTCTAGTGGCTAGATAATGTATAGAAGTTTATGAATCTATTGTCTCCAAGGTACAGACCTGGTCCTTTAGCTCAAGCAAGCTCAAACTTGCCACAGTTCCCCTAATAAGAAATTGCATCATATAATTGATGATAAAGCCTATTTTCAAAGACTGAACAATGCTCCCATGCTAAGAAAAAAACTTGACGGACTATGTGTAACAGCACCAACTGGCGACACCCACATATTGAAATGCTTGTCAGCTATCTAACCTGGCTTTTCCATCTTGAAGCCAGAAGCCCCTATGGCTGTAGTTTACATACACTCTATTAATTATTCACAATTTTTTTTTGCTAAGATAAGCATTTTGATTGCTTAACTTTTTTTCGCTCAGAATTTCAAATGCAAACCAATGTAAAAACCCGGCTCCCGCGGGTTCACTGGCAGGTAGTGGAAATATGTGTGTCTGCCTACTGAACACTTCTAATGACACCCCTCGATGGGCAGTCATCATTCTTTGTTGTCCTACGGTAGAGCAGTGTTGCCGTATCTGCAGTCCAACCAGTGCAGGCAGTTGTCTAAATACCCCCATCAATGTTTTTATTTTTTTAAATCATGAAAAAAATCTATATTAATATTAGATTTTGTGAAACCTACCCAACCAGATAAAGTCCATAACATTTTAAATACCTTGGGCTTATCATACTGTTGTAGGACTACCTGAGAAGCTAGGATTCCAAAACACTTTTCAAACCTTTCTACAGCAGCAACTACATATCATAGGATTATTTAGTTATGGCATTTCCCACTATCTACAAGGCGCTTACCAAACCCCCAAGAAGATTGGTCCCTGATCTGGGAATCTCACAGTCTATGGAAGATGATGGATGTCTCCTTGGATGTCCTTTCTTGATGCTGCTCACCACACTGTCCCATAGTAAGAGCTAGGCCAGCCTCAAGGGATTGCCACTTACCTTTGTGACCAAACAGCATAAGCTCTTGCATTCAAGGCGTATTCCAACTCAAACCGGCTACGTAAAGCTGCAACATGGCTACGGCCAGGACCTCCTCGTGCAATGAGACAGTCAGAAGAAGAGGAAGGAGACAAAGAGCCACTGCTGTTGCTGGAGGCTGGAGACATCAACTGGATTAAAAAAGAGCATTGTCAACATTTGCTCCTGAGCCTTAACAGTGTTAAAGAGGCTTCAACACACTGAGCATGTGCAACAGAACACAAGAATTTTGCTGCAGTCCTGGATTATTTTTATTCTCCTCTTTCTCATTAATATTTGTGTCCCTTCTTTCTTCTGCTGCATTGGCTGAAAAAAGCAGTGCCTCCTGACTTTGATCAGCAGCAGATGAGAGCTGCATGCAGCTTACCGAGGGAAGTGGTAAATTCATCATCTCTTGGAGTCTTTAAATCGAGATTGGATGTGTTTCTAAAAGTTATGCTCCAGTTCAGCCGTTAGTTATTGGGCTTGATAGTGTTCACTTACGTAGCAGGGAAGAGCAATTCCTTCCACTTCAGGAATTATTGGGTGAAATTCTATGGCCTGTGTTCTATAGGAAGTTATGCTAGATGAGCATAGCAGTCTCTTTTGGCCTTATAATTCACGAATCTCTAAGTAGAAACCCAGAATGGCAGGGCAAGCGTGTAGTGTTAGGAGGCATTTAAAAGTTTAAAAAGGAACAAAATTAATTTTCTGAGTGAGGGGAGAGGAAATAAAAGGGACAAAAAATCTTATCACCCCAGATTTCATCCTTTGTTGCCTGTAGCACTTAATAACTCTCCACAGATTTTGTTCCTTAAAACTCTCCTAAACAGGGTTTTGCCATGGAGACAATGGAGCTTAAGACTAACTCCTTAGATAAATAAAGCTTCTTTTTTTGGTTCATAGCCCAGATTTCATCCTACATGCACTGCTGCCTATGTATCACAGAAGCCAGTTCTCCCGTGAGACAGCACGGTTACTTGTGATATAGTACTTCACTTGTTTTAAAAACTTAAAAGCTTCCACCTACACATAAAGCAACCTACTGCAGTCAGAGCATGAAGAAATGTAATAAATTACGGGAGTCTGCTCTGACCCTTCAGCTCAAGAGCAGTGATACATCTGAAAGAAAAGGGGGAATTTTTATAATTCTTGTGTGTGCGCGCACACCCCCACACACAGATACACACAGACACACAGAGCAAATGTAAATTCAGGACTGGAGTCCCTAATCAAGCTCACTTCCTGTTTGATCAGTTATCTTCAATTGTTTATTAGCCATAGAGAGAAGCAGAAATGTAGCTTTGTATTTCTCTTTTTATGTTTGCTCTTTTAATCCCCCTCCCTAAAATCCATGTCAGACTCTTCTTTCTAGCCAAGCAGACCTGGGATTGCTAGGTGGGGAGAAGTGGATCTGCCTAAGACTACTGCAAGGTACATCCCTGCAATGCTGAACAGTCTCTCTCTGCAGCATTACCATCTCTGGAAATGCAGGGAGCCAAGAGCAAGTGAGAGACCTGATCTCATATCATGCTCACGGCAGTGTGTTCTGTCAGGCTGGCCTTTGGCCTTCTTCTTCTCAGGGCACTCATGGGGCTATTGTTTACTGTATCACCTTAAAATTTAATGAAGGAGGTTACAACTGGGTGAATCGGGTCAACAAATTCTATGGTCTCTTTCACACTTGTGTTGCTCCCCAACTTGCATTCACATTTGCTCATTTGGTGCATTCATATTACTTCACTGCAGGAGCTTATATCTTTACCTCAATATTGCATAGGCATTCTTCTAATTTTGTGACTACTTCAGAAAATTCTGGTCTTCCCTGTGAATACGAGAGAGAGAGAGAGAGAGAGAGAGAGAGAGAGAGCATGCACATTGTGTATTGCAAATAGAAGAGGGGCTGCTAGTGGCAGTTTTGATTTTTAAAATGTAGATATCTGCATTTGTAGGAGACCCTGACCAGGAAAGATGATTCCATTTACAGATAAGCCTGCTCGCGTACAGCCTGTTCTAACTTCCCTTCTAGACACTATACAGATAAAAAAGGGGGTGATTGTGGAGCCTCTCCACTTCTCTCTGCATTCCTTGGTGCCACTGTGAGTATACTTGCATGTCCTATACAAACTGCATGTTCAGATCTTATAGCATGAGCATTTTCTAGAAGCCACAAGTGCAGTACTTCTGGTTTTTATAGGGCCTGCCAGTGTGTAACTTATCAGATGTGCACTTAAGGAGACTTTAACGCCAAGACAGGGATCACTACTTGGGCTGGTGGCAACCCCTCCCCTCCCACTTTAAGAGTCTTAGGGTCAGTCCCTGCAGCTCTTACTCACGTGGATAGTCACATTGACAGCAGCCAGACAACACACATGAGCAGGACTTCAGAATTTGACTCTAAATCTCAATTTTAGATTTAGTAGGGTTGTAGCCATACTACGCATAGGTTCTTATTGCTAATCTAAGTGCCTTGTGACACACTGTGCAATGTGTCCCCAGCAAAGGGCCAATTTGCGTGATGCTAAGAGCTTCTGTTATGTGCTCCAAGCTGAGAAGTAGAGGGGACACTTTTGAAAGCTGTTGTGTCGCCTTGCATTAATACAACTAGACTCAGTAGTAAAAACCTATTCACTTTATTGAATAGCTTTTCCCTTCTATGTTAACACTGAATGGATTAAATTTTTCCAATGTATCCTGACACCAATGCACAGAGTCTTTTGCAAAACCAAATATGGGTTCTTGAAGACTGTCTCTTCTTCAGTTGTTCTATGGCTGTGGTCAGGAGCATGGAGAGGATCTTCTCTAGGCATTACAGAAGGCCTGAATATGAAATTATTTAATGGGGTTTGCTTGATATCTCAATCTATTCATTATATTAAATGGACTGTAATTATGGAGATATCTGTCTGCCTCTCTTCTTATACTGGGCCTGACAACATAATCTCTATGGCCGCAGTTCTGCAAAGCACGTAAGCACATGCTTATCATACAGAGTGATTAAGTCCCATTGACTTTAATGATCCAAAGCCTATTGGAGTTGATGGAAGGACTCCCATTGACTTCAATGAACATGGACAGGGCCGGCTCCAGGCACCAGCCGACCAAGCACCGTGGCGCTGGGGGAGGGGGGTTGGGCGGCCCGGCGTGGCGCTCCGGGGGGATGGGGGTTTGGCCGGCGCGGCGCTCCGGGGGAGGGGTGGTTTGGGCGGTGCAGCCTGGAGCTGGGGGGGGTTTGGCCGGCACGGCGCTCCAGGGGTTTGGGCGGCCCGGCCTGGCGCGGCGCTGGGCGCTGGGGGTGGCAGGGGTTTGGCCGGCGCGGCGCAGCGCTCTGGGGGTTTGGGCAGCCTGGCCTGGCCCGGCGTGGCGCTCGTGGGGGGGGGGTGTTTGGGTGGCCCGGCGAGGCGTTG
>NW_020664561.1:46382657-46394662 GCF_002925995.2 Terrapene triunguis
TTAAGCATGTGTTTATGTACTTTGCTGAATCAGGACCTGTGTCCTGTCAAAGCAAATAGTTTTATTTTGATTAAAACACAAGAACTAGCTAAATATAAAAGGAACTGATTATGAGTCGCTGTCTTTGATTTTCTGGGCACAAATGTGCCTTTGGAAACAACCGCAATTATAGTTTGCAGCATGTAGATGTCTAAATACCTGCTATATGGGTACAGTCTGGTGGTTAGGTGAGATGAGCCATGAGTTTGCCTTAAATTAATTGCAAATGCTAAGCTGTGCCCTCTAAATTTGAGGCCCTTTTAAGAACTGGCCCAAAATATCACATAAACATACACTGTTGTCTCACTTGTACTGTATCTTTAATAAACTAGGAGTAATGGAAAATTTCAGTCATAAATGCTGTCCACTGGACATCTTTCCGGGCCATAAAATTCACCATTCTCTCATGACAAATTAAAATCTCCTTAAAAATGCAGAGGCCACTAATGTACTTAATTAGCCACTTGCAATTAATCCATGAATAATAAATGTCAATACCATGAAATATATGCTCTTTTTCTTTTAGGTACATTGCTCATTCTACTTGCTATGGTGATTCAGTTAATAACATCATGTCCCTCCTCATGTCTGGTATGCTCAGAAAATGTTACTCTGTGTCAAGGATTAACATATTTACCAGGTAACTAAGTAAGACACTTCAAGAGAACTGATATTTATTATATACAGTGAGCTCACTGCAATACTCTAATTGTATTGACTGTTTCTGGACTCTGCTTCTGAAAGCAAATCTCTGCACACGCTGTCTAAAGAGTGATAACATTGTTTTATTTCTCTTTGCCTAGCGGCCTTACCAAAACTATTCTAAGGCCTTCAGAGGTAATTGAAAACCTTTGTTACTGAGAAAGGAGTCATTTCATGCAGCAAGACACTTAAAAAAAAAGATTGTTTTAATAAGTTATTGTTCACATATTGTGCAAAGTTCAAGCCTTACACTGGCTGAACGAACTATGGATTGCCTCATAACCCTGCCAGGCAATTCTACAGCATTAGTAAGATTAAGTGATATACCAGCGATAGAAATTAGAATCAAAGTGCATTATGACATTATAATTCTGAAACAATGGTTTCTTTTTATTGGGGCTAAATGAGCTGTGGAAATGCTACCAAGATACGTTGACTGTATTCATTACATATTGCTTGCTTAAGTCAACAATTTAATAAGACACCTTATTAACAAATTTAAACCGAATGTGACTTTCATACTGATGCTAAATAACATACTTTGTTTATTGCTAAAAGCAGCAAATCTCTAACACTAGCTCAGAAAACAGAAAGGCATTATCAGCTTAAGAAACCAGAAGTACTAACAGCCATAAAACTAAATAACACTTGGCACTTAAACCATCTTTCATCCATAGTTCTCAAAGTGCTTCACTAAGGTGGGTAAGTGTTATTAAGTCCAGTTTACATAAGGGAATGCTAAATCAAAGAGAGGTTAAGGTCCGGATGTAAAGCCCAGGGAAATCAACAGGCTGCCAGTGACTTGTCCAAAGTCATATAGGCCTTGATTCAGAAAAGTATTACACATGCCTAAGTCCCATTGAATCAGTTAAACATGTTCTTAAGTGGTATCCTGAATAGGGATAGACTTAAGCCAACTTAATTTTCTTGTGTAGACCAGGCCAGAGAAGACTAATATTATTAATATTGCTATTCTATGTTACTGAACATATTACACAGATTGTATTTTGAATTCCCAGAATGTAACATTTGTAGGATCTGATTGTCTAAAGGTGATGCCGTGTGCAATTGCCATAATGAATGTGCAAAGATGGTATTTTGTGCACAAAGGGCTGCTTAGTGTCGAGACACAGGCCTGGTCTACACTAGAAAATTCAGTTGGTTTAACTATGCCACTTGGGAGTGTAAAAAGTCCACACCCCTTGTGACATAGTTAAGTTGACCTAATTCCCAGTGTAGACAGCTCTAGGTCAACAGAAAACATCTTCCATTGCTCTAGCAAAACCCCTCCCGCCGGCGAAGGTTCTGTGTACACCGAAGCACTGCAGTGGCACAGTTGCAGCAATGCAGCTGTGCTGCTGTAGCATTTCAAGTCTAGACAACTCCCCAGAATCAAATAAATGGACTGCCAGTCTCTACATTATCCAGCGTGAGAAAAAACTGATAGGAGCTACATTAGTCGGGCCACTTCATATTATCCATTGCCTGGGGAGATTGGCAAAGTCCCCAAAAAGCTATGAGCAAAAGATTTGTTTTTACTAAGCAACAAATCTTTAGGGCAAAACAATCTTTGACAGCATTTGCATAATGGTAAGTGCCAGTTTAGGTGCACACAAACCCTGTTATTTACACTCAAGCTGGAGTTCGTGTGTGCAGACAGGTCTTGGTTCAGCCCGCCTGCCCACCCCAACTTGTGGATGCATTAGGCCTATGCAGTGGGCTGCATGCACAGTGGAGTCAGAAAAATGTGAGTGCATGCACGTCTGAAGATTTAGCCATTCATGTAATGTAGCCAACCAAAAAAGATTACTTTAAAAAGATTCACTCTTATCTTTAAGTGTTTGTACAGCTCCTTGTACAGTGGGGCCCTGCTCCATGACTGGGTGCCTAGATCAGGGATCAGCAACCTTTGGCACGTGGCCTGCCAGGGTAAGCTCCATTGGCGGGCCGGGCCAGTTTGCTTACCTGCCACGTCCACAGGTTTGGCCAATCTCAGCTCCCACTAGCCGCGGTTCGCCGCTCCAGGCCAATGGGGGCTGCGGGAAGCAGCGTGGGCTGAGGGATGTGCTGGCCGCTGCTTCCCGCAGTCCCTATTGGCTTGGAGCGGCAAACCGCGGCCAGTGGGAGCTGCGATCGGCCGAACCTGCAGACGCGGCAGGTAAACAAACTGGCCCGGCCCGCCAGGGGGCTTACCCTGGCGGGCCGCATGGCAAAGGCTGCCGATCCGTAGCCTAGACACTACCACATAATTAGTAAGTCAGTCAGTCAGTAAATGTTTTCTGTTGAAGCAACATATTTTCCTTAATGCAGAAACAGGAACAAACCACACAAACAAAAGTAAAATGAGCCTTCTTTCTGTACCATTTTATGTTATCAGAAGCAAATTTTTCATTTACTTTATATGCTTGAATGTTACTGTACAGTCTGTTGATTGTCATTTTAAAAACTGTCATAAGAGTCCAGTAACTTAAGTATGTTGGAGAGATGCTGCAATAACTTATTGTGATATCACTTTTATCATGCAAACACTGCTGGACTCTCAAAGATAACATTCCAAGTCACTCTCAAGCAATTATTCCAATTGGATTGACCATAGTTTGAAGTTAAGAGGACGTTTTCCTTTTATCACACAGAGGAGTTTATTTACTGCAACACGTATCCAATAGGGGTCTGTGCTCACCAGCGCATATGGGACTGCCATGAGAAAATCCTCAGGGCATCCATAACAGAAAAGACCCCCTTCATGTTTATTAGTTTTAGTCGCAGGACAGGAATGAGGCCTGCTGACAGAGCTGTGTGTGGGAAGCGAGCACGGTGCTTTGCCTGCACTATGTCTGGCACAAAATGTTAGTTTCGCACTTCCATAAGCAATGAAAAAAATTCCTCCCCAAAAAACAGTGACAGTAGTAAGCAATGCATTAACTTTGACTTCTAGTGGAACAGATGGTTTTCTGTTTCTTGAACAAATATGTCACGTCAGTGCACAGCTTAAAAAATAAAATAAAAAATCTAATGTTCTGATGCATGTGAAATTACAGGTTATGATGAATAACCCAGCACTTAGATGAGCTCGGATGAGGGCTAGTTGGCTGCAATGTAATCTAGACAAGACAGAGATTATGCTGGTGGGTTGGGGGAAGTAGCTGGAAGGGCTGGCAGAATTTCCATTGGTGCCCCAGACTGAGGGAGTGTTGTTACTGCAGTTTGTAACACTGGTGTGCAACCTGGTGTGTTGTTAAATCCTGGGCTGCTCCTGGATGCCCAAGCAGGGCCAGGCCAATAGCTTCCCCCTCCTATACCTGGCAAGAAGAATGTGACCTTTTCTCCCTGATACAGGGACCTTGCCACAATTATCCCCCTTTTTCATATTAAGATTGATTGTTGCAATGTCCACTACACGAGGCCGAACCTTAAGACCACTTGGAAACTGATGCTAATGCAGAATGCTGCAGCCTGCTTATTAAGTGGAGTTTCATGCGGCAAGCGTGTTACACCAATGCTCTGGAGACCAAAGCATTTCTGGGTGGAATGCAAAGGGTTGGTATTAACCTTGGAAGCTAGTCATCTAATGTAGAGACCTGGCAAATTCCCCATGCACTGGTGCCATAGCTGAGACCAATAAGGGTACTAGAGCTGGAGTTCCATTGCTGTAACTGGGAGAGAGTTGGCAGCAGGGTGTTCTCCGTGAGGGGCTCAGTCCTTTGGTCCACCAGAGGCTGGATCAGTTAATCATCCAAGTACACTGCAAAGTCCATCTTTCCTCCAGGTTTTTGGGGATGGGAGGGGGCTGAGGGGTTTGGGTCAATTTTAATACCCTCAATACATTTGCTGGTGAATATTCATGTACCTGTCAAGCTGGGATGAGCAGTCTTTTAATCTCACATTATTAATTTATTGAAGGGGTGCCTATATAGGATTTCAGAAATCTAAATAAATAAAATATGAAGCATTTCCTTAAAATCAGAAGTGAAAAAAATTATTTTCCCATCTGTAACAGCCCTTGTTAGTGTTAAGATATTGATTGAGACCCAGCCCATGCCTACATCCTGTAGATAATGCTTCTATTCCTTTTTTACAGCTGCTCCTGTAACCACAAAAGCTTTAATTGTCACTGATGGAAATATCACTTCAGTAGAAAGCTTCAACTTGTCCCGCCTGTTCAACATAACTCTACTAAGGCTAAGTAGCAATAGAATTACAGACATTAAGGAAAATGCATTTAATGGCCTTCGAGATCTGAGGACTCTACTGCTAGACCAAAACCAAATATCGAGCTCTTCTATCAGTGATCAGACCTTCAGTGAACTTCAAAAGCTGCAAGTCCTGATGCTAAGCAACAACGCTTTGAGCAGCATCTATGGGAGCTGGTTCAAAAATATGAAGGGCCTTATGAGACTGCAGCTAAATGGGAATCAGATCACTAATCTTACGGAGAGCAGCTTTGGAACCGCATGTCTTGATAGTCTTAGGAGTCTGGATTTATCTAACAATTTCATTAGTTACATTGAGAAAAATGCCTTCCAACACCTACCTCAGCTGAAAGAAATGGACCTTTCCCGAAACAGGCTGGCGCTCATTCCAGATATGTTTTCTCACCTCCCTCAGCTAATTCTTCTTAGCTTAGATCAAAATCAGTGGAATTGTACATGCAAACTGTGTGATCTAGCTTTCTTCTTAAGGAGCTATGTGAATTCTTCAACCAGGTTGCTCAAAAATGCCAATGATATAAACTGCAGAGTTTCCAAAAACCCTGCAGTTCACAACGTGCTTGAGCTAACTGAGGCCAACTGTAACTCAGATCCTCAAAACTTTACTGCTATTCTAAAAAACAAAAAGATGAATTCCTATTGGCGGGATGTTACTCTGGTAGCTGTGTTTTGCTTTGTAGGTAATGTATACTCTGGCCCTCTGCTTTTTTGTGCACATAAACTTAATATCAAAATAATACAGGCCAAAATTTTCAAACTTGGGTGCCTAATGTTAAAGGCCTACATTTATAGCTAGACTCTTAAATAAGTGGTCTGATTTTCAGGAGTGCTGAATACACTCTGATCCTACTTGTCAACCGTGGGTTTAGTTACCTAACTTTAGGCACCTAATTTTGAAAATTATGTCCACAGTGTTTATTAATTGGCCAGACTTTTACAAACCTTCATGTTATAACAGGGGTCGGCAACGTTTGGCACGCGGCTCGCCAGGGTAAGCACCCTGGCGGGCCGGGCCAGTTTATTTACCTGCTGACGCGGCAGGTTCGGCCGATCGCGGCCCAAACTGGCCGCGGTTCGCCGTCCCGGGCCAATGGGGGCGGCGAGAAGCGACGCGGGCGAGCGATGTGCTGGCCGCGGCTTCCCGCTGCCCCCATTGGCCCAGGACGGCGAACCGCGGCCAGTGGAGGCCGCGATCGGCCGAACCTGCCGCGTCAGCAGGTAAATAAACTGGCCCGGCCCGCCAGGGTGCTTGCCCTGGCGAGCCGCGTGCCAAACGTTGCCGACCCCTGTGTTATAAGAACATAAGAATGGCTGCACGGGATCAGACCAATAGTCCATCTAACTCAGGATCCTCTCTCTGACAGTGACCAGTGCCAAATGCTTCTGGCAGTTGGAGGTTTAAGGACACCCAGAGCATGGGGTTGTGTCCCTGACCATCTTGGCTAACAGCCATTGATGGATCTATCCTCCATGAACTTTTCTAATTTTTTTGAACCCGGTTATACTTTTGCCCTTCACAACATCCTATGGCAATGAGTTGATTGTGCATTGTGTGAAGAAGTACTTCCTTTTGTTTGTTTTAAACCTGCTGCCTATTAATTTCATTGGGTGACCCTTACCTCTTGTGTTTGTGAAGGGGCGGATAACATTTCCCTAATCACTTTCTCCATACATTCATGATTTTATAGACCTCTTTCATATCCACCCTTAGCCATCTCTTTTCTAAACTGAACAGTCCCCGTCTTTTTAATTGTTCCATGTATGGAAGCTGTTCCAAACCCATAATCATTTTTGCTGCCCTTCTCTGCAACTTTTCCAATTCTAATATATCTTTTTTGAGATGGACAACCAGAACTGAATGCAGTATTCAAGGTGTGGAGGTATCATGATTTATATTGCCACATTATGATATTTTCATCTATCCCTTTCCTAATGGTTCCTAACATTCTGTTGGCTTTTTTTGACTGCTGCTACACACTGAGCAGGTGTTTCCAGAGAACTATCCATGACTCCAAGATCTCTTTCTTGAGCGGTAACAGCTAATTTAGTTGCCATCATTTCATATGCATATTTGGGATTATTTTTCCAATGTGCATTACTTTGCATTTATTAGCATTGAATTTCATTTGTATATTCAGTAGAACTTTTGATGAACATTTTATCACTTAGCCTAATATTCGGTATTGATTCAAACTGGGACATGGCAGGCAACATCAGTAGCAGCCACTGTCACAAATCATTTTATTGGAATGGGTTGGTTGCCGTGTTTTTCTCATCTCCGTCAAATTCCATCAAATACATAAAGAGTGTTGCCATCCTCCCTGCGGAATGAAGGAACAATTGTGCCTGGTATGTCGCACAGATTCCTGTGCAGCTGGCAACTGCTGTCCTTGTACATACATATGTACAGTTTTACCTTACAGTCTAAGTCTAGCCTGCAGCCATACCATTGCCTGAAGTCATACCACCTCAGGCTGTGATCTCGTTTGATTTCACAAGCTACGAAAGGTTAGACCTAGTCAGTGCTTGGATAGAAGACTGCCAAGGAAAACAAAACCAATCACAAGGGGGTTGCGGGCAATGGTAGGTGGCACTTCTCCCGCTGAGTACAGAGAGAACCAATGCCCTGGAATATTGCTTGGGGCACCATGCAGCTGGAGATGCCATCAGGCCTTACATTCATCTGCTCAGGTTCCTTGAAAAAAGCCCTCAACCGCTTACCTATCACTTGGATTAACCATTTGCTGCCTCATTGATGTGTTACCCATGACCATATGCCAGCCTCTGAATGGCCGTTTGGACCCATGAGGCATGTGCCACAAATTCAGGAACTTGATCTTAGTTTTTGGAAAGCCACCATATTAAAAATTAGCATTTGTTTGTAACGTGCCCTGGTCTGTAGAGGTGCTGCTTTCCCTCTACCCCAGAGAGGCAAAACCTCAGTAAAGGCTGTACTGAGCTACAGGCAAACACTCAGCCCTATCTTGGCAGGGCGGTGGGGGGATCAGCAGAGTGGAGTAATCCTTTCTCTATGACCACAGAGACAACCCCAACCTAATGGTGTAGCACCTGCAATGCTAGCACCCCCCATCCACAGCCTGGAGGAAATGTCCCTGAGTGTCTGCACAGTAGTGCATCCTGTGACCTGGCCCCTCGACCAACCATCACCTGTGCCCTGCTACAGACTGAGGCCTTAGAGAGCTACCAACCCACCCCCTATGTGCAGCTCCCCCACACCTCACATATTAATACAAGATGACAGATTTATCTCAGGCTGTAAAAAACCTCATATGACTTTTTACTGTCCTGTTGGAGATAGTGATGATGTAATTAAACATAGTATGGTAATGCATTCGCAGAAGCAGGCAGAGTTAAGGTTGTGGCTTAATTTTGGCATTTCCTGATTTTCGGTGCTTAAAGATGCCACCTTAATACTTTCTGAATGTCGGTTTTCAGTACAGAATTTTATATATGACTTATCCTTTTCTTGTTTATGTGTCGCGTTTGTTGTAGAGTTGCTCATTCTAGGAGGTTGGGTTTTTTGAGCTGTTTTAAACTTCATTTTGAAGAGTTTATATAAAGCTTCCTTCATCTGGGAGTCAGTGGGTGGCATTTCAAAATGGTAAAATGACCTTTCTAGAAAGAGGCAAGGGAATTTGAGCCTATCAGACTTGACAGCACCCCTTTAGTTCAGTAATTGTACCACAGAAGGAATGGAGTCTCGGCTTCTCCCTTCTGCAAAAGAACTCTCAGACATATCCCCAGCCATTACAATGTATTTGCTTCTTGAATAATTGCTATAGAAAATGTTGCATGAGCTATCTCTATGGAAAGATGGAATAATACAGATAAAATATTCACTGCTTAATTGGATATTTTTTCTATATTTTAAAAACCCTGTAAGGCAGGAAAGCTACCGTACCAATTATAATTAATTACATTCCTACATGTATGTTTAACATTGGATGATTTATACCTTTATGTACATGATTGTGTCTTTGATGAACCTTGTATCTGTCACAGGAGCTGTTGGTCTCACTTGCCTAGTTTTAGCCCTCCTTAACTGGAAACTTCAACAAGGCAAAGCAAATGAACACACATCAGAAAACTGCTGTTGCAGAACTCTAGATGAATCCCAGTGTGGTCATGAGCCAAGAAATTACCTCACTGAGGGATCCTGTAACTGCCACTTAACTCAGGAAAATGAAATAAAGGTCACGTCCATTGTGGGGTCTGGCAGGGAAATGCCACTTTTACAGGAAAACAGGCATCAAGCAACAGTAAAAGCAGACGCTCTGTCCGGAGGGCTAGACACACCACTCAGAAGCATTCAAAGAGAGAATGAATACAAAAAGAGTGGCTCATTTTTATGCCTTAAATGCAGAATGGTAGAATCATGTCCTCAAGAGCCTTATGAGAATATGTCTATAACAAATGAAGCAGGTGCCCTAACAAAAGATTTCCACAGAAGCGTTACAAAACCAAGCATCTTTGATCAGTGGGAAAATCTACAGACTACAGTGCTGCAGGAACTTTCAAAGACTGATGAAGGTGAGTTTCCTTTTTAAAGATAGTACTGACAGGATCCAATGGCAGGCAGCAATATGAAACTTGAGATACAAAAGTAAATGTTCTGGGCCTGATTCTCCACTGTGATGTACCTTGGGCAGCAATTGAGACTTGAGCAAAGTGGGTGATTTGGTAACATTTTACATCCACTCTGCATGGGTATAAATGACTATAACAAGTGCAATATAGTGAAGAATCGGGCCCAGACACAAGATGGTGAAAGTTTCCTGTGTCTGAAATTGGTGTAAGTTCATGCCTTGCTTTTGCTAAAGTAGGAAAAGTGTGAGATCAGTGTTAAAGAGAGGGACATTTGGCTGTCCTTCTTTGGGATGCTGAAAAAGTAGACTGGTTTGTTGAAAAGCAGGGCAGGCCTACAAAAAGCAGGCTATCATGTTTCCCTAGTACCCCTTCACACTCCCAAAGCTTTTTCTCAATAGCAAGCTTGTCTTTAAGAAGAAACACCCCCACCCCACATACCCAAATGACAGGAATGGGAGGATACTGGCATTTGATATTGACATTTGACTGGCTCCAACTCTAGAGTGGCTATCCATCTTGGTGTAACGATATCGCAGCTAATACTCCTTATGGAAGGTGACAAATCAATAAAGTGATCTTGCATTGCCCTTTCAGGATGACAAGAAAGGCACACTGATTTTGTGGCAGGTGTTGGAAAATACCTGCATCTGCCACAGTCCCTGCCAGTGATGTAAATTTTCTTGCATTAATAAGTTTTTAAAAATGAAACGCAACAAAGGTCTAATGTTTGGGGCAATCCTAAAATAATGCGTTCGTGCTATTGACCAGGTCTCCCTGCGCTCTCACAACCAGGGAATCTAGTTCCTAGGTGAATCTACTTTCTGGAGGCAGAGCTTTCTCTCAGTACATGAAGTCCTTCTAGATATCTCTCTTCATGTCCTTTGCTCTCTCTTCTCTGCTTCCGTACTGTTCCCTAGGTATGGTCTTCCCTCCTTAGCGGGAGGCAACACTCTTCTTGCAAATTCATACGGTAACATTCACTGCTTTCAGAAAGCCTCATGAACACTCAAGCACAATAAAATCCTACTAGTCTGCCACTACATTAAACATAACTCTAGGCAGGCGATTCCTTTGGTTCTCCCACTTCATTTTGTGATCTCTCTCTAGTTAGGTGAATTATGCAGACAACACGAAGCACATTAGCTGCTTTGAGAGCTCCTACGACAACAGCTCATATCCAGCAATTTATGGGTTTAGTTCATAACCAGAAATGTTATTGTAATATATTTGTTTCATACATGTTATCTGTTTTCCTTTTTAATGTAGAGATTTATTCCCCAGGGCTTCCAGGTTATTCTTCAGATGCCACATGTTTATTAATTTATTTTCTAAAGTTGCTACTTATTTTAAAATAGGATTTTTAAGCTCTTTTATGACAGGAAACGAATCTGGATTTATTCATTTGCTTTCAGAAGTATCACTAAACTAATTGCTTTTTATGAATTATTCAGGGCTAAAGGCAGAGCTTTGGGAGAGATTTTCCAAAAGGTAAAAGTTATGGAGACTTCAGGCTAGATCATGAGAGGCGCTGAGCAAAATGGAGTTAATGGCAGATGCAGATTCTCAGCACCCCTCAATAGAGCTGTGTGAATAATGGATTTTCCAGTTTGTTAGCAATTCCAAAAAATCAGGAAAAAAACCTGGTTTGGGTGGAACCAAAAATGAAATGTTTCAGAATTTTCAGCAAATCAAAAAGTAAAAAAAAAAAAAAAATCATTTCAGGTAGAAATGTTTCGTTTGACCCAAAACAAAACGTTTCATTTCAATTTTGACCATTTTAAAGGTTTTGGATTTTTAAAAACATTTTAAAGGAAAAGTTGTTTCAAATCAAAAGATTAATGTTTCATGTCAAAATGTGTTGCAATGCAGTGTTTGGTGGTGGGTTTGGTTTTTTGGTTTTTTG
Organism: Terrapene triunguis; assembly: GCF_002925995.2. Classification (NCBI taxonomy): domain Eukaryota; kingdom Metazoa; phylum Chordata; order Testudines; family Emydidae; genus Terrapene; species Terrapene triunguis. The sequence continues at coordinate 46,394,118 of NW_020664561.1, forward strand.
ACACAAACAATTTTGCAAAACCAACACAAATTGGAAAAAAGTGTCAGTATTTCCAAATCTGCATTTGTCACCAAAAAAAGTTTTGCTGAAAAAAATTTCACTTAGAAGTACCCTCTAGGCTTGATGAGAAGGAAATTTAGCGTTAGATTCCCAGGCCTTTGTTCACATTAGTGAGCAAGTTTCACAAATAGTCCCACTAGTCCCACTGACTTTAATTGGACTACTGCTCCCATGAGTAACTGCTCATTATTGCTTAAAGATTTCACAATCCGGCCTCTGGTTTGCTGGCTGCAGGTAATTCTGATCCCCCCCGTCACCATCACTGTGGGCTCTTTAATAACCTAAAGGATGATCCACAAGGACACCACTGCTTGCTCTCATTCTATTGTCTGAGGGTTCACTCTCTCCACCTCTCTTCTTATACCAGGCAGGGAGGACAGGACAAAACATCAATATTGTGTGAATTGGCTCACTGAAGGGAATGGGGAAATGGTTCCTATGGTACTTCCTGCATGGAGTCTGAGTACATCACCTGCATGATGCAG
>NW_020664561.1:46395062-46498164 GCF_002925995.2 Terrapene triunguis
ACACTAGGTTGGTAAGAGCAGGGAAATGTCATTGAAGAAAAAACAAATACAGTTATACAAAGGAAAACTGAATATGAAGATAAACTGGAAGAAAGTGGGGTTCTTTTGGTTGGCCTTTATTATTTCACTTAAATAACAACAATAAAAACATAGACTTAATCAAAGCTTTCTGCTGAGTTTGACTATTCCTAGGGTTTTCCCTGCAGATCACCTCCCTCCACGTCCCTAGTTCCCTGTGCAGACACCTAACTCGTTGATATTTTGGGTGGCACTAACAAAATCTACCTGATGGCATGTAGACAAATATTGTTGCATCTTTATGCAGTATTCTACATGCCAGACAGTACGGCATATCAGCAGAAGAGTCTTGTATTGCTATACCCAGTCTTTGAACATACCGCCTGTTACCTGCTTTAACAAAACTATAATCACACACATTACTATATGGATAGTTCTGATTAAGATTGAAGTTTTCTAAACTTCTATCAGTTAATTTTAATTCAACTGATTAAAATGTGACCACAGTGTGTGAGTGTAATTGCCACAGCACTGTAGAGTTAAAATGTTTTACCCAGATTGGACTGAGATGTTAGCTAAATGTTGGTGTTATGCCACAAACAGAGAGAGCTTTTTTGGCACTATATACATAGGTGTTCCAAACATGCGCTTAATCAGTGTAATAAAACTCTTCCATGTGCTAAATTCTAACATTTATTATTCAGCAGATATAAGGCATGACGCATTTACTAGAAGATGTTCAACTCCTACGCTTGCCTTAGCAAAAGAGAGACTTGAAAAGCATTTAACAAATGAATCGTCGCAGTCTCCACCAGAAGCAGAAGACAAGAGTTTAAAACTTCATAGGCAAAGATATTTTATTACCAGCTCATCATCAGCACCTAACACACCAGTGGAGTCAAAGGAACATTGTGTGCAAAAGACTTTACAAAGTCATAGATCACAACATGATGATCAACGTGGATTGCTGGAAAGGAGCAAAAATATTTCTTTGCAGCTACACAACTCCCTTATCTGTAAATATGTGAACTGTGATAAATTCCAGGGCTATACAAAAGAAAAGAAAGATAATCACAGGGAAAATTTAAAGTTGGAGAAAGAGCAAACCAAAGCTAATAGAAGAGTAGGAGAAGATTGCTTTATGAGTGATGAAGAGATGCCATTATCACTAGAATTCAAGAAAAGATATATACCAAAGAGTGTTAGCTTTTATGTACCTGACCTGGCAACAATAAACAGGTTGGATGTGACGATGATGGACTCAAGTGAGGTAGGATCTCATAAGAAGAATGTTCAAAGAAACCAAGCTATCACCTTGGAAAGCAAAGAGCACAGCAGTTCAGAAGCAAGAAGTGAAGAAGGTAAATTGTCTTCTGCTAAGGGAGATATTGGAAGGAAAACCTGGGTGAGGAAAGATGAAGCCAACTGGAAGAGTAAAATGAAAACTAAAGGACAAGACTTTTTAACTGTAAAATTAAATTTACATCCCTTCAGAAAAATGAGAATCCACCCAGAGAAATCACCTTGCAGTGAAAAAACACAACAAAAATCCAACCATCAACACAAAGAACCACCAATTGAATCCAAGAAGAAACTGTCACAGGCTTCCAACAAAGAGTTGACAAGAAAAGAAAGAAAATCAAACCAAGGGTCTTCTGCAGTTCCCCAAGATCAGCCAGGTACCAGAGAACAGAAGGAGATTTATTCCAAAAAAGTTGCTTCGCAATTCTCTGACAAGCAGACCTTGGCTAAGAGCAAAAATGCCGAAAGTGAAGCTATTATAACAAGTGCTGATGCAGCAGAATTGTCTGAAGAAAAGTGCAATAATCCAATAGTGAGTGTCCCTCATCCGTTCAAGAATATTTCTGATGTAAGAAATTCTAAAGATCTCACATCTGTGCTTGCAGAAGCTGTAATGTACAACAGTAACTTACCTCCACCCTCAAAGGAGACTGCGAGAAGTATTACTCCAACTGTATTTCTTGCAACTCAGAATTTAGCAAGTACTTCACAAAATGGGGCAAATGATATTTCCATATCCCTGTATTCTAGAGAAGTAAATGAAGAAGACACAGGGGCTACAGAGTCATATGGGTACCAAAATTCACAGATGACTACAAGAAAGGAAAAGGGTTGGGATTCTTCTTCAGCTCTTATTATCCAAACACAAATCCCAGGCAACTTGCAGACAAAAAATCCCAACAGTGAATGTGATTTGGAACTAAAGTCAGTTCTGGAGGATACAGTGAAAAATGTCAATCAAGGCCAGATGGACAACCGAGTATTAAAAAGCCAGAGTGAAAATTTAAACAGGATAGAAAGATTGGAGAGCTGTGAAAAGGCTAAAGAACATGAATCATTAGAAGGAACTCTACTTGCTGTGGACTCTTATACTTTCACTGTTATACCACAGATTCCACCAGCTATCAACCCAATTTCAACAGAAACATATTTTGTTCCCAAACAAAGTAGCACAGAGCCTCCAAATCACATCAGTAGTTTGCTTCTGTATACTGAAGCCAACGAACATTTAACTTGCAGTAGCAAAGATGGAACTGACAATACTGATAACCCGCATGGAACAGTTAACACTGAAGATGATGGGGTAAAAATAGAACAGAGAGAAAATAAACAGCCACCTAATGACAATGAGTCATTGTCTGAAGTGCTAATCCCAGACACACAAATGAACTCGGATGATATAGCCGAAGACATACCACAAACTCAGAATGATGTGGAGAGTGAAAAATGTAAATTATTTTGTACAAGCACTGTCAAGGTATCTATTATGTCTAATACATCCAGTATCCCCAGTTCTCCTAAAACTAGAAATATACTACCGTGTAGCGACATCAATTTTCAAATAAACAATAATATGCACATGAAGAATGTGCAGAATTTGCAACACATTCAAAACAATCAACCTGATGAAGATAACAATATACATGAGGAAGGTGAAATGCCACTGGAAGAGCACAAAGAGCCTTCTGTGTTACCAGAGTTAAAAGACATTAGTTTTGAGGCAGAAAATGAGGTGCCTTTAATTCCTAGCAAAATAAATGATGCTGAAAACTCTGCTCCAAAAGCTACACTGTACCCACCATCTGCTGAATATGCTAATACATCACCTTTAGAGTAAGAACAAAGTGAGGAAAATAACTCAAATAACAATCACATTCCTCTTTTGCTTTCTTCAAAACTACAGACAAAACCCCAGCCTTTCTGAAAATTCAAAATTCATTATTGTGGCAGAAAATTTCAACAAGTCAATGAACATAAAACAATATTTGATTGAATGTGATGAAAAAATGCAAGACCAACCAACTAAAGACATTTTACTTGATTAACTGAATACCATTTCTGGGGAAAGAAGAAGTCAGAAGAGAGACACATGTCTGGTATTGTCAGAGCACCCAAACAGTAGAATTCAGGACAAGAGACTCAGAAAAACAAACAAGAGAAAGATAAAACAGGGAACTGTTAACTGACCACAGCAGCAATTGACATTTATGATCTGGAATATATAGCATGTATTTCAGGCAATGTACAAAATTACATTTACAACTACTATAAACACTAGTGCTTCCTACTATGTACAGGTTACATTATTTAAAACGTTTCTGTGATCCATTTATTGCAGTCTTTGTTGAAGATAATGTAAACCCTTCTTTTTATCTGTAACTGTTACATTCTATTTTAAATTCACCTAGATCTCTAAGATTTCTGGTCTCCTGGAGCTGTAAAACCTTTTATACCCATTACGTTATTTTTGGGGGAAAGGAACTAAATGAAATTTGGCCCAGTCTTTGGGGCAACAGTCTGTATAAAGCCTGGTAAATTATGTTTAACCACTAGGTGGAGATCTCTGATTCAGTCTTTTCAGACTCTCAGAACAATTAGCTAGAATAGCTACAAGAACACAATGGTTGTTCACAATGGTACAAGAACACAATGAGGGCAGGGGACTGGACTCGATGACCTCTCAAGGTCCCTTCCAGTCCTAGAATCTATGAATCTATGGTTTCTATACAGAAAGGGGGTTAAGCAGCTCCAAGAGACTTGCATCTCCTCATTGTTATAAACTTAAGGTTTTGAAAAATAAATATCTCATTAACATATCAGCTTCCTAGGACTGATCTCTTGGGCTAGGCAACACATTATCATTTGGTTTTAGCAATCCTTCTTATGAGAGAAGAATGGGCCTTGGAGAGCAGGAAACAAAATAAAAAGAAAATGTATATTTATGACAATGACATTTCATGGAATGTACAGAAAGAAAAGATCCTACTTAAGAGATGTATCAAGTTAAGAAAAGTAGAAAGCACCCAGAAGCATAGAACACTAGGGGCCAAGTCCATAAATCCCTTGCATAAAAATATGTCCCAAATAATTGGGATACTGTTTCCCATTTCCTTCAGACACAAGAGTTATGAAAACTCATAACTCATGATTGCTGGCCATTTACTCTGTTTCAACCAACTCGCAGTGTGTCCCATACTATTGTGCACATTAGGGGCTCTTTAAAGTATTAATTTCCCTAGAAATTAACTGGAAATTTAACATCTAGCTTTCTTCCTCTTGTTCTGACTTCTACATGCCTCATTTTTTTAGAACTGCACTAAGGCACAGGCAGAGGAGGTTGGACAGTAGCCTCAGGGCACTGTAAAAATATAACTGAGCACCTGTGGAGTAACCTGGATCCTCTCTTTGAATATATGGATTTCATTTTGTCCAGAGAAGAGAAACCCAACAATTTAAAAGAGGATTTAGAAATGGGCCATCAGAACAGGTTACAACCTCCCACTTCTTCGGTACAAGTTATAACACTGGCCTCATATTGGAAACATCAAAAGGTTTTTGTTGCATGCCTAAATAATTATTTTCTTCTCCACATAATCCATCTACTCTTTTCCTTTTTACCTCCTTTATTTGCAGACTCTTGTAGATACACTTCCCCTCTCTCTGCAGGCCTCTTTTCTGCCACACCTTTCTCCTGCATTTCAATCAGTCTCTTTTCCTTTCTATTTTTTCTGCCCTTTGGTTTCTTTCTTTTCCTTTCCTTCTCCTAGTCTTCCTTTTGTGTCTGGCTGCAAGATTAAATAAAATGCTCCTTCTCCCACCCAATAGAAAGCCAAAGCATATGATTAATTTGGGACTGAAAAACAAAACAAAGCAAAAAAACCCCAACCATAAAGTAAGCACAATGAGCAAAAGGAAAGGTGTGTTTAGCATCCCCCACAAGTAGTCAGTGTGTAGCAGTTGTATGGTATATCTACCCAGATTGCCTTCACATCATTACTGTCACTCTCTTTTATATGTGAAGTTCAAATATTAAACAAATTAAGGGCTCGATTGAGACTTTACGCAAGGGTGGTTCTTAAGCAACATGACCCTACCACGGTTGTGTCTCAGAGACACACTGCTCCAGGGCAGAGGTCTAGCAGTTTGCTGATGGCTTATGTCAGCAGTAAATACAAAACCTGTTAAACAGGCTCAGCTGTGTTTGCCAGTGCATGGAGGAGGGACATCTAGAGCCAAGGTCATGCCCACTCCTCACCCCTCCCAGCCCACTCTCCAACCACCTGCGATGGAGGGTGGAGTAAACCGTGCCCTCTTATTCATATGTGCCCACACTGCCAGTTCAGGCAGCCCATGCAGAGGTATAATGAGAGTCCTTACTCCCTCATATGCGCACACAGGGCAAGTCACAATTTAGCCCCAAATGAGAAGTTGTAAGAGCAAAATCCTGTCTATGGGCTATGAAGAAGCCAAGCTCAGAGAGGGGATCGAGAGAGCAAAGTGTTCTTCCTTCTTTCTGTTTTCTCTAAAGCCACTGAGAGGCTGCTTTATGAGCTGTCTGCCTGTCTGCAAGTGTTCTGTGAACGGTGTTTCAGAAAGGCATTCTAGGTTACGAGTCAGGGGTGTAGTTCCTGAGGAGGAAGGATGGTCCAGGATTAGGGGCACAAGCCTAGAACTTGGGAGATCTGGATTCAAGTCCCTGCTCTGTCACAGACCTCCTGTGTGACCTTGGGCAAGTCGCTTGGCCTCTCTGGGTCTCAGTTCTCCATCTATAAAATGGGGATAATTGCACTTCCCTCCCTAACAGGAATGCTGGGAGGATTAATATAGTGAGGTGCTCAGATATTAGGCACTGTTTAAATACCTTAGATAGATATCTAGCAGATAGTGTGTGGCACTTACATACCTGGTCAAATCCTGAGACCCACTTCTTTCAATCTGCTCTGCAGTGGTGATCCTCGTAGAGCCCTACTGAAGTCAGTAAGGCTTGGTTTCTGCCAGTGCAGAATAGCTTGCAGGAATGGGGAGCTAGAGTCCCACAGCCTGGCCTTGAAGATTTAAAGCCATTTACTGATAGAGATACCCAGCTTGTATTTAGGAATCAAAACAGAAGATGTTAATTATGATACCAGTTAGGTTTCTTTGTGAGGGGAGTAAGGACCAGCAGTCCCAGCCTGCACTGTTGCATGACACTGGGGACTTGTCTACACATACAGTGATGTAGCCGTGCTGCTGTAGGGCTTAGTGAAGACGCTCCTACGCTCACGGGATAACTTCTCCCATCTCTGTAGGTACTCTACCTCCCTGAGAGGTGGTAGCTATGGCGATGGAAGAAGCCCTCTATTCGATGTAGTTCTGTCTACACCGGGGGCTAGGGTCATTCAGCACACCCCAAGCGATGTAGTTATACTGACATAAGTTCCAAGCCTGAATCAGTATTCCCCTCAGAGGTTTATGCTGGGATAGGGATTTGTCTGCAGGAATTCATTTGTAAGAGACTCCTCAAAACAAGTGTGAGCCTTTCTGTCATAGCGCTTTCTATATTGTCAGGTCACCATAATAACTAGGAGCCTTCTAAAGCCAGAAAAATGGAAGGTGGCAAATATAAAAATACCCACTTGTTCACCTTCTCTCCGAGGCTCTTGGCAAAATAGCCATTTACACATGACAAACATTGGTAATCACTACTTCATAGGTTAAAGAAGTGGGAGCACTTACCTCAGGACACACATTCCAGCCCCTCATTAACAGTGATGATATGGGCTTGGGAATTGAATACCCTATTGGAGGCCGGATGTGATGATAGGCCATATCTGCCGCTGCTGCAGCTACAAATAAAACAGTATAATAAAGCTTAATTATGATTCAGATATAAAAAATATTCATATGCCAACACATTTTACTTTAGTATTTGAATGAAAAACAGATATGAACAGATGGAAATGCTTAAGTATTAAACTTGCAAATGGAATGGGTCAAAGACGCTTTCAAAACCATCAAAGCTAGACTAGACTAGATGACCTCCTGAGGTCTCTTCCAACCCTAATATTCTATGAGTCTATGATTCTATGAAAGCACTATTTTTAATGCACTAGGTTAAAACAACCAACTGCCCTGCACTGATGTTGACACATTTCTGCCGATGTTTAGCCTGGCTGAAAATGATCTGATTCAGGTGTAAACCCTTAAACAATAACCTTTGAAAAAAACATCAATTGACCCTCACCTCACACATGAGATAATAATAAAGAGAGAATGACTGAGCAGCTTTCAATAACATGCATTAGATGCATTTGACTTACAGATAAATTGGTGCCAGATTCTGACTTCCTAAAATAACCTGTAGTTAGCTCTGGTATGGCTGAAGACTAAAAGTAATTCCAAGAATTCAATTAACAAACAAATAAACAAAAAAAAAAAAAATCAGAGTGCCTTTTTATATGTGCTAGTTGCGACTGACTAAGAAAAAATTGCCAGAATGTTTCCCTAATTGTGTTTATATATACAGTGATTTTAAAAACATAATTAATCCCACTGCATTCTCTTAAAACAGCTTAGCTGTGGAAAGTCAAAGCAAATGTATGCCAGCCTCATAGCAGGAGCTAAGTAAAATTCTTTGTTAAACTGACACGATTAAGTGATACATCACCGGAGTATATAGCATTTGAGGGGGACCAGGAGATTGCAATCTTGAGATTGTAACAAGAATAGTTTAATTTTTTTTAACCATATCCCATTCTCATTACAGTCTTTGTCAGAAGAATAGATTAATTTGTGCCATTGTCTGTTCTCATTGGAATCTTTGTCACTGTAATGAAGTTTCGGAATGTTAATATCAGATACATTCTGTGAAATGTTGCAGTACGCAGTAAGGATGGGCAAACACATTTTGCCTTATTTTGATCCCATTCTAATGTGGGTTTGAAAGTGTGATTCAAACATTACTGGGTTCACGTTCTGCTTCGTAGAGACAGTGAATAGGAGCAGATGGGGGAAAAAGATGTTAATGAAAAATAAATATAACCTACTATCGAATCTATCTATCTATCTATACCACTCTCCTTCTCTTTTCCCACAATATACTACAGGAAGACTGTGCTAAGTATTAGGGATAGAAGAACACCCAAAAATTTAGTTTGACACAAGTAGACTATGCATGGTACGATATATACATACACAACGGAGTACTGTGATCTCTCTCTCCCTCTATGTGTGTGTATCACACACACACACACACACAGGATAGTATGTGTGTGCGTGTAAAGAGAACTAGGTGCATGATGCAAAAAAAGCATTGATAAACATCAATTTTAATAAAAATTGCAAATTTTTGGAACTTATTTGACCCCTTTTATTCATTTCCCATAGACATTAGTAATAGGATTTTTTTTGTTTTCAAGGGTGTTCATAGAAAGAGAAACTGTCATGGAAATTCATAGAAATACTTGCATGAACAGTTATGTAGATACTTTGGAAGAGTCCTATATAATTTTATAACAATGAAAAATAGGTTTCTATATAAGTTATGTGAAATACCATAGATTTTAATCAAGAATAGTCTCCTTTCTATATGTTACATGAACCATTCTATTGACATTATAAACAATGGGAGATACTAAGGAATACATTTTTTTTTACTGTAAAACTGAGGGAACAGCTGTATTTAAAAGTCAGCTTTCTGACTAGGGAACGCTGTTCACTATATTAAAAACTCATGACACATCAAAGATGTATACACTTGGACTGAGATGGAAATAGGAAATAGACTTGTTGAAAGTCTCTGCATAAGGATAAAAGGGGTAACAAACAAGGGTGATGTAATGGAAGGGGTCTACTATAGGCCACCTAACCAGGAAGAAGAGGTGGCTGTGGCTTTTTTTAAACAACTGACAAAAGCATCCAAAGCACAGGACTTGGTGGTGATGGAGGACATCAACTACCCAGACACCTGTTGGGAAATAAATACAGCAGGGCACAGATTATCCCAACAAGTTCTTGGAATGCATTGGAGACAATTTTTTATTTCAGAAGGTGGAGAAAGCAACTAGGGGAGACAGGCTGTTCTGGATTTGATTTTGACAAATAGGGAAGAGGAACTGGTTGAGAATTTGAAAGTGGGAGGCAGCTTGGGTGAAAGTGATCATGAAATGATAGAGTTCATGATTCCAAAGAATGGTAGGAGGGAGAACAGCAGAATAAAGACAATGGATTTCAAGAAGGCAAACTTTAGCAAACTCAGGGAGTTGGTAGATAAGATCCCATGGGAAGCAACTGTAAGAGGAAAAACAGTTTAAGAGAGTTGGCAGTTTTTCAAAGATGTTATTAAGGGCACCAGAGCAAACTATCCCACTGCATAGGAAAGACAGGAAATATGGCACCAGACCACCATGGCTTAACCAGGAAATCTTCAATAATCTGAAACTCAAAAAAGAGTCCTACAAAAAGTGGAAACTGGGTCAAATTACAATGGATGAATACAAACAAACAATACAAGCATGTAGGGACAAAGTTAGAAAGGCGAAGACACAAAACAATTTTAAACAAACTAGAGATATAAAGGGTAACAAGAAAACATTCTACACATACATTAGAAGCAAAAGGGAGATCAAGGATAGGGTAGGCTCATTACTCAATGAGGAGGGGGGAAGACAAATAATAGAAAATGTAGAAATGGCGGAAATGCTAAATGACTTTTTTGTTTCAGTTTTCACCAAAAAGGTTAGTAGTAATTGGATGTCCAATATAGTAACGCCACTGAAAATCAGAGGCTAAAATAGGAAAGAACATGTTAAAAATTACTTAGACAAGTTAGATGTCTTCAGGTTGGGAGGGCCTGATGAAATACATCCTAGAATACTCAAGGAGCTGACTGAGGAGATATCTGAGCCATTAGTGACTATTTTCAAAAACTTATGGAAGATGGGAGAGATTCCAGAGGACTGGAAGAGGGCAAATATAGTTCAAATCTATAAAAAGGGGAATAAGGACAACTCTGGGAATTACAAACCAGACAGCTTAACTTCAGTACCTGGAAAAATAATGGAGCAAATAATCAAGCAATCAATTTGCAAACACCTAGAACAGTGGTGGGCAACCTGTGGCCCGTGGGCTGCATGCCATCCGTAGGTTGCCCACTACTGACCTAGAAGATAAAAAAGTGAAAAGTAACAGTCAACATGGATTTGTCAAGAATAAATCATGTCAAACCAATCTAATAGCTTTATTTGAGAGGGTAATGAGCCTTGTGGATGGGGGGATGCGGTAGATGTGGAATATCTAGACTTTAGTAAGGCTTTTGATACTAAACAAACTAGGGAAATACAACCTAGATGGAGCAACTATAAGGTGGGTGCATAACAGGTTGGAAAACCATTCCCAGAGAGTAGTTATCAGTGGTTCACAGTCAAGCTGGAAGGGCATATCAAATGGAGTCCTGCAAGGATCGGTCCTTGGTCTGGTTCTGTTCAATATCTTCATAAATGATTTAGACAATGGCATAGAGCGTACACAATAGTTTGCAGATAATATCAAGATGGAAGGGGTGGCAAGTGCTTTGGAAGATAGGATTAAAATTCAAAGTGATCTGGACAAACTGGAAAAATGGTCTGAAGTAAATAGGATGAAATTTAACACAGAAAAATGCAAAGTCCTCCACTTAGGATGGAATAATCAGTTGCACATGTACAAAATGGGAAATGACTGCCTAGAAAGGAGTACTGCAGAAAGTGATCTGGGGGTCATAGTGGATCACAAGTTAAACATGAGTCAACAGTGTAACACTGTTGCAATAAAGAGCAAACATCATTCTGGGATGTATTGGCAGGAATGTTGTAAGCAAGACGCAAGAAGTAATTCTTCCGTTCTACTCTGCACTGATAAGGCCTCATCTGGAGTATTGCATGTAATTCTGGTTATCATATTTCAGAAAAGATGTGGAAAAATTAGAGAGAGGAGAGCAACAAAAATGATTAAAGGTCTAGAAAACATGACCTATGAAGAAAAATTGAAAACATTGGATTTGTTTAGTCTGGAGAAGAGAAGCTTGAGGAGGGGACATGATAACAGTTTTCAAGTACATAAAAGGTTGTTACAAGGAGGCGGGTGAAAAAATATTCTTGTGAACCTCTGAAGATAGGACAAGAAGCAATGGGCTTAAATTGCAGTAAGGGAGGCTTAGGTTTGACATTAGGAAAAACTTCTCAACTGTCAGGGTGGTTAAGTACTGAAACAAATTGCCTAGGGGGGTTGTGGAATCTCTGTCACTGGAGGTTTTAAAAACCAGGTTAGACAAACACCTGTCAGGAATGGTCTAGTTATTACCTAGTCCTGACTTGAGTGTAGGGGACTGGACTAGATGAGCTCTCAAGGTCCCTTCCAGCCCTACACTATGACATAGTCAGTTTTCCTGTGCACTCATGCTCCCATAATAGTGGTGCTCTTATGGGCCAGGCAGGACATATGTGTTCAGTTTCTGTTTCCAGTTTCACATCCATAGTTTTTAAATACCTGTGACACAGTGCTTTCAAATTCTTCCCATAAATATACTCAAAGCTGGTTCATAGGCCTTGGCCAGAATAAATTTGTATAAGAGAAAACTATTCAAGAGGGCCTTGTACCACATTAGGATGCATTCCTTCCTCCGAGGCCTTACATGAACTCTCTGAAGCTAGGGATGTTGCCCATCAGCCCATATCTACCACTGCCTTTGAACATCACCTAAAAATGCAATAGGGTATTTTTAAAATGGAGAATCATGACTGCATTTATGAAAGACTCAGAATACTTGGACAAGGACAACAGACTTGGGTAGAGAACTAAGCCACTGGTCTTCAGAAAAGTGGTGTGGGATCGCAACGGGAATCAACAACTTCTTTATGGCAACAGAGCACTCAAGATTTCAAAGAGAAGCTACTCCAGTGCTCTCATTGTTTAATCTTTCAGATTTAGATTATTTGTTAAGTGCAATTCGTCTTCACAATGATCTTTAACTACCCAACAAAGTCCTTATATGACTGATAAACACTACTGCATTGTTCTGATTGGCATAAAACCTAAATCTTTTCTTGACTTTCCAGACACTGTTTTCTTCTTTTTAATACAGCAGTTTTCCATCTTTGCATCTGTCCAGATAATGACAGACCAAACATGCCACTCATCAAGTCCCTCTAGTTTAAGCACTGGATCTGCAGCCAAAACTTCTGTTTGTCACTCCTGGACATGGTCCTATTGACCTTAATACACTAATAGGTGTTTGCAAAATATGGCCTTTATGGCTTGTCTACACTACAAATGCAACCATGTTTGGGAAACTGGTTATAAAACTCAGCTGTCCTCTAAACTGGTTAAAAACATGGTTTTAGTAGGTAGGGTAGACTGGACTTTAGTCATATTGGGAAAGGGACAATGAGTTGTAAACAGGTTCCCTAGCTCCAATGTAACTATAGTATAAACTGGGCCTTAGATTATAACAGGGATTGGCAACCTTTGGCCCGTGGCCCGTCAGGGAAATCCGCTGGCGGGCCAGGATGGTTTGTTTACCTGCAGCGTCTGCAGGTTCGGCCGATCGCAGCTCCCACTGGCCGGGGTTCGCTGCTCCAGGCCAATGGGGGCTGCAGGAAGTGGCACAGGCTGAGGGATGTGCTGTCCGCTGCTTCCCGCAGCCCCCATTGGCCTGGAATGGCGAACCGCGGCCAGTGGGAGCTGCGATCGGCCAAACCTGTGGATGCTGCAGGTAAACAAAACAAACCATCCCGGCCCGCCAGTGGATTTCCCTGACGGGCCATGTGCCAAAGGTTGCCGATCCCTGGATTATAAGGTCCTTAGAGCAGAGATCACTTCTGTGCTCATTAAATACTAGCAATGAGTGCATTTTCTGATAACTCCTCAGTATACTTATTTCAGTTCTATATTGTATACTGTTATCTCACCTGTTTTGGGAGTTGGCATTGTTGAACACATACAGTAGTTTTTCATTACTGACCATGGGACATGCTGCAGTCTTTGGTACTATAGAATTACATGATATGGTATTCAGCAAATATTATATTTGACTTAATACTGAAATGATTTCACTGGGGATTCCATTTGATTCAATAGATGCTCCATTTGATAAAATAAGTAGTGATTTTGATTCAATAGCCATGAGACTCTTTATACAATCTGAAAAATGGATATCTAATTCTGTATACAGCATACCCTTACTGAATTGGATAATATACTTGATACACTAGGGGATATAGAGGTATAATTACTGCAAAAATAACATCCATTTCAAAGGGTGATGTATAGATTTTACAAGTGCTAAGTTTTATAGTTAGGTATTCTAACCAACATCTAAGTATTCCAATGTACTTGACCTGAATGGCTCCCCATATGTCTGTGCATGTACAAAGGTCAATATTAGACAGAGGGAAGGTTAAGAGTATATAAGTAAAGCTACAGAGCTCCACAGACAGCATACAAAAAAGTTTAAAAAGAAAATGTATTTCTCATCATCTTAAAATGTATAGTTGGTGAAAAATATGGGATTTATGTTTTAAACACTCATCTGAACTTATGTAATAATGAGGGTGGAATTTAGGCTATGAAAGATGCCTCATCCCCACAATAGGTGTTTGCAAGATATGGCTCTAAATCAGATGTACACAATGAAGTTCAAACATAGTTTTCATATTTAAATAAACTATACATTTCTTAGGCAGTATGAGTTGAGAGGCAGTGGAGTCTAGGAGAAGAGGCTATAAGCCAGGAACTACTGAGTTCGAATCCTGAATCTGACACTGACCTGCTTTGTGGCCTTGTGCAAGTCCTTTCATTTTCTGTCTTAGTTTCCCCAACTGTAAGCTGGGGATAATAAAATTCCCCTATCTTACAGAGCAGTTGGGAGGGTTAATTAGTTGATGTTTTGAAAAAATCTAAGTGTTATATAAGGGTAACAATGATGGTGATGATGGATGGATGGGATTTTCAAAAGTGCTCACTGACTTTCATGGGAGTAGAATTAGGCCAACAATTACTATTGAAAGGCCTTGTGGAAGTACCTTTTAAGATGGGGTTCAAACAAAGAGAGGGAGATCTTTTGGGTGGTAAGCAGGGAGTCATCAAAAAGAGACTATAGAAAGGGCATTAACTCAGAAGGAGTCTACAGACAAAATAACATGGGACTGAAAATGGACCTCTGAGATGCTGCAAGAACAGAAACAGAAATCAGTGAAACCATGCTCATCTAGCTGAAGGGGCATGTGGTTCAGTAGGTGAATATAAACAGAATAAAAAGTACCAAAGCAAAGAATACCAGACAGGGAAGAAAAAGATTAAATCATGACACCTTTCAGAAACATGGTGTGACATTCTGTACCTTCGGAGAGTGCCCTGTAACCCCCATATTCTTCATTTATATATGAGTGTGATCTTGCGTATAAAGCAGGCCGTGTGAGGTATCAGGGAAAAGGTTATGATCTGCTGAAAGTAATTTTTCTATCCATATATGTATATCATTAATGCATATGAAGTTATGAGAATTGTGTTGTATGGTTGTCACTAAAACATTGCTGTAAATTGGGGAATCAGCCAGATATTAGCCCCCGAGAGGCAACAGCAAGGAGAGTAACCAAGGCCCGGGTGGGGTGTCAAACAACCCGTCAACAGCAATTGTCCAGCAAGGGATCTACAATTCAATGACTCACCTGCATGAGGCCACACCAGGGGAACTGCTCAACCTTGCCTGGAGACTCAGCAATGCACCCAGACATGCCTGGACTTGTGTTCTACAAGCACATGGGACTGACGATATAAAACAGAACACAGGGCCCCATGCTTGGCCTTTTCTCCTGCCTCCACCTATGCTGCAAGCAACAAGGACACTGAAGACTTAAGACTCCAACAGAGGACACTGGCCCAGATTTCAAGGGTGAAATCTGTATACTATGAACTGCAATATACAGTGGGGTGAGAAAAACTGCTAATCTAGATGTTGCCCAGTCTATGAGAGTTTAGACTGCATGCTTATATTTTCTTTTCTTTTGGTAACTAACTCTGACTTTTTGCCTATCACTTATAATCACTTAAAATCCATCTTTTGTAGTCAATACTTTTGTTTAACTGTTTATTTTTATCAGTGAGTTTGCCTGAAGTGTGTGGCAAATCTGCTCAGGTTTGCAAAGGCTGGTGTATGTCCACTTTCCATTGATGAAGTGGTGAACCAATTAATAAATCTGCACTGCTCGTCTTGAGCAGTGCAAGATGGTATATTTATGGAATCATAGGACTGGAAAGGACCTCAAAAGGTCATCTAGTCCAGTCCCCTGCACTCATGGCAGGACTAGGTATTATCTAGACTATTCCTGACAGGTGTTTGTCTAACCTGCTCTTAAAAATCTCCAATGATGGAGATTCCACAACCTCTCTATGCAGTTTATTCCAGGGTTTAACCACCCTGACAGGAAGTTTTTCCTAATGTCCAACCTAAACCTCCCTTGCTGCAATTAAGCCCATTGCTTCTTGTCCTATCCTCAGAGGTTAAGAAGAACAATTTTTCTCCCTCCTCCTTGTAACAATCTTTTATGTACTTGAAAACTTTTATCACGTCCCCTCCCAGTCTCTTCTTTTGCAGACTAAACAAACCTAATTTTTTCAATCTTTTCTCATAGGTCATGTTTTCTAGACCTTTAAATCATTTTTGTTGCTCTTCTCTGGACTTTTTCCAATTTCTCCACATCTTTCCTGATATGTGGCGCCCAGAACTGGACACAATACTCCAGTTGAGGCTTAATCAGCACAGACTAGAGCTGAAGAACTACTTCTCGTGTCTTACTTACAACACACCTGCTAATACATCCCAGAATGATGTTCACTTTTTTTGCAACAGTGTTACACTGTTGACTCATATTTAGCTTATGGTACACTATGATGCCCAGATCCCTTTCTGCAGCACTCCTTCCTAGGCAGTCATTTCTATTTTGTATGTGTGCAAATTTTGTATATTTCTGAGGTACAGTGCTGGGAGCTGGGGGGATTTGGCTGGTGCCTTTCCCAGTGTGATTCATGAGTGGCTCTGGGAGCATTCATGCAATATAGCTGGGTGTGGGGCTCCACATGCGGTTGTGCTGAGTGATAACAGCACCTGGAGGGGCTTGCTGCTGGTCACTAGCAAGGCATTGTGAGAGCCAGCCCAGGCTGGAGAGAGTTCAGGTGGGCACAGCAGTCCCACAGTCCCAGACTGCACGAGTTTCATGTTCCCCTTTCTTTTGTTCTTCCTCCTATTCATCCATCTACTTATAATGTTTCCATCACCCTGGTAGCTGCTGAGCAGCAAGGTATACTTCTCTATACCATTTTGTTGGTGTATTACACTCTAGCTCATGCGCAGTGGAATACTGTTGACGACACACCTAGTATATTAGGAGTGTTTTCCTCACACATCTGGTATCTTATACAGTAGACAAATGGTTAACACAGAATGAAATGGGATAAATGGCAGGAATGGTCATGTCATGCAGAAGGAGATGAAGATTTGGGCTACTGGGCACTGGAGCTATGTCCTAGATGGCACACTCTGGATCTTCAATTAAATGGTCAGAAAACAAGGTACTGCAACTGGTGGAAAGATAAAATGGAGGCATGAGAGTCAGGTTCGGAATCTGGGTTGACAATTAATAGTGTATATTACTAGAAACTGAAGTAGGATTGAGTCAGATATCTGACTACTATATTCAAATGTCAGCAGAGACAGAAATGAATGACTGGGAAGCTATAAATAGCTAATGCAGTTTAGAAACTCCACACCATATACTGAATTGGAATGCCCCTTGTTATTGATGTAATGACAGCTACACCATCTGTATAAGAGAAGTTGACTTTTTGAACAGTGTGAAGACTTCCAAATGATTGTAGAAGTAGCATAAAAGTAGCATAATTGTACAAAGGGCAGAGGAGAAATGAATCTGGATTTAATAAGATCTCAGAGGAAAGGGAACAGGGAAACTTCCTCCAACAGACACCAAAAATAGTACCAGACTCTGAGATCAATAAACAGAACTTTAAATGTGTCAGAAATAAGGCCCTGAAAAGTTAAGCACTCTCTGTTAAGGAGAGAAAGACAGGACAAGAAAGCCTAATTAAACAGGAATCAAAGGATTTACACTTAGAATAGGGAAATGTGGAGTGTTTATGTGTGGCTACCACAGCATGACTGCTAGAGAAGAAATAGATACAAGAAAAAGAAAAGGAGCTGTTACTATCTGGGTTAATTCACTTAGCAAGGAATCCTCCCTCCCCCATCTCCAATAAATTCCACTTTAGTTCAGAATGCTTCCCCCAGCTCTCCTCACTTCTTAACCCTGGTATTAGAGCTACCCATGGTGCATTGCTATCTGTGTCGACGCCAGAGCTGCTACTGTGGATGCATTCTGCCGATACAAGAAACATAGTGTGGATATGCAACAGAGGTTTAATTACAGAGGTGGCTGTAACATCAACGTAACTTAAATGGACTTGACTTTGTAGTGTAGCTATAGCCTTAATCTCATGTATGGGCTTAAGTGGTGTGCTGTACTTGTGCTGGCCCTATGCCCATTAGTGAATTTCACCCTCAGAGCTGAAACAGGATTGAACTGGCGTGGAAAGCTTTTCATGAACGCAATGTGTAGGGGGTGAATTTCACACAGAGGAAGCAGGGTTAAGTAGCAGTGTGTAAAGTTACCCAAAAGTGGTTAATACTATAGAACATCAAGAATGTGAAGATTTGCAAGAAGCGCATAGATATCTCAACCCAGGTGATGTTTTTAGCATTGATGGATTCTAGTGAATTTCCAAGTAAAAATTAATACTATATCAGCACATAGTAATGTAGGATTTATTGCCACCATCACCAGGATGCAGAGTAGCATGAAACACCAAGATGTTATCTTCCTGCCTGGAACATACTGCGCAGTAAGGGGAAATGAATAAATTGCACTTTTCAATTCAGGAAAAACAGGTGCATTACCCAAAAAAGGGACCATGGTACCATGCCTCAATGCATAAGCCAAGATAAGGAGCAATGTGTGGCTACTGTGTACAGAGCCTGTGCTAGAAAAGGTGTTTGGTGGAGGACGAGGTAAAGGAGTGAGAGAAACCAGAAAAGTGGTACAGGAAAAGAAAGAGACAGAGCAGATGATGCAAGTAACAGAACAGAGGATGATTTTGCACAGCTTCTGAAACTCAGTAAGAGTGGACAGCAATAGAGTGGACATCCATTCCTTTGCAGGCCTGGAAGCAGAACTTCCGAGATGCTTCAGTTGCTAGGATGCTGCTAAAAAACTGAATTGATGAGTATTACTGTATGCTGCTTAATATGGCCAAGCTAAAGTCAGGAGATGGAAAGAGAGACTGATGAAAACTACTGATGTGTGAACCTTGAGATGGTGATCTGAATTTATCTCAAACTCTTTGTTCTGAAAATCAGATTAGAAATCACGTGAGATTAGATATTCTTACAAGAGCTCCTGCAATTCCTGCTTTTGACTCTAAAATAAGCTGTCATGTGATGTTTGGTACTTCCAATTCCAGGCTTGGCATAAATCAAATAGTGAAGCAGCAATATAGATAAAAGAAAAATAATTACCCCAATTGTTTTAAAAAAGAAGTAATTAGTCAAATTCCGCTTAAAAAAATTTGATCGAGAGGAATAAAGGATAGGTTACTTCTACAGGATTCCATTAAAAAATTAATTAATTCACTTCAAACTTAAAGAATATCAGAAAATTGGAGGCACTTGAAGATCCATACCTAAACAGGTCTATGTTAGCAACAGCTTTACAGCCATTTCACAGATAAGAGAGCTTCCAGTAAACTGTTTTCAAAGTTGATGTTTCAATTACTGTCTGGTATATCATTGTTAACAAGTTGCTTATATAATGCTACATACCACACAATACATTTAATTTAATATTCATTTTAATAATGTGGGGATTAAATTGATTTAATAAATCATGTATGAGATTTCATTTAGCATTTGAATTATTATTTAATAAAGTAATCAGGAGATCCTGATACAACAGTGATAGGCACCTTTGAAACAGGCAGGATGATAGATAGGTAGATAGATAGATAGATAAAGGGTTGTACACAATTGTTGATGATTATATTGTATTGGGTAAAGAATTCAATACAGTACAAGTGAAAACTACTTTTTCCCCACACAAAAATTTCATGCATAGACCTGTCTTCTTCCAACTGGTAAGAAATCTATTTGAAGTCCCTGTCTGATAGGCTTTGCAGATATCACAGCTCTTGTCCTAACTACCATCCTTTTCCTCCACTCCCAACTCCAAGAAAAAATCCCCTACACTTCCATGGCTTTACAGTTTCTGGAGTGACATTCCTTCATTCCCCAAGGTTCCACCCAAATCCAGAAGCACATTCAATTTCCTATGTTTCCTGCTACCTTAACAAAGCTAAATTTTTAGGTGAATACTGCCTAATATGAATTCTAGTAAAATACGAATTAATAATGCTATGAAATGCAGCTACTTTATTACAGTTCAGAGATATAAGTAGTGTCCATGTTAGTTCAGTGAGCATCTTACCTGGTTTGAGGTGAGCAAATGGAATTTCACCTGTTAACAGTTCCCAGAGACACAAAGCATAGCTGAAAACATCAGCTTTTATAGTGTATCGAGTGCACTGAGTGAATACCTCAGGGGCCATCCAGCGTAGGTTCTGTGCATGAAAAAAACATCAATAATACGTTAATGGAATGTTTTGTTCCTTTACAGAGGATCTTTCTTTCTTTCTTTCTTTCTTTCTTTCTTTCTTTCTTTCTTTCACAACAAGCTAACAGATAAATCTTCTAAAAACAAATAGTTATGGTAGCATACACAATTCATGCAGTAAATCTCCATACATTATATTGTGTCTTCAGGATTAGCATGGAATTCATTTCACCCGCATAAAGCTAGCATAATCAGGCTTCACGTAAGAGAAGAGTAGCATTGAGAGTGGTGCAGGAGTCAGGACTGGCTCTAGGCACCAGCAAAGCAAGCACGTGGGGCAGCATTCCGGCCATTCTTCTTCTTCTTTATTTTTTTTTGCTTGGGCAGTTGCGCTCTTGGAGCTTGGGGCGGCAAAGTTTTTGCTTGGAGGTGGCAAAAAACCTAGAGCTGGCCCTGGCAGGAATTGAAATCTACACTTCCAGTCTGAGACCGGGGTACAGAGCTTTAGCATGTCTAACTCCCTTTAACTACTACTCCAATTTAGGAGCTGGAATAATGATAATGACAACTATGCAGAGTATTAAAACGACTGGATCGGTGTATACATTAATCCTTTGGCTTCTCTCCTGGGCTATCATTGCATTTTGCAGGCACACATCTATGTGGCTGCTTCACAAACAACCTGCCACCCACTGGGCTCATGAGGAGTAGTGGGTCTTACTCTGGTCCTCTGCTCCAGGGTATTGTCTTTTACAAAGTTGGGCCCATATGAGCAATTTATTTGAAATAACTATACTGAGAAAAGAACTCAGAAAGAAAATCCATGTTGGATAACTGATTCCCTGTCAGAAATTCAGACTATCAGAAAGCAATATATATATGGGATGGTTTGCATGTTATGCCTAAGAATTCAGGGGTGATAGTGCTAAAATGAGAACCATATAACAATATTGGTTTTTGGGTACACAGTAGGGAGCCCATTTGTGAGTGCAATAATTTCTGCTATTATAAAGGCTGATCTCAAACACTAAGAAAAAAGTAGCATACAAAAGAAACAAAGCATTACACTGTCACTGTACAACATCATTGATTCCAGCAAAAACATATCTAAGCTCATCATTTTCTCCTAGGCTGAGTTTGCACATAAATAGTATACTAATTAAATGGAAAAGAACAAGAAGGAAACCCCAGGTTGTTTTGTCATGTTGTCTTCATCCAGGGACTGCAGAAATCTAGATTCTGAGACAAAAAATGGAAAGCTTTTTAAATAAACAACACTACAGATAAACCTCATTTTACAGAAGTCTTGGTGGAAACCCAGGACTTCCATAAAATTGGGTTTTTGTAAAATCAAGAGGAAATACAATATCCTACTATTAGACAAGGATACATGAAGATATTCCCGATAAAATGGAGCTTCTTACATCAGTGAGCCAGATCTTCAGCTGCTATAATTGGCATATCTCCATTGGCTTTCATGGCGATTTATACCAGCTGAGGATCCATCTCAGAGTTTTTAAACTCAGGGTTAACCGTACTGGTGTGTCTAACTTCATTTAGATTTAAAACAAACAACACCAAAAACCTATACTAAAATTCAAAGGCACAGAAGAGGGCACTCTGATTTAATGTCATACTTCCTTTCAGCTGGCTGGTGATATAAAAGCTACAGGCTGCTCTAGTAGACTTCAGTTTCATAAGATCTTGTATGACTATAGCAAAGGCAATATATGAAATATTGATTGATTTATGTAGATGTAAACGATACATAAGTGCCTACCCAGAACTTTGGTACCTTTGAGACAGGTTAAAAGTATACTCCTACCTGTACAAACAAGAACACACCCAGCAGCGTCCCCAGCCAGAATATAACCAGCAGAAAAGAAAAATATTTATCCTCTCAGCCATCCCTACAACTACCAGACCCCAGTGCATCCCTCCTTCTCCAATAGCCTAGGAAAGTAGGTGGGATTTGCAAAGTGCCTGACTCTAATTTGGACTATTTCAAAGTTAAGGGCCCCTCGCAGATGCTGTCCAGAGCATCACCCTCCTCCCTCTCTTTAAAATCATGCTCAAGTACCTCTGCTGATTACAACTGCGCTGATGTGGCACAGCGACAGAGTTGGTATCTCAAATAGGCAGGTCCCAGGGCATTTAGGGCTTTATAAGTGGAAACCAACTCCTTAAATTTCACCTGACACCAACAGGCAGCCACATGTGCCTCAGCCAGAAAATCTACATAATTAGTGAGCCATTGCATTTTGCATCAGCCTTAGATCATTATGGGGAAGCCTGGTCAAAATTTGTGGTGACAAAGGGTATGATTACACTGCAACCCCCTCCCCCCTAAACCTGGGGCAGTGAGTCTCAGAGCCTGGTCAACTGACTTGGGCTCATGCTATGGGGCTGAAAATAGCAGTGTGGATCAAAGGTAGTGGGTCACAGAACCTGGGATCCAGCCCGAGCGGCAACATCTGCACTGCTATTTTTAGCCCCATAGCACGAGCCCTGATAGCCTATGTCAGTTGACCTGGGCTCTGAGACTAGCTCTCATGGGTGCGTTTTTTTGCAGGGTAGACATACCCAAAGTTCCATATCTGAATGGAATAGCCACAATCTCTTCTCCAGATGAAGATGAAAGAAAGCTATCCTGGTCCCTGCTGCTCTAGGATTCTGTGATAACAGCAGGGCTCCAACACTACCCCTGGACTGTGAACTCTAGTAACAAAAGATAGGAACACATCCTCAATTAAAGGGGCAGAAATAACTCTTGCCATTTTTCCCAGTTGCTTCCTCCATCCTACCACCACAACTACATTCTGATCCGGATTGAGGCCAGGCCATTCGAACCTCATCCAGACTCCAGTCTCAGCTAGACACCGGGTAAGGTGTTCAACTGCACTGGTTGAATTAAATGAGATATGTGGAGCAGGGGCTTATTGGCATTCTGAAAGTACTGTAGCTTGTACATGGACTGCAGCCTTGCCTCCTCTCTTACTCTCCATACAACCCTATACACACCTTTAATAAGAGAGTACAAGATGGAACCCTGCAGAACTCAGCAGGACACAACTGCAATTGCCCAAATCTACTCTCCGGGATATTTTTCAGAGAAATAATGAAGCAAAGTACAGCCTCATTAACTTTCTGATTCATCAGAGAAAACAGAGCCCTAGTTTTTGAGAACTTGCTGACATTTTTCAGATTAATCACCAACACCTCACCTCCAAAATCAGCAACAACAGCATGGCCATCTTCATAGAGAAGAATATTGTGGCTGTAAAGAAAGACAATTGTTAGCATAGGTAACTGTATGATAGTGCCCTGAAGCAATAGTGCATTTTAAGGTTCTGCCTCTTAATTGTGCTCGCTAATATCTCACCCCCTTTTTAAGTAGAGGCTTGTCTGTACAGCAGCCACCTCGCACAACAGAGTATACCTACCCCCACTCAGAGGACTAAAAAAAGGCAAACCTGACAATTTTATAAATCAAAATGTCAGAATCATTTTCTAATTAGTTATGGAACAAATACATTTTCTCATTAGTAGTAGAGCAAATATAACAGATTTATGAATTACCGGTATGTGCACAGCATTACCAAAGTGAAAAGATGACATTTGAAGATGAACCCAATGGTAGCCTTTAAATAAAATTATAAGGCCTGATTCTCCTCTCACACTGGTTTTACACCACTGTAACTCCATTAAATTAATCCCTAATTTACATGGATGGAAGAGCAGAAGCAGCCCTGTAGAGGCTAAATATTAGGGGATAACTGCTAGGAGGCACTGGAGCCTCATGAGGATGAGAAAAAATAAACACATATTTGAAAATATTTTGGACTGATTTTCAAAAGATTATTTCCCTTTGCATCATGAAGGCCTTATTTAATTTGCCCAGAATTACATTCCACTTTGCTCTGATTTTCATCAGCTCTAAATGGAAAAGTGCCAAATTGGTATTGTTCACCTAGATTTCAGATCATTATGATGCTGTCTGAGGAGGTGGAAAAATGGGGGCCCTTATCATATTTCTGCAAAAAGTGACCGTAGGCTACACTGATCACAGAGGAAGTATGGTACAAACTTCACTGTTATGAGACACAAGCTACCTTACCTTTTACCTTAGATTTTTTAAAATGTCTGTGAAGACATTATTCATGTATAATTTCTCAAATGTTTTAGGCACTTAAGTTTAGACACAGTCTTTCCTTCAACAGTAGATATACCGTACACCTCCTAATTATGCCCAGTTTATTTTGACTGTGTGATGCTCGCAGATGCCAGCTCATGCCAAGGCCCCAGATCTCACTGAACACTTATAAATGCATAACTGGAAACGAGTCTTACTTACCTATGGGTTAGCATTATCAAAATAAATATTAAATGTTAGGTTGATAAGAATGTGTATAGTGTAAATGCTTGTAGTATGCCGCATGTATTCTTCTCAGCCAACTATACTCCAGGTTATAAACTGATAGCAAGCATTTGCATTGTAAACCTCTGTGACTATGTAACTCATCAAATAGGGAAAAAGCCATGTGTAATGCAAATTATGGTCTCTAACAAGAAGTTAAATCCTGTTCATTAAATGCAAATGAGCTATTGTGTGAGGTCAAGGATCAAAGACTTTGTTAAGTACTTTCCTCCCCCCACTCCCACACCACGAATAAGGGATCTTCATGGGAACTGTTGATGTCAGCTTTGTTTCTGTGAGAAGAAGCTATGAATATAGACACATGGAAAAATTCTACATCTCTTTGCTGTTTGAATTCACATGGAGCCAGAGACTCTAAACTGAAGTGAGAGATCCCCCCAGTTATCCCTGGGTTTGCCCCGAAAGACATTTTGAATTGACAGATCACTACAACTCTGTCACTCTTAGGATTTAGATTGCAACTTATTTGTGTTATATGCCTGCTTGCTTTAACCTGTAAATAACTCTCATTTCCTTTTCCTAACTTTAGATAGTTTATTACAGGATTGGATACAGGTTTTGTCTTTGGTGTAAAATCTAGGGTGTACCAATTGATCTGGGGTAAGTGACTGGTCTCTTGGGACTGGAAGCAACCTGAATATTTTGTGATTTTTGGTATAAGTGACCATTTTTCACTAAGTCCAGCTTGCCTGGGTGGCAAGACAGACTGGAGAACCTAAGGGGACTGTCTGTGACTCTATGGTATGACTGATACAGTGATCCAGGAGTTCACATTTGTTACTGGGTGGGTGAAATCTAATTATAGAACATACCACTAGTTTTGGGTGTCTGCCTGGTGTTTGACAGTCTACCTTGAGGTAGGCATTCACAGTCATCAGTCACTCCAGACAATGTGACAGACTGAACATCCATACTACTATAACTTATGCAAACAAACTCCAAGGTGAAATCCTGGCCTCAGTGAAGTTAACAGGAGTTTTGCGATTAATTTTAATGAGTCCAGGATTTCACCCCTACACTTTATTCATGTTTGAGTTCCATGGTGTCCCTGTTTATAGTATCTCAGGGAATTAAGTATGGGACAACTCATGACTTTTGTCAAAACTTTTTTGACAGAAAGGGCTAGATCCACATCTGGTGTAAATCAACATCGCTCCATTGACTTCAATGGTATTAGTACCACTTAGTGCAGTGGTTTTCAAGTTTTTTCATTAGCGGACCCCTCAAAAATTTATAATGGAAATCTTAGACATAATCTGCAGACCCCCAGGGGTTTGTGGACCACAGGTTGAAAACCACTGACTTAATGTATTACTGCTTTATCTTCTGAATAGTGAAATCAATTTTCACTGTGTGACTCTGGTGTGATTACATTTGTAATATAGTATTCATTACTGGACACCACATTACCAGAAAACTTTTGAAACAAACTGGGGGGAGAATAGTAAAGATGCCATATATTCTGTCTACTCTGCTGAGCACAGTATATGGGTTAAATTTACAAAAGTACTTAAGAACCAGAGTTTTGAAAGTACTTAGGTCTAAAGAAGTAGACAGGTAGGAGTTAAGAAGGGAATTGATTTCAGTGAGGATTAAGTGCCTCGGCATTTTTGAAAATCCGACTAGGTGCTTATCTGCATCTTTAGGCACGAAAATACTTTTAAAAAATCTGCTCCTTACAAGCCTAAGTCCCATTGACTTTCAAGTTTCAATGGGACTTAGGATCCTTAAATACCTAAGTCACTTTGAAAAAGGAACGTAGGATCCTAGGTCTCTTAGGCACTTTTGAAAATTCTAACTTAGATCTTTAAAACTTGGGAGGTACAATAACTTACTGGTTAGCACCAATGGTAGGGAGTTAGTGCACCCAAGTTCCACTCCCACCTATACACTAACTTGCTCTACGGACTTGGGGGCTAGCATATGCCCTCTCTATGCCTCAGTTTCCTCATCTGTAAAATGGAGATAATGCTTACTCTGCTTTGAAAAGTGCTTTGAGAGCTACAGATAAAAAGAGATATTCAGGTATCTATGTAGGTCCTTGTATTAAGCCAAACACGAGGACATCTGAGTATTATTATTCGGTAAGAGCATAAAAATGGTTCGGGGGCTGACTTAAAAGGAAAGATTTCAGGAATTATAAAGACGTAGCTTGGTTTCAACAAAAGGTAAAAGGGAAGCATGATAAGTCTATACATTTTTTTAAAATGTATGAATAGAGAGTAATCATGGGATGGGGAGGCAGGAGGGAGTACAGTTAGGAGTGATGTGATGAAATGTAAGAGTTCAAAGTAGCATTAGATCTGCTTCCAATGAAGTTAGTGCAAAACTCCCCTGAACTTCAGTGGGAGTAGGATCACAGCATTGGTTTGCACTGCAGGAATCAGTATTTAGACTATAACTTGGAACTCTCCCCTTAATCACAGCACTTACATCGAATCTTCAAAAAGTATAAATCAAACCATGGAAGAAAAATTACTTTTCCATTATTTTGTGAGTGAAAAGCCAAACTTTTGGGTTTCACTTGACATATTAAGCTTCTCTCACAGTTCAAGTGGAAAGGACCAGCACTGGCTGATTTTTGGAACAACATATCATTCAGTGGATCTCAATTATTTATATGTGTTCTGAATATATTGAACTCAAACATGACAAATCTATGTGACAGGCCATTGGAAGTTCAAACCAATGCCAATTGAAGAAGATGGACTATATGCAATACTTAGATACCACAGTGATGACAGACAGACAGATGACTGCCACTGTATCTTCTCTTTTTTCTAAAGCCAGTCTCAGGGTTCAGGGGACTCTGGCAACAGGACTCAAGTGTGGTTCTGTTCACCTAAGAATATTGAGGGCACTGATCTGGATCTAAGTGAAATGGGGAGATTCCCTTTTAAAAATACCTTCTGCCATTGCTCAGGTTTATTACCAAATACTCACGGTACTCATAGGCACCATCACCCATCATGCAATTTCATTATTCCCAGAAGTACTACTTCCAAAAGGCACTTACCACTTGCCCATCATACTGAGAAAATGACATCTCCAATGAAGTAGGAGCACTTTGTGATACAGCAGTGAAAGTGATTAACCTGCATGATGAGAGAGGCATAGCCATAGACATGCCTGGAAGCATTCCAAGGGTTAAATATACTGAGCTAATTAGGCTTCATTTTTAATCTCATCACATCATTAAAGCCATTAGTTTACAAACACATCTGCCTGATGTGAAATCACTCATATAATTAAAAGCCAGACAATATATGGAAGCTGGCTGTTAGTAGCTTGATAAAGTGCAGGAGACTCAGGTCTGGAGGTGAAGCAGGATTTCTTGATGCCTACACTAGCAGATCAGAGGCGCCAAAGAAATTATGTGCTAGGGTTTGGGGCTGGGGATGCTGGAGCTGTTTACATGATTTGCTGCGTCAGCACCCCAGGCAAGTTCATCTTTCCAGCAGCATTGGCGTCCTGTGAGCATGCTGCAGCTGATTACAAAAGAGGGTTCATGGGAGGGAAATAATGGAGGTCAGAATGAAGGGGTGGAGACTCCTTAATAATTGGCATTTGGTCAGCTAGTGGCATGGGATAATCCCTGCTCAGAGCAGGGCAACTGCAGAGTTATTTGTAAAAGCTCATTAGCTGCACTGACATATGTAAAAAATTTAATTTCAGTGAAATCTTTGAAACCATAGCAACTGAAAACTCCAATAAATGTGAAGGATTGCAGAACTATGACGTTACCTCAGACTGTCAGCAGAGGTATATTTGAAGGCTTACAGCTAAGCCTTGGATTTGTCCGATAACCACTGGGATTCAAGAGGTGAATTATGAGATTTGTATCATAGTTAAACCCATTTATTGAGGGTAATGTGAACAAAACACTGCCCTCTTTACTGACTCTTTATTCAACACCAGAGAATGCAATGGGGGACAGTGATAATGTCTATGAATAAATCTAACTATACACATGTATCCTATCGCTAATGGGATTCCCACAAATAAGCCCCCAAGAATCAACAAATCAGCTACAAAGTAAATTTCTATGTATGGTTATAAATACTTATCTATTTTATAGGAGTGTGATCTCATGAGCAGTTAGGTAACAGAGCCACAAAGCAAAGCAAAACAAAGCAGAGCAGTTCTGACCCTGAAACTGTGAGTGAGATGATGCTTTAATTAGATAAGAACCAAATGGGCCTTCATTATATATTTTCACTTCTATAGCTTCAAATGAAAAAAAATGGAACTTCGCTCTTGGAAAGGAATGAATTTTGATTTAGGGGGCAACTCACTGCTGGAACTTGACTGAACAGAAAAGGGACTGTGTGACACAATGGGTGAGCACGTTAGCCTTTTATGTTTGGAGATTTTGGCTCAAATCCTATTGTAATAGGCTGTTTTTGTGTCTATGAGTGATATTGTGCTATTGTCACTGGCCCATAGAAAATCTATGAGTCCTACTAATAGGGTTAGCTAAAGGCATAGTTCTTTAGCTCAAGTAGGAGAGATCTGTATTTTTGGATGTGAAGAACTGGGATACTAGGCCCTAGCCTCCTGTGTTTGTGCTTGTGATTTATATATTTATATTTACAATAAATGCCTAATTCAGCCTAATTCCTGGGGGACACTTACTCACATAAACAATAAAAATACAACTCAATTCAGTGTGTCTGACAGTTTCTGCTTAGTAGAAACCCAGGACAAGAACTGATAAGGGATGCTGTAGTGTGGGATTTTGATGCAGGATGCCACAGAGATTTGTGTATAGAGCTTCATAGGGGAAGTTTGTTGCCAGCTCTCACTATACCTAATCATAGCCAGTTCCATCAGCTCCTCACTTTTAAGAGCACCAAACTCACCCATAAAATGTAAGAAAATAAAAATAAAGTTAGCTGTATTTCCAGTATGTTACTTACCTCCTTTATCTGTTTGTTAGTTTATCACTTAAACTTCCTAGGTCAACATTCTGATTGCTGGAACAATCACTCATCCCAGTTAAAGTTACGAAGAGAAGAGAAAGTTCAATTGCAAAATGGGAAAGGAAAGGAAGGAAATCAGGTTAAAATGCTAGAAATCTGGACATTCTCACATAGCCATTTTCTCATTAAGAGACATGGGGGAGGGGCAGGGGAGAGAAGCATTTGTAAGTTTTAGAGTCAAATGGAAGAGCGCTCCCAGAGAGAAGCAGCTGAGAAGAGCTGTGATTGATCAAGAACAAGGCTTTATGTAGTTTATCAAACTAGATCAGACTTTGGCAACTCCATGACACTGGGACGGCTTAACTTTATCTCTCCGAAAAATAAACTTCACTCATGCAGTTCCTCAGCCTCCAAGGATTTGAAACTGCTAACATCTGAGGATGTGCTGTAAATTACTACAAAAAATACTGGCTTAAGGATATTTGTCTCACCCATCCACATGAAGCTGAGATGTGTTACATCTTTAAATATACATACACAGAGATAACCCAGCAAAAGGAGGTGATGCTACTAACCTACAACTATGTTTGTTCCTAAAGTTCTCTGAGTAGATTTCTCTCAAAGTTTGAACTGAATCAAGATTTTAGAATTGGACTCTGAGGGCTAGATCCCATTCTCACTGAAGTAATTGGAAAGCTCCTATTGACTTCAATGACAGCAAGATCAAGGCCTTTGTGCATAAAAGAGGATTTAGTGCGGTTATGCAGTGATGGGGGTGGTAGTTTACTGTTGTTTTGCAAAATATTATCAATAACGGACCAAGTTTTTACTAAACAATAAGAGAATTAAGCTTTTATTTAAAAGTAAATACTGGGCAATTCCACATATCAGAGATAATACAATGCACATCCTATGGCTCTCAGTTTCTAAGTTACTTAGACCTGAATCCAGAGTCCAGCACAAACCCTGAGTAGTCACACTGGGCACTGAGGATATATGCAGGATGGGTAGGAATGCTCCCACAAGTCATGGAGTTGCTGCATAGCTGTTTTGGGGTGGCTACTCCAACCCAATGGATGTGGTGGACTCCTGTAGCCCTTTAAGCAGATTGGAAAATGAGTGATTCTGCATAGCAATGAATACTATGGTTCATCCTGTATCTTGCCTACCTCTACCCCTATACATTGCCACACACAGAATTCATGTGCAACTGAGCTCTATGCAGTGCAGGTGTGTCATTGGAACTGAATTGGTCCGTGGTGGAGGGGGCTAGATTTGTTGTGCAATGCTGAGTTCCTAAGAGGCAACTCACAGGAAGACTGGAGTGCCTTAGGATGTTCAGAAATGACAGGAGATGATTGATTATGTGGCTCTAGGAAGAAGGATGAAAGCGTTTGGGGCTCAACTGGTGTTCTTGTCCATTCTCCCTGTTGAAGGAACAGGCCCAGGCGGGGGACCATTGAATCATGGAAGTAAATGCGTGGCCAGACAGGGGGTGTTAGCGAGAGGGCTCTGGCTTCTACAATGAGCTGATGTTCCAGGAAAGAGGATTAGTGTGCTGGGACGAGCTCCATCTATCAAATACTGGGAAGAGCATTGTGATCGGGGGCCTGCCCCATACAAGCCTGTTAGAGGTTAATAGAGCTCTATGGTGGCTGTGTGAAAAGCAGCCAATAGGAAAGGAGCTGTGAGGAGCACCCAGTCAAGGCTGGACAGGCCCATATCAGAAGAGCTGCAGGGCAGAGTAAGTTCAGTAGCTTCCTGGAGCTCAAGGTGGGAAGCTCAGGCTCTTATCAGGAGGAAGGAGCGCCAGCACCCTGGACAGAGCAGTGCGGGCGGTGTGGGGGGTCAGGGAGCTAAAGATGGCTCTGGGTTGGCTGCAGGAATTGGCAGTCTGAGGCCTCGAGGCAAGGGCAAAGAGGGTGCTGGGAGCCACGGGGAAGTGGCCCAGGGAAAGATGCTGAGAGGTTGGAGGGGATGCAGCATGTGGCTGCCATCTTCAGGGTTCCTGGGCCGGGACCCAGAGTAGTGGGCAGGTTGCATCCCCCCGTCACCACTGAGGAAACGGCCAGACAATTGGCTGCAGTTGCCACTGAGGGAAGTAGCTGGACAGCAGACTGCAGTTCCCCTGGACAGGGGAGAACAGAGTGGGCCATGGCCAGAGGGCTGTGTCATGAAGAGGATGCTGCGGTCCTGGGAGTGACATGGGTCCTGGAGCAGAAGTGACAGCAGTGAGAAATCACCAGAAGAAGGTGCACTGGCAAGTACAGTTAATTCCCAAAACAGCCAGCAGGAGGCACTAGCATGGTGAGCTCCACCACATCACAAGCATCTTTGGGCATTGTCTGGCTAACCTGATAAGGAGAGCTTTAAACTAGATCTGATGGGGGAAGGTGACAAAAATCCAGCCAACGTGCATGTAGGTTCAAATAATGAAGACAAGGGGAAGAAGCTAATTTCTGGAGAAGGAACTAGAAACCACAACTGCATTGAAAAGGCAAGAAGAAAAGCAACAGGGCAGTCTGAAAAATATTTCTGATGCCTGTACACAAATGCAAGGAGTATGGGGAATAAGCAGGATGAACTAGAAGTCATGGTATATGAAGAAAATTATGACTTAATTGGCATTACAGAGACTTGGTGGGACAACTCCCATGATTGGAATACCAGTATTGAGGGATATATCTTTTTCCAAAAGGATATGTCTGGGGGAAAAGGAGGTGGTGTTGTGGGGGTCTATTACTGACCACCAAATAAGGAAGAAGTGGATGAGTCATTCTACAAGCAGGTAACAAGATTAGCTAACACATATGAGCTACTATTAAGGGGGGATTTTAACTTCCCTGATATTTGTTGGAAGACTATTACAGCAAAACATGATATGTCCTGCAAATTCTTAGCATGCATAGGGGACAACTTTCTGATTCAATCAACTCGGAGAAATAGTAGACAAGGTCCCATGGAAAGGCCAATTAGGAAGAAAAGGAGTCGAAGGGGGCCGGCAGTTTTTAAAAGACATAATACTAGAGGTTCAACATCAAGTTATTCTGAGGCAGAGGATAGATAAGAAGAGCCACAGCCCACCCCTTAGCATCCAGGCCCACCCAAATCTGAGCATGGGAGTAGTGCTGCCACAGCAGCCCGGAGCGTCACTTGGGCACCTGAAATCCAGGACGAAGTGGTGCTACGCTCTGGCAGCTCTGCCTTGCCATTTTCTGAGCTGCCCCATGCGCGTGCCCAGCTTGGCAGATGAAGCCCTGTGTCTGGGGGCACCAGGGTTAGGAAGAGGGTGTGGCATTGGGGGAGAAGCTAAGCTACCACAGTCTGTCATTGCTTGTCCACTCAAAAGTCGGGGCCCATCCAAATTTCCACTCCTAGCTACTGTTATGTCGGGAAGGGGAATTTCACTCGCAATGTAATAAACATTTCACATGATTATTGTACTGAGCATTCAGTTAAGTATTACGGTATGATTGTAACACATGGCTGGATGGCCTCACTTCCCAGTGTCAGCATGGCCTGTACTTGGAATCCAGTGCAGCGGCAAAAGCGCCTCTGTGGGCATGGCCCTGGCTCGCAGCAGATCGCCCAAGATCTGCAATGTTTTCAGGAGCTGGGCTGCCTTTCAGTTCTAGTGGGTGAAGCCCCTGATAGCATAACCAAGTGGAAAGTCAGTGAGTCAAAACTTGTGGAGTTTCCATTCTCCTTCCTGGAAAATATCCATGTAGGTCACGATTTAGCTCTCTATATAAGCAGGATGCGCATTAATCTTACATCAAAGAAGGGAAATGGCAGTTGAGCGCAATGTCATTTTCTCCAGCTATATCCAGCTTTTTGCACAGAGCTCCTGAGACTTTGCAGACCATATTCAAGTTGCAAATAGTTAGTATTCTAAAGATGTCCATGACTTCAGACTACATTGCACGTTGTGGATACTTTGTATTCTGCACTTACCCAGCAGTTCAGAACTCTTTGTTCGCCAAGAATTTCTTTTTTCTTATTTGGTAACTATGATATTTAACCTTAAAACAGGAGATACAATAATCCTGCTGATGCTATGAATGCATCACACATACTTTAGAAACTGATTTCTGAGTGGGTCTGGCCACTGATTCTCTAAAAATGAAGTTTTTGAATACAACCAAAAACTATTGGGCAGCTGTGGTTTAGTTCATCCCCAAAGCAATCCTGCAGAGATGGGAGAGTCATTTCATTTCTTACTAGTCACAGAAGGACATTGTACAAAGCATGCAATTGAAATGATTATTTTTTACAAGATTTAATATGAAAATTTATAGTCAAACTAATTAAAATGTCAGACAAAGTCAATTTATAATATATTAAACTTCCTGTTTTCAGGCCAACTCCCACTCTCAGTTCTACAATTGCAAGATCAATGACAAAGTAAAATAGTGGGTTTCAGTATAAGCAATTAAAAAATTAACAACAGTTATTTACAGAAGATTTCTAATTACTGTCAAAATGTCCCATATTTGAAAATTCAGTGGAGTGTATTTTACCTCTTTTGCTGACTTTTCCATTTCTAAAACCATCTGGTAAATTAGAGATTATTACTGAATTTATTTTATTATAACTTGACCTCAGAAATTTTTATTAGAACATAGCTTGTTTATGATGTGACAAGACATGCAGACCACTGTAATGCTTGTTTGCTGGGATTTTTCTTGACACAGTTGTGGGAAAGTCTGACCCTAAGAGCACCCCAATGCCAGCTGACACACTGTTGCCATGATATTTACCCCAAAGATGACATGTAATATATCACTGGGCAAACTAATGACTTACTGATCATTAATATTCCTGCATGATGTATGTACTGTCAACCCACAAAGGATTTACAGAGGTGCTGGAAATATGTGACTAAAATGTGTTTAAACCGGGCATGTTAGGGAAGTTGATAAACAGGCTTTCTCCAGACAAAAGAAAGAGGCCAACAGCTTACATCAGGTGTAGCCAAATTCATTTATATTGGATGTTGTGGGAAGAAATCATTTGCACTGTAAAAATCACCAGTGGGGTCCACACCTGACAGCATGGTGACCGTCTAGACCCAGCAGGGAAAAGGAACCTTTTCTGGGGATACCCTTCAGAAGAATATATATCAAAAATGTATTGGACTATAAAGAGAAAGGGTCAGTACCTCTATACTATCCTTCACCTGAAGAGACAAAGGAACCAAGCACTTTGAGCTCTGTGAAGGACCCTGGCCAGAAAGTCTGGTCAGCCATGCTGGAAAAGAAACTTGGTGAGAAACAGTTCTTTGAACAAGAGACTCTAGTTTGTTAAATCAGGTTTTAGTCAGAGAAGCATATTCTTATGTCTGTAACTATCTCTATCCTTACTCCTCATATCACTTAACCCTGTTTCCTTTTATTAATAAACGTACTTTACTTTTACTACTATCCAATTCAGTGCTTTGATTTTAATAGAGTGTTTTTTAACACCAGGTAAGGTAGCAAGCTGCTCTCAGTACTCTCTTTAAAGGATCAGCAAATTTGATAAGGTTTTGTGAGTGTTACTGTAGGGAGGAGCAGTGCACTGCAAAAAGACTTCTCTGAGGAACTTGGGAATTGGGGTTTACTGATTGTTACCGGCTTGGCAAGTTTCGGAAGGGTAGAGTCTGCTGGCAAGGCAGACAAGCTGGGGTGTCAGGGAGCTGACACATACCTTAGCAGTAGCAAAACTCTCACTTGCTGAGGCTGAGAGGGGTGGCGGAGGGGCCACAATTTTGGGAACCCCAGCAGAGTATCACAGTAAAGTACAGGACAAATTATGGAGCCACAGCACCTGGCATAATTTAGACTCACTCCATTTACAGTGGTTTTTTCCAGAACCACCAGCGAACTGCTCTGGTTCCCTAAGATTGGCTGAGGGTACAGTAATCTGTTTGCTCTGTCTGTCGACACCCTGGAACATTGCTCCACTGCTTCTGCAGTGGGACAGCATAGGATGGCCAACTCTGGCCCAATGCTGGGGGAATTTCCCAGGGAGCCTTTCTGCCTACTTCATGCCCCCTGTGCACTCTCAGAGCAAGGGACACACAACAGGGAGCAGAATCTGCCCCATAATTTTGTATTTCTATTTTTTAAAGTTCTGAGTGCTTACACACACCTGGCTGGCTAGCAAGCTCTGTTTACAAAGCTCCGCTAGCTCACCAAAGCCCTGTGTCTATAGGCATGCAACGTCAATGAAGAAAAGGTGGATTGTAATTCTTTGGTCTAATTTTGGTTGCTGGGTTTAGTGTGTGGGTGCTGGAGGGTGGTGGTGGCCCATGATATACAGGAGATCAGACTAGATACTCCGTGGTCCATTCTGGCCTTAAATTCTATGACCCCATAGGTATGTCTACACTGATATAAAAAACCCATGACAGAGTCTCAGAGCCTGAGTTAGCTGACTTGAGGTGCAGGGCTAAAAATAGCAGTTTAGACATTCAGGCTCAAGCTGGAGCCTGGGCTTTGAGACCCTCTCCCCTCATAGTGCCTCAGAGCACGAACGTCTATCTCTGCAATTGTATAGCCCCACAGCCCAAGCCCTGTGAGCCTGAGTCAGCTATTGCAGTGTAGACATACTGTGTGACTCTAAAACTTCAAGAAAAGAAAGCTAAGCACTTACAATAAGTCCTCACTTAAAGTCGTCCTGGTTAACATTGTTTTGTTGTTACGTTGCTGATCAATTAGGGAACATGCTCGTTTAAAGTTGTGCAAAGCTCCCTTCTAATGTCGTTTGGCAGCCGCCTGCTTTGTCCACTGCTTGCAGGAAGAGCAGCCTGTTGCAGCTAGCTGGTTGGGGCTTGTAACCAGGGTGGACTGGCAGCCCCCCATCAGCTCCCCGCTCCCCTAAGTTCCCTGTGCAGCAGTTGCCCAGCAGGCTATCAATTGCCAGCAGTTCAGCTGTCCCTCCTCCCACAACCATGTGCTGCTCCTGCCCTCTGCCTTGGAGCTGCTCC
The DNA here is from genome assembly GCF_002925995.2 of Terrapene triunguis. Lineage (NCBI taxonomy): Eukaryota > Metazoa > Chordata > Testudines > Emydidae > Terrapene > Terrapene triunguis. The sequence continues at coordinate 46,431,402 of NW_020664561.1, forward strand.
CCGAGACTCCTGCTTGCTGTGCGGGGGGGAGGGAGGGGAGAGGAGGGAGAAGGGGTCTGTCAGGGTGTCCCCCTCCCCCCTGTTCCTGCACCCCGCTTATCCCATCTTCCATAGAGCAGGGGGGACACACAACAGGGCTCAGGATGGAGGGAGCTTGCTGGCAGCAGCTGCGGTCTCAGCAAGCTGATCTAATTAACAAGGCAGTGTACTTAAGAGTAGGGTCAGCGTACTTAAAGGGGAAATGCACATCTCTCTCTCTCAAACACGGTGTGTGTCTCTGTCTCTGTCTGCAATGCTGTCTCCCCTCCTTCCATTCCTGCTGCCTTGTAGAGTGTGAGAGTTAACTCTTGAGGGCTCAGCCAATTGCTAGTTCAACTAGTACTGCTAGTTTAGCAGTAAGGCATTCCCTGGGAAATATCCCACCCTCTGACTCCTCCACCTCAACCAAGCTTCACAATCATCACTGTGTACCAGTATTAAATTGTTTGTTTAAAACTTATACTGTGTGTGTGTGTGTGTGTGTGTGTGTGTGTATATATATATATATATATGTCTTTTGTCTGGTGACAAAAATTTCCCTGGAACCTAACCCCCCTCATTTACATTCATTCTTATGGGGAAATTGGATTCACTTAACATCGTTTCGCTTAAAGTTGCATTTTTCAGGAACATAACTACAATGTTAAGTGAGGAGTTACTGTATAGGGATTACATAAACAAAGATGACACTCTCTGTCTCTCTGTGACTGGTCTGACTTTCAGGTAAAACACTCAGGGCATGATTCTGATTTCGCAGTGGTTAAATAAGGGGTAATTCCATGAAGTCATAGCTGTTCAGCTAATAGTTCTCCTCCCAACCTCCCTTGAAACATAACAGATAGGCAAGCCGAGGAGGGGAGTTGTTACCTGTGGAAATGTAGGGAGAGCCATCAGCTCCATTTCTTCTCAAGCAATCCCAGCCAGTGACACAACTATGGTTTTCTGTCTTATAGACTTTATTAGGAGAGCCAGAAGCAGCTTGGCAAACCAATATTGCAAGTATGGGTGGTCTTAAAGCAATGTCTGGGACCAGGGGTCATCCCTTTCAGTGGAGTGTCACACCCCAACGCCCCCTCCCCTTAGGGAGTCCCCTGGGAAGGCAGATCAGCACTGTATATTGCTAACGCTGTTGCAATCATCGCAAAGCATTTTGGGGAGGGTTAAAGGTGTGTGAGTGGAGAGTGGAAGGTTTCTTTGTAGGTTACAAGAGGCCGAAAAGGGAGGAGAAGAAAAAGAAAAGAGCAGAGAACTGGTTAATTCAACGTTGCAATTAACAAGCTCAGTCCGAAGATAAGAGAACTCCAGCCCAAGGCCAGCTGCTACCCGCCAAGACAGAAGGGGGGAAGTCCAACCCCCCCAACCAGCTGTGAGAAAAGAAGAACTAAGTGAGACACACAGTTGCAAAGATAACAGTGAGAACAGTGAGAGCAACTGAGACACAGGGCTGCAAAGATAACAGCGAGACGATTGAAGGCCAAGACAGAAAAGAAAACAGTCTCCAGAGCCGGGATGTTTTGGGAGAGGGAAAGAGGCCACAGAAAGCAGTTTGGACTGGCACAAGGAGCACCAGGAACAGAGGTCGCGGAATGAAACACCCCCAAAGGAGCCCAGGACTTAAAACCCTCCTGAGAGCTGGAGCAATTCGGAGATTACAGCGGATCCCCCGGACGACCTGGGCCCAGGGCAAGAACTCCCGTCCACCACTTCCCCTCTTCTTCTTACATTACACACAGGCCTGGCCAGCTTTGGGTAGTGCTTGTGTGAGTATGAAAGTGGGTTAGGGCTTGGGGCTCTAATGCTTTCTTTCTTCCCCTGAGTGACGTGGGAGCGTTCCCAGCACTCTCTGCTGTATTTTTATTATTTTAATAATAAAGCTTTAAAATTTAGACACTTGGTGTGTGCCTCGTCATCTCCTCCCCAAAAGATCCTGTGGCCACAGCCTGATCAACTGTGGGCCCAGGCAGATTGGTAATGAAAATCTGTCACAGGAGGACCAAACTGGAGCACGGATTTCTGAGGACAGAAATAACTAACATCCACCAGATAATGACTTAGTGTTTTCAATGTGTGCTACTGTGACCTCTAGCTCCTGTTCCACAGAGCCGGAGACAGGAGTAGGTCATGCAAGCCTAGAATATGGCTGGCTGGTTTTGGAGGTGCTGACTTTCATACTGGTGAACAACAACAGTGTCACTTTAATGTTTATTCCCTGTAGATTTTCCAAGCATTCTTCCCTACAAGGGGTCTTTCTGAACTTTGGTGTAAAATCTGAGCTTGCTGGGAGTTTTCATTCTTCTATTGAAGGCTTCCACCGAAAAAAGGGTGAGACACTGTCAGGACATCTAAGCAACCAATTGTGGCTGAAGCAGGAGTAGTGTGTCAGAACTAGCAGGGAGCAACCCCAACAAGGGTTAAGGAGATGGGAGAGACTACTTTTATTAGGAGCCTATATACCTGCAGTGGGGTCACCTGGTTAGACTCTTGCCTGCTTGTGGATTGGCTGGGCCCTTAGGTCTCTCAGGTAATTATCTCAAATGACTCATCAAGCTCAGAACATTCAGAACGCTCAGGCTCCAGGATGACTCATCAACTTCAGAACACTCATCACAGACATAAGATTCTGAAATTCCAGAAACAGTCTTTCCTCCCACCCCTTAACTAATTCCAGGTAGCCCTCCCCCGGCTGAGTAAATCCTGGATAGTATAAATGTACTTTAAAAATTCATACACAATACAAATATTACTTCCCACTTTTTGATTTCCTTAATAGCAGTAAGGTGTGTTTAATAGGGAGGTTGTTATAGTCTCTCAAAGAGGAGACTTGAAGGTACTCTTAACAATGGTGCCATTCAGTAAACAATAATATCTAGCTTTTTATAGCACTTTCCATTAGTAGATCTCAAAGTGGTTTACAAAGGAGGTAAGTACCGTCATCTCCATTTTACAGATGGGGAAACTGAGGCACACAAAGGTGAAATGACTTGCCCAAGGTCACCTAGCATGTTAGTGGCAGAGCTTGAAGTAGAACTCGGATCTGCTGAGTCCCAGTCCAATGGTCTGTCCATTAAGTCCCATAGCCTGTCATATTATCATCCTATCTACCCACTCCCAGTGTGAATACATGTGCATATGAGTGATGGACTCTATCTTGACTGACACAACTGGGGACGCCTGGAGTTAAAAAAGAATAGGCTACGACAGCTTGAGCTTAAGAGCCAAAACATGCTAGTTGGGACTGTAACAAGCTCATATCTCCTGTGGATCAGGCACAGAGGGGGACCTGTAACACACACATTAATGACTAGCTACAAGTATGTGAGTAACTCACTTTCCACAAGCATTTGTGCTACTACAGTTTGGCTGCTTGAACATCTGCAGAAAGTGAATACTAAGGGGCCCTGGACAGGGCAGAAATGAGCTCATGTTTTTAGTTGAGTAAGTATCTGTGGCTGTATCTTTGCACCGTGTAGTTCTGATTTAAACTAGCAATGTTGCTAAAGTCACATGTTCCCTCACCTTTCCCAAACAATCTCGCACCAAACAAAAAATCAGACTGAGAATGAGATTACACAGCCAGGGTCTCATGTTGAGCCCTGTCTCATCTTGTTTTGGCAGCACGGTTATTAGCTGGTGGAGCAGTATGAATTCTGAAGGTCACCGGTAGGTCAGGATAATTCTTGGCAGCATTTCTGCTTGTTTTTGAGCTCAAACATAATGGGCAAACAGCAGTCAGTTCACAGCTATGACCCTAGAGTAGCTTGTTTGCCAGAGTTTGAATCTCTGGCAAACAGCTTGATGCTGCATTTAATAAGTAACACATAACTTTATTTGAAAGCTTTAGATATCTTCTTTCCACTGTATGCAAGTTGACCAACATTTCCCTCATAAACATCCCCATTTCAATGGTCTATAGCACAGTCAAAACCATTAAATCTGTACTGGAACTTGGTTCACAGACAACCAGGTATAAGAGCTTAAATTAAAAAATTCCATGCCCTTGTATTTTCCACTTCTATTGTGGCCTGGATGTGTACTCAGATAGCAATGGCACCTTTCATATTTGTATCAAGGGCTATATATAACTCCAGAACAACAATATTATTAGCACTTTTGGGGGCTTGCATTACTCTGAGATGGTTTTGTTCTAAGAAGCAATTCCCCCAAGGGAAATTATGGAAGCCACATCACCTGGGACATTTAAAATAAGACTGGATCAGACCCTAGTAAACGGACAACAGAGAACAATGCTGTGTTGGTCGGGACATACATTCATAGATTTTTAAGGACTTGGGGGAACCATGTGATCATCTAGTCGGACCTCCTGCACAACAAAGGCCATAGGACTTCCCTGAATTATTTCCTGCTTCAAGGTCAATAGCTATAGTTGAACTAGAGCATACTTTTTTTTAGAAAAACAAGACATGACCTTCATGAGCCAAGTTGCTGCTCTGGCTCTGAGGGTGCAAAGCAGGCAAAAGGCCAGTTTCATGGCTACCTGAGTATTCCTTTACAGCGATCCTAGTAACTCTATGGCACCTGTACGTCAGGTCTCTAGCACAGGGACCATTTCCAAGGAGAAAAGAAGCCTGGGTGGGGTGCCTCTGAACTCTGGCTATTCTCAGCTGAAATGGCCCCTTGGTACTGTGGGCAGCCAGACTGCTCTAATTTACACCAGAGACCAGACTCCGGATCCAGGGCCTGCAGTGTTCCTACCGGTTAGAACAGGAGCTGGGAATCTAGCTGACTCTTTATGGCTGACTCTTACTCTTCTACTCAGTGGCTTACTGTGAAAATGTGAGCAAGTCACATAACCTGCCCATGCCTCAATTTACCTCTTTATAAAATGGGGATAATAATTATTCCATTGCAGACATGAAAGAATGCTTGTGAGATTCAATCCATATGTATAAAGTGTCTTGAGCGCCTCAGAGGAAAGGAGCGATATGTGCGCAAAATGAAGAGAAGTTGCCTAAAATGACAAAGGGCTCTATTGTGCCTTTAAAGTAGAGCCCCTGACCCATGGTGGGGCTGAGCAACTCTTCCCAGAGTGCTAGGAAGCACAGTTGCTCTGCCACCCTTGAAGAAGGTGCAGTGTCTGATCAGCTCTACTGGTACTCACCAGCATAGGGGGACAGTGTTGGGGACAGGGGAAATGTGCCTTGTCTCTGCACTCCTTGCCATGGAGAGATTAATGCTGGCACCTGCTCTAACTTTCCATAGCCTTTGTGATCAGGGTAATGTAAGGGTCACATTGTGGCCAATTGCTCTGCTATTGCAGATGAGTGGGGGCAAAGGATGACTCCATACCTCCTACTTTAGCTGTGTACAATCAAAAAAGACAATACCCAGCACCATGCAAATCCTGATGCTGTACCTTTTTTGCAATAAAAATTTCTTAAGGATTTTTAGTATGCACTCCTATCACACATGCCCAGCACAGGCGTTGAGCTAATAAACCATAACAGCTCCATAACAGATCTGTTACTGTCTATCGACTCAATGATCCATGAAATAAAAAATCCAACAGTAGACTTTGATCAGAGAGAATGAAGGCCCTTTCAGAGCACTGATAGACTCTCACAAACCTGGTACCTATTTAAAAAGGGATGGTAGTTTGTAAGCACTGCAAAAAAATTAGTATGCATCTTCTCAAAATCTATAATCATGTCAGTAATGAACAAAAATTTTAAAGCACCTCTAATCTTATATTCTCACAACACTGGCTATTCTGTATTCAGGTTCATCTGCTGATGTGATAAATATGGGGAGGCTTTTTCCCTCCCTGACTTTTTCTTATTTATTTATTTTTGGACTTTCATATAACATTGTCTTTAGAATAAAACCCAACATATTTCAGCAGTAAATCACCAATGCTAAGAGACAAGTTATGGGCCAAAGGTTGCCTTCAGTTAGGCCTCAGTCCTGCATTCTGATCTGCAGGGTGATGATGGCTGTGCCATCAGCTCCATGTGTACATTGGAGACCATGTACTCATCAACTGCAGGATCGGGGTCAGAGGTATGTCGTTGTCTAATCCTGAGTCGCTTTGGATGAATACAATGAAATGTAATGTCATTGGACTCTGGGATTGTTTGTTTTTGTTTTTTGACCTTGATGGAAGTCAAGGCTTTAAGGCAGTGGTGGGAAACCTGCAGCCCGTCAGAGTAATCCACTGGTGGGCCGTGAGACAGTTTGTTTACATTGACTGTCTGCAGGCATGGCCATCCACAGCTCCCAGTGGCCTCGGTTTGCCGTTCCCAGCCAATGGGAGCTGCGGGAAGTGGCGCAGGCCGCAGGGATGTGCTGGCCGCTGCTTCCCACAGCTCACATTGGCTGGGAACGGCGAACCGCGGCCACTGGGAGCTACGGGTGGCCGTGCCTGTGGACAGTCAATGGAAACAAACTGTCTTGCAGCCTGCCAGCCGATTACCCTGAAAGGCCGCGTGTGGCCTGTGGGTAGGGTGACCAGATGTCCCAATTTTATAGGGACAGTCCCGATTTTTGGGTATTTTTCTTATATAGGCTCCTATTACTCCCCACCCGCTGTCCTGATTTTTCACACTTGCTGTCTGGTCACCCTACCTGCGGGCCACAGGTTGCCCACCACTGCTTTAAGGGATCTCTTTGTGATATTCAGCCTCCACTTATATACAGCTATATCATATACATGCATAGGTGTTAGAATTGATCAAGTTTCAGAGGGATGTGTGTGTGTCTACGAGCATGCTGATGAAAAATGCACAGGCATGTGTGCCTGTGCAGAAAATAATGAATGCACAAGTGGAAGTCAGGTTAAGGCCCCAAAGAAAATCAGACTTTAAGAGTTACTGTAACAAGCTTCACTTTATGTCATGAGTAGAGCTGGTCAGAAATGGAATTTTCATCCTGAATCCGAAAAAAAGTCAACATTTCTAAATGTACCGGAAAACAAAAATTCCAAATATTTTGTTTCAGAAACATTAAACATAAGAATAGCCAAACTGGGTCAGAACAATGGTCCATCTAGCCCAAGATCCTGTCTTCTGACAGTGGCCAGTGCCCGAAGCATCAGAGGGAATGAACCAAACATGGCAATTATCAAGTGATCCAGTCCCAGCTTCTGGCACTCAGAGGTTTTAGGGACACCCAGTACAAAGGGTTGCGTCCCTGACCATCTTGGCTAATATCCATTGATAGACCTATCCTCCAGGAACTTATCTAATTCTTTTTTGAACTCAGTTATACTTTTGGCTTTCACAGCATCCCCCGACAAGGAGTTCCACATGTTTGACTGTGTGCTCTGTGAAGGAGTACTTATGTTTGTTTTAACCTCCTGCCTATTAATTTCATTGGGTGACCCCCCTGGTGCTTGTGTTATGTGAAAGGGTAAATAACACTTCCTTATTCACCTTCTCCACACCATTCATGATTTTATAGAACCCCTTTTCTAAGATGAATAGTTCCACTCTTTTTAATCTCTCCTCATATGGAAGTTGTTCCATACCCCTAATTATTTTTGTTACCCTTCTGTGTACTTTTCCCAATTCTAATATAGGTTTTTTGAAAGTGACCAGAACTGAACCCAGTGTTCAAGGTGTGGGCACACCATGGATTTATATCGTGGCACTATGATATTTTCTATTTTATTATCTATCCCTTTCCTATTGACCCTTAATGATCTGTTAGCTTTTTTGACTGCTGCTGTACATTGAGCAGATGTTTTCAGAGAACTATCCACAATGACTCCAAGATCTTCTTCTTGAATGGTAACAGCTAATTTAGACCCCATCATTTTGTATGCATAGTTGGGATTGTTTTCCAGTGTGTACTTTGTATTTATCAACATTTAATTTGACCTGCTATTTTGTTGCCCAGTCACCCAGTTTTGTGAGATCCCTTTGCAACTCTTCACGGTCAGCTCTGGACTTAACTATCTTGAGTAATTTTGTATGGTCTGCAAGCTTTGCCACCTCATTGTTTGCTCCTTTTTCCAGACTGTTTAGGAATATGTTGAACAGCACTGATTCCAGCACAGATCCTTGGGGGGACCCTGCTTTTTACCTCTCTCCATTTTGAAAACTGACCATTTATTTCTATCCTTTGTTTCCTATTTTTTAACCAGTTATTGATCCATGAGAAAACTTTCTCTCTTATCCCATGAATGCCTACTTTATTTAAGAGCTTTTGGTATGGGACCTTGTCAAAGGCTTTCTGAAAGTCCAAATAGGCTATATCGACTGGATCTCCCTAATTCATGTTTGTTGGCACCACCAAAGAATTCTAATAAATTGATCAGGCAATAAATTGGTCCTTTTACAAAAGCTGTGTTGATTCTTCCCCTATGTATCATGTTTATCTGCGTGTTTGATAATTCTGTTCTTCATAGTTTCAACCAATTTGCCTGGTACTGAAGTTAGACTTATTGGCCTGTAATTGCCAAGATCACCTCTGGAGCCATTTAAAAAAAAAATCAGCATTACATTAGCTATCCTCCGGTCATCTGGTACAGAGGCTGATGTAAGTGATATGTTATATACCAGAGTTAGTAGTTCTGCATTTTCATAAATATAAAAATACTCATAAATAACATACATTTTAAAATGATAGTCAAAACTAAACATTTGACCTTATCACAATAAATCATTTTGATAATTTTCCATTGAAAATTTTGATGAAATACATTCCTTCAAAATGTATTTAATCTAATCAGCATTTTCTGATGGAAAACTAGCGGTGAGCAGGTTTTATATGTGGACTAGCCACTAGAGGGGGATGCAATGCACACTTTACAAGCATGTCACATTATCTCTGAATTTTTCTTCATCTGTGGATTGCTGTGCTTTTAAAGATATAGATTAGTTATACCCTTCAGTTACACTTTTTAAATTTAATTGAACATGTTCATTTTAGAGAGATACTTCAAATTATATTTACTTTACCAATAATAAGTAGTGTCGTGTAAAGAAGCAAAATAAACAGTTAACAAGCCCTGTCAGAATAGATAAAACCATGTTTTTGCCAACTACTTTATCATATACAGTATTGTAATTTTCTGATAGTTTTGCACATCACTAATACTTGTCAGTGCTTTTCTGGATCAAAAGCTTAGCACACAGTGGGTGTTCTGTGGTGTAACTGCTTTTAAAAAAAATATAAAAAGACCACCAAACCCTCAGCCCCTTCTCCCTCCAAAACACATGCACGCTACCCTTTAATTGTCAAAAGGAAAAACAGAGCGAGATCTCTTTCTCACAATCTGTTAATCCCCACAGGATGACAGTGAGCAGTGAATGAAATCAGTCTGTTTGACACTCTTGGCTACATCCCTCAAAGACAGACACATCCTGTGATCATTTACACTTACAAGACACTACTGAGTTTAAGAGTACCATGGTACTGTAGGTAGGGTTTAGCAAATCTTCAAAAAATTAATCTCATTTGAAGATCTATCTTTCCCCCACAACATCAGTGTTGGTGTCCTGACTTTTAAATGTTTCAGGGTACTTAAACTAGCACTGTTAGCTGTATTCCTTCCTGTTCTGTGGTGCTTTCCCACAGAGGGTAGGGAATATAGAAAAGGGCAGTGGCCTCAGAGCTGAGGTAATCCATTCCATGGTACCTTATAGGATTAGAGTGACCATATTTCCTATGCTGAATACGGGACACCTGGTAAAATTACTCATATTCAGGCAAGTTCAACAGCAATCAATCAGAACTATGCATTACAAACATTCAAATTAACATCAAATTGACTGAGCCCCTGTTAATACTGCGTAGTTGGATTCTTTTTATTTACCTTCTTATCTTTAAGGCTTTAGGGTTCACACGGGGAAGGGTGACACACAGCCCTCCCCACACAGTCCTATATACCTCTCTGACACAGGAGGGGTGACTGACCTACCCGACCCTCCCTGCTCAGCTCTCTCCACCCTCCATGCCTGGCTTGGTGCCCGGGAGGGACCCGCCTATTCTGGGACCTGGCACTGAGTCTTCCCGAGGCAATACATGGGGGGTGTGGACACAGGGTCACATGCTCCCCTCCCCAGATTTCTGCCAGGGTTCACACCAGAATGTGGCCAGTAGCAGCCTTTCAGCACTGTGCGGGAGGGAAGGGGTGGGAGCTGCTTCCAGCTGCGGTGGGGGGGGGGGAGGGGCAAGGGATCACCTGGCTCTCCCCGCTCCCTCTCCCCTATATGGCTAGAAGCAGCTTGTCCCTTCCTGCCCGCATAGTGTCGAAAGGCGGCTAACATCTCCAGGCTGCTGCTAACCACCAACATAACCCAGCCGCCTCCAGCTACTGCATGGGCAGGAAGAGATTAAGCCCTAAGGATGCATTGTGCATCAGGGCCCAGGGCACCTGACTGCCAGGGCTTCATGGAACCTGGCCAGAGAGGAGGCTCAACAGGGGAGGGTGCCTAGGGGAGAGAACAGCCCCACACTCCCTGGGGGCAGGACCCAGGGTGGGACGGGGGGGAGGGGGGTGAAGAGAGTGCTAAGCCTCTGCCCCGGGGGCTGCTGTGGAGCCTGTAGATTTGGGGCAGGAACAGGCTGGAAATTGCTTCCCCCCACACACTCCAGAGCTTAGCTGAAGGGCGGAGAGGCTTCCCCGTGCCAGCGCAGTGCGGGGCTTTGGCACATGCAGGGCTTGGCTGCCCCTGGCCAGTGCCCAGGCCGGAGGGTCTTGGGCTTTCCTGGGGCACCAGCCCAGCCAGAGGCAGTGGGGGAAGGAAGGCTGGCTGGCCAGGCTGTTGGTGAGCTGAGCACTCCGACCAGGGGCTGGTTCTCCACCCAGCGCTGGGAGTGGGATGCAATCCGCCGGGGAAGATATGGAGGGGGCTGGGGCAGGGGGGGCGAAGGGGTAAAGCAGGGAGAAGACAGTGAGAGGGAGAGCACGTAAACGGCCGATGGGTGGGCAGCAGAAGTGACACGTAACCAGCCGCAGCCTGGCATCTGACCATACTCACCAGCCACTGCTGCTCGCAACGCGCAGCCAGCACCAGCTGGAAATGGGACGGAGCCCTGCTGGCTGAGAGCCGGCACACAGCAGGGATGTAGTTTACTATTTCTCGGCATATAATGAACTTTGCTCTCTCAGTGAGTGAACCCCCTCCCAATCCCTCCCCAAAAGACTAGCTTTGTGCAGGGAACTATCCACCACCCAGCAAATTATCCATCTCCCAGCCTTTGAACAGGCACACACGCATACTTTTGCTCAGCTGGCTCTGGGGCTGCTTGGGGATATGAACTCCTTTCAGATACATTTATTCCCTTGTCTCCAATGTCATACACATGTCCTGAGCACATGACATCAATACCCATGATGACATACAGTCACCAGAATTGAAGAGCTCGGTCTTCTATTTTCATACTTTAATCATTGGTACTGAGTCACTAACCTCACCGAAAGGTTACTGCTTTCACATCATTGCAACAAATTAGGGATGCTGAACCATTGACCAGTTCCTTAACATCAGTTCAACAAGTTAGACATGCTGAGCCAATGATCTCAAAAAGGCCTGTGCTGTGACATCATCCCATCAAGCTTGAGTTGTTAAGGCAAAGACCACACAGAAGACTATTACTGGAATACCATGTCCAGTTCTGGGACCCACACTTAAAAAAAAAAGATGTTGAAAAACTGGAGAGGGTTCAGAAAAGAGCAACAAGAATGATTTTGAGGTCTTGAAAATTTGCCTTACGGTGTAAGAATTGTAAAGAATCTCAATCTTTTGGCTTATCCAAGAGAAGGTTAAAACACAACTTAATCATAACCAACAGGTATCTAAATGAGGAGAAAATTTCTGATAGTAGAGAGCTCTTTAACCTAGCGGACAGATGCATAACATGAGCCAATGTCTGGAAGCTGAAAGTAGACAAATTCAAATTCGAAAGAAAGTGCAAATTTTTAACAGAGAGGGTAATCAACCATTGGATCAGCTTAGCTAGAGATTCGATGAATTATCTCCAAAAACAACAAGGAGTCTGGTGGCACCTTAAAGACTAACAGATTTATTTGGGCATAAGCTTTCGTGGGTAAAAAGTCCACTTCTTCAGATGCATGGAGTGAAAATTACAGATGCAGGCATAAATGTACTGACACATGAAGAGAAGGGAATTATCTATCACTTGAAGTCTTTAAATCAAGATTGGATGTCTTTCTAAAAGATCTATATTTATATCAACCAGAAGTTATGGCGGCATTATATAAGAGGTCAGACTAGATGATTATAATGATCCTTTCTGGCCTTAAAGTCTAGGAATCTACCTGAACAAGTACAATTTAGCAGTTGCAAGTCCCAAGTACTGGAAAGTGATACCTCCCAAATGCGAAAAACAATGTGGTTCCATTCCCTGCTGTATAGAAACAGATTACCTTGGATCTTAGGCCTGGTCTATACTCCATGGTTAGGTCGACGAAAACTGCCTTGCGTTGTTGACCTAGCTGTGGAAGTGTTTTCACTTAAATTGGGCTCCTGCTGACATGAGGGTCTCTCTATGCCGATACAGTAATACCACCTCCGTGAGCAGTGTAGAGTTACAGTCGATGTAATTGACACAGTGTCAGTGTAAACACTGCATTGCTTACATCGACTGTTACTGGCTTTCAGGAGTTGTCCCACAAATCCCCACACTGACAATACAATTGATACAAGCGCTCCTAATGAGGACGTGCATCGCCAAGACAAGGAGCTGAGCGTGTGCACTCACAAGTGATTTAATAACTGCGGGGATTGTATGCTGATGTAAGTTAGCTTGACATCATTTTGTAGTGTAGACATGGCCTCACTTTGTTTTACAGGCTTTTTCAGGGATAGTCTGGCTTCACATCTGTCTCAAAAACAGTGAAGCTCCGAAGTGAGCTCTTTTTATAGGGGAGGTAAAAGTTGAATGTTTAGGCATAATGCTTTCCTGATGTCCTTCCTTAAGGGACAGGAAAACACCTAATTGTGAAAAATAATGTGCAATTCCTTTCAAATAAAAGAAAATTACTTGTTAGGATAAAAGGTAATCTGTTTCATTTTAGTGTATTCATATCTTGACTCCATTTAAAGATCCCTTATTCTTAACTGTGTAGTGGATCATTACAACTGCAATGCAAGGTATAAATGGTTACATCTTGCAAGGAGCTTGTCATTTAATAGGATATTATTCTATACAGACTTCTGATGTGAGCCATAGTACATACTGACTTCATCAATGTTTGAATTACTTTTCTGGTAATATTGACTTTTCTGCAAAACTATACAAGCGTGGGCAGAATAGTCTTCACATTAAAGAGTCCAGCTTTCAAAACAGTTAAAAACAGTTTCTGTGCTGTCCTTTTGACCCCCGGCCAATGTTCCTGAATTACAAATCTCAGGACTGTAGGTAGCTAAAAAGGTAGGCTAAATAAATCACGTGAGGCACTATCTGACATTTGATTTCTACACGTGGCCTGCATTGACTTCAGTGGGAGTTGTGGGTTTTCAGCATCTCTGAAAATCAGCCTGCTTGTTCAACTGCATAAATATACATTTAATTGTCGAACTCTAGGCACCCAAGTTTAAAAATTTGGTTATAATTCTTAGTTTCTTCCCCTCCCCCCCATTTTTAAAGATGCAAAGAAACTAGGTTAATGCACCATTAATGTGAATATAATTTCTCAAAACTCAGAAAATTCAGTGTTAAGGTTTCTGGTAGCAACTTGAGCGCTAGTCTGCTGAAGGGAGGGAACAGACTAGAAATCAGAACATAGTTACAACTTCCTATTTCTGGCCCTCTCACTAATTCTGTGTGATCCTTGGTAACTCGTTTTTACCTTCCTATGTCTCTTTATTGTTCAAGTGTGACATGGGTTTAAAAATACATATAGCATACCTAGGGCAGGAAGCTTAATGATGGTTTGTAATGCACCTCCAGATTCTTAGTGGGGGAATGCTATAGAATTATTAATATTCCAGCAGGGGAAGGGTCAAGAGGGCAGGTGAAGAAAGATACAAAGCTACCATTTCTGCCAGTTTGCTCCAGTTCAATACAGAAGTGTTTGCTGGGGTATCATTTGCTGTTGGGAGAGCCATGATCATGTCAGGTTTCCCCCTCCCCCACCAATGAGCTTAGGCTGTTTCAGCTTGACCTTTTCTTTCTCCCCTCTCTGTCCTTCTGCCTCCCGAGGGATCAATCACTAATCAGCAGTGGGGATGTTTATTTCTCCTGTGTGCACCATGAGAGAATGGGATTGATCCACCACTTCATCTTTTTTTCCTCAGTAGTACTGCTCCACTGTATTCTGTGAATACATGTTGGCATCAGCATAACTTGAAGATGACAATTTAATGGACAGTTACATATTCCTATAGGTAGGAAGAAACAGCAAAAATATAGCTGTGTTCCACCCAGTGCTTTATATCAAGTCACAGGGGATGGACTGGGGTGAGGGAGATACAGGGGGAAATATTCCAAAGGAAGGCCTACAATTTATACTTAGATCATCCATTTGGAACAATTCCCCAGGATTGGTAGGATGGAATAGAAGGATGCAGGCATTGCTACCAAAATTATCCTGAAGGTGATCTGAGAACTAACTCATTCACTCAAATGATTTACCAGCCATGGGACAAATCCTGAGAAGTACTAAATACATGCGACTTCCACTGACTTCTCAGGATTGGCAATATTAAAATTGAAATTACAGATCTGCAGTTGGAGGTTAATAATACTTTATTTTTAGCTCAAAGTGTTGCTGCTAAAGCAGATAGCGTAGGCTAGCTAATAAAAGAATGGTGGTAGCTTAGGAAAACACTGCTAAATCTAAGAATACTGGGTTCACTGAAAGATTTGATAGATCATATTTACTCCCTATCATACTAGCAGAAAGTCTGGACAATTAAGTTTTTCTCCCAGTAAACTTTGAATAAGCTTTAGAAATTCTAGCTTCCTAGGAGAGATTTTGTAGAAGCACATAAAATAAAAAATGGAAGGCAAACTTGTGAAGAGCAGATACTGGGGATTAATAGAACTAAAGCTTTGATTGTTTTTCTTTGTTTGGTTTTGGCTCTATGTTTGATCAAGATAAAGCATTGCCAACAGCCAAATGAAAAGGAAACTCAGTGCATGTTCAAAACAAAACATTACATAGATCCCATTTTGAAAAGATCTGTTCAAGCATTTTGTCAAAAAAATTGTGAAGTCAGGTTAACACTGCAATCATTATTTTATATGCAGCACAAATTAGGATAATTTTAAAAAGGCATTTATGACACACTAATGATTAGGAAAAGGATCTGCATGCATAGATGGAGTTAGAATACTATTCTATTCAGGTGTTTATACTGCACTCATCACTACAGTATCTGAGCACCTTCCAGTAGAGCATTAAGCAATGCCAGGTATTGTTTGTTCTCTCATCCTTAGAGGAAGAAGCATGTGGAGTAGATGCCTTGTTTTGGTAGGGTTTTTCAATATTATTTTATTTTTTATTTGTTAGATATACCTGTTGCTATGTATTTATGCTAGAGAAGGCAAGGTCCAAGAAAGGTGCCCTGCACTTGGAGCACAAAGTGGTGACTTGTGTGCTAGTCCTCAGCTCCCAGGGGAGTTAATTCAAGAGGTTCTGTGTCCCACACAGACAAGCTTCACTCTTACAGTTAAATGTTGGGGGAAGAAGGCAGGATCCACAGAGTAGCAAAGTCTTTAGCTTTGGGGCTTCAACCCCACCTGCCTCTGCAGAGTGCTCTGTGCCATAGAAGGGCTCTGCACCCACAGCATGGTCCCCCAAATTCTGCACAGCGTAATCACAGTAGTCCTGTTACCAGGCATTCCTTTGTACCCATGGATTCCCAAGGTAGGAATCACGTGAATGTGCCTACATCTCTCTCTCATATACACACACATATATTATATATGGGTTGCTTGAAATGTTTCCAACAAAAAAATTATGTCAAAAATGAAGTTTAGTTGAAAATACATTTTTTTCCATGAAAAAAATTCATTTTTGCCTAAATGTATTGTTTTTGGAGCCTTTTTGCATCCTCCTGATCCTGGGCTCCTCTGGGGGCAGGCAAGACTGCGAGGGTAATCTGGACAGTCTGGAAAGCCTGTCTAAATTATGGCACCTTCTCTGAGATTGCCCTAGAAACTGCAGCACTACCCAGAATCTCTGCAACACTGCAGCCCTGCCCCGACACACCCCTTTCACTCCCAGGTCAGCCCCGCCCTGGCACACTTCCCACACCAGTGCTTTAGGGGGCTCCAGAGAAGGCAGCCTTATGGCTGTCTTGTTCAGTTCCTGAGCTGGAAGTGGGGCTTTTAGAGCCTCTTCACAGT
Organism: Terrapene triunguis; assembly: GCF_002925995.2. Lineage (NCBI taxonomy): Eukaryota > Metazoa > Chordata > Testudines > Emydidae > Terrapene > Terrapene triunguis. The sequence goes on from NW_020664561.1 coordinate 46,447,722, forward strand.
GCTCCAGCCTTTTTCTGGCATGAAGGGGCCAGAGTGGGGGGTCAGGATCTCACCCATAATGTGTTGCAGTTACCATAACTTTATTTGTTTAAAAATTAAGAGGGGGGAAATTAGAACCTCTCCTTGATGTATTTCAATAAGCACTCTGTTTTGTCAAAGAAACCCAAACATATTCACTTGACTGATTCTCAGAAATGAAGGAGAAAATAAAACACTTCAAAGCTTGATGCAGGAAAGTAACCAAATGAGTATGTATCAAATAAAGGATTATGCTTAGTTGTGAGGCCCTTTGTGTCTGAAAACAGAAAGGCTACCTACTGAGCTAACGGTGAATCTGCTTTTTCTGTCAGTAGTAGTTCTATAATAGTCTGGGAGAACAACCATGCATGTCTTCCGGATTCCTCTTGTGCTTAGTGATCTCTTGTCCAAGAACTGATTAGGCCTGAACCCAAACCCCAGATATGAGCACCTTCCTGCAGTAAGGAGGCAGGGAGAATTGAAATCTCATGTGACTATCAGATGGATGTGAATATGGCAAATGGTCACTGGGCCTGATTCTGCTCTTGCTTATACTGTTTTTGTGAAACTTCTGATTTACCGCATAATGAGTGAGAGGAGAATCAGGTTCCCTTTCTTTACAATGAACTGAAATTAAGTTCCTAGGTTGAATGCTGGCTCCACTTAATTAAATGGGGCCAGGATTTCACTCAAGATCTCAGCATCTCTGGGGCCCACCCAGTCCCTCCTCTCCTACAGGTTCCTTGTAACTCCCATTAAAGCCCAATAGTTACTCATAGCTGTGATGGGTGGGTGAGAATGGTGCCTTGAACGTTAGACCCATATTTAGTTTTAAAGCCAGGTATTATCAAGCATATTTGGACTAATACAGCTGTACTTTCCCCAAGCTTGCAGCTCCCATGACTTCAACTGAATCATTTTGGGACTCCCACAGATTTCTCATCCCAGAATACACTCATACATCTGTAGACCGTTAGTTTGGGAATGCTCTGAACCACTCTGTAGGTGACAAGGAGAGAGGTGAAAGAGGATTATAATGGCCAGAAGAGGATGTTGGGCAATGCCCACTCTGGATAAAAGTTCCATAAGTAAGTCAACTTGCCAGATGATACTTAAAATACAACTCAAGAGCTCTTTACCTTTTCCCTTTCAGAACCTGATCCTAAAAGTTGCTGAGCACTAACAACTCTCTCTGAAGTCAACATGATTTCTTAACTATAGTCAGCATCAGGCCCTCAGCAATAACTACATTTTCAGACATTCACAGCAATATGTTTCAATACATTGTTATAAAGCAGAGAACAGTATCCTCCTACTAATGGTTATAACTTTGTTATTACCAAACTAAATTCTTTCATACAAGGCAAAGCACATCCTCCCTTTTCAAGGGGACTATGTATAGGACATGCAAAGCTTCAATATTTAAAGTTGAACTCAACTCTAAAAAGTGACTATGTGAAAACATCTCCTTCTTACTCATCAGATCCTCTTGCTTTCATACCTGCTCACTATATTGACAAAAATAAGTTTTGACTGTTTTTTTTTAAACTTGGGATAACCCTGAAGAGCTACCGCAGCGATGGGAGAGGGTGAGCTGGGTTGAATTATTTCTTGTGCATCATAAACGTATTTGTTTATAACTTGCAGTTGCTTACACTCAGGTCACCTCAAGTAAAACACTGAAATTGCACAGGAATCACTTACAGAATAACCTGTACTGCAGATGTTCTACTTCTGGCAATAATGTGCAACAAGGAAAGAACCTAGCTTGTCTTGAAGAGTTAAGGTTGAGTTTAGATGGTTGGCGGTTTAAAAAAAACCCTAAATGTTTTTTTTTTCACTTGTACACAGAGGCCATTTGACCTGTAAGTCATTGAGACAATACATTTTGAATCCCACTATGCAATATTTTTTACAGAGTTCCTCTTCAAAGTAGAACCACACTTTAAAACAAAACCACCTTTGAGTTACTAAAGAGGGGAAAAAACAAAAAAAAAGAAAAAACATCTGAATAATACTTAACTTAACTCTGAATAATACTTTCCCCCCCACATTTGGGTAATACAAATGGATCTCTACAGCTCAATGGAGTTTTATAAACCTTTCACAGAAAAATATTCTTCTGGGATAAGAATAAGCGTAAGAAATTTCAGCCAAAACAGTAATTTCTTGAGAAAGTTATAAGTGACTGGAAGTAGGGATTTACAACAGAAGTGAATTCTAAACCGTAACTACAGCATTATTCCTGCGTCACTGTAAGGATGTACTGAATAACTTGTTACCACTACTGAATGCATATTTAGGCTGTTTACTAACCTTTTCATACTACTTCCAACTCCCATTGTCAACATTTCCCTTAATCATGGGTACACCTTGCTAATACAGAAGCTCAAGTGATTATTTTAAATATTTAATAAAACATTTATCACCTGGACATGTGGCATGTACTGCTGGCTAACTGGCAATGGTCTTGGCTGCAGTGTCGTGACCACAAGCTCACACAGCCATATGAATAACAGAACGATTTCAGGGATGAAATAAAATGAAGTATACAGAATGTAAATCTGCACTTCTGTGGTATGTTAGATATGTACTTCAGCATTTCTCAGTACCTTCAAAACAGGATCAAGTAACTTGTTTAATTCAGAGGCTGAATGCAAAGACGAAAAAAATACTCAAGAGATATGCAAAGAAAGTGTGGAATGGCACCTTTCTAATTATGAAAGGAAAGTTTGCCATTTTTAAGTCATAAAAGCGATGCAATAACCACTTGCAAAGAAATCTCATCTAAGATATCAAAAGCAATTCATATAAAATGAAAGGAGTTGACATTAGTGAATTGGAAAAAAGAAGGTTTACTTTGATACTGTCACAGAATGCAAATGTGTATTGCTGCAAGGACAAGCCATCTGCCATAAATGTTAGCATCCACAAAAGCTGAAAAGTGATAGGAAGAGAGAGGAAGAACATATCCAGGATTGTGCATCCAGTGCTAGATTCAGTTAAACAAGGTCTAGTCGGATACAAACAACATGTTAAAATATTTTAATACTCTGTAATGAAATGTGGAAATGTCTGCATCTATTAAGGAAAGTTATTGAGAGATGAAACCTTAAATGAAAAAATTGAATGTTGTCAGGGTTGCATACATTTAAGACCTCTGGAAAATTTGGAGTAAACTGAAATCACATATATAGAGAAAATGCACCTAAAAAACTTACTGGTTAAAGCAATGTACTGTATCTAAGATGCAGTGCAAAATTGTAGTTCATGGCCATACAGCTAAAATGGATTTTGCCTTTTGCCTTTTGCAAAATGTCATTTAGGAATAAAAGCGTCTACAGATACTAATGAAAATTGATGTACTGACTTGGGAAAGCTATTACAATTGATTTAATTTGAAGCAAAGAACACGCAAGAGGAAGCACAAAAACACAGGTTGCATGCAACAAATACACAAACGGCAAGGCTTCTGGAAATTAGAACTATAATTGCTACGAGGATTTGGAAACTGAAGCTGTGAATATGGCTAACGATTTAGAAAATGATATTGTATATGTCAAGAACTTCAAGAAACTGTGAAGATCAAAGTGTTTAGAAAGTTTTCATGAGCCAGTTACTGTACTGTATGTTCATGGCACAGGGCTTGTGAAAGGCAGAGCAAATTATAACAAAGAAGTATGAATGTGGACACAGCAATGCTCTTATGATATTTATCAAAGTGGTGACTGATCCAAGTAGATTTAGGGGAGTGAAAAGTATTTGAAAAGAAATGAACTATCTGGCACCAGTACACATGATAAAGGGAAAATGAAAGTAATATTGATGGTCTCCACAAAAAAGCATAACATGCCCATATTTGAGCTGTTGATAGGAGAACAGTCAAGTGAGGAACACAAATTCTTGCCAGATAATAGTTTTCAAGACAGATAAAATTTAAACTCCCCCAACCAGGACTCCCACAAATCACTGTCTTCAAGATTTCTAGCGTCACATAAACCAAAACCACAGGATGATAAATTTAATCACAAAAATTTAATGGGTTCATACAATGTTCCCACGATTCTTTGAGTTTCTAGTGAATTTGATTTCAGCTCCCACACTTTCCATCAGAATATGTAAGTGATTTGAATATGACAAGTAGAATCATTTTGAGACCACATGAGATGTCAAATGAAAATATTAATCAAATGCAAAACTAAGCCAGATACACTCAAGAATGGTGTATGCTGGTAGTAATGTAAGCAAAAAAAAAAAAATCAGTATAGAATTACAGACTCCTCTAAGTTCTTGGTTCAAATCTAGCCTTGGTCAGTAGATCATAGTGGACAGATCGGCGGCAGCGGTGATCCCTCAAGGTTGAGGATGATCTCTTTCACAGGTTTTATCTTTCATGGGTCCTTTGGTGAGCAAAGAGTCCGATTCTTGAGCCACAGGCTCTTTGGCAGACATTGCAGGTGGTGTTGGAAGATAGGGTTGGGCCGCGATTGCTGCGTGACTGTTGTCTTTCCTTTCTTTTCTGGTGTTTTTCTGCGACCAGGGCAAGGCGATTTTCCTCAAATGTGACAAGTCTTCGCCAGTTATCCCTATCCTGGGCTGCTGTCTCCCAGTGTGTGGTGTTGATGCCACATCTCTTGATGTTTATCTTGAGGGTGTCTTTAAAGCGTTTCTTTTGGCCTCCTCATTTCCTTTCTCCTTTGGTAAGTTGGGCATACAGCAGTTGTTTTGGTAAGCATACATCAGGCATGCGCACACAGTGCCCGCTCCACCTCAGCTGGTGCTGGATAATCAGGGCCTCAACACTGAAGATGCTGGCCTCTGTGAAGACACTGACATTAGTGCGATGATCCTCCCACTTTATGCCGAGGATCTTCCGAAGAAAGTGCTGGTGCTGGCATTCCAAGTTTTTCAGGTGTTTTCTGTAGGTCACCAAAGTCTCACAGCCATAGAGGAGAGTTGGGATTACCACCACTTTGTAAACTAACAGTTTAGTATGTGCTCTGATGTTATGATTGTTGAACACCCAGCGAGACAGTCTGCCAAAGGCAAGGCTGGCACAGCAAATTCTGTGCTGAATCTCGATGTCTTTGTCTGCCCTCTGTGAGAGATGGTTGTCAAGATAGGCAAAGTATTCTACATTTTCCAGTTCTTCTTTGTCAATGTAGATCTTCCTTGCTGGGTCTGATGATTGACCAGGGACTGGCTGGTGGAGAACTTTGGTTTTGCCGATGTTCAGAGTTAGCCCTAGGCTTTTGTAAGCTACAGAGAAGCAATTAAGGGCTGTTTGAGTGTAAAGAACACGGGATCTAAGAGCTGTAAGAACACAGTGGACAGATCTGCATTAAATCAAAACAGCCCAGGAATTGGTGCTGTCTGCAACCCATATAACAGTTTATGCAGAGAGGTTCAATAGACATAGAGACAGTACAATGCTGTCATCCCCCTCAACTTAAAATTAAGGCACCTTGACAAAACAATATTGGATAACCTGTCTTGCCCCCTGTGCTGAACCCATTCTCTGGAAAAACAGAAGAGTTTGCTCTAGAGGTGTCAATCTGGCACCTACCATCAGTACTACATGCACTAATTTTTCTACTTTAAAGAAAAAAAGAAATAGCCCATAGAAACAGAGCTCAGACCAGAGAGCGCACAAATGCTATTGTCACCTCAATGGCACTTAGAACTTCGAAAAGTGCAGACAGAGAAAGGAATCCTTAAGCTGCAGACTAGGGAAATACAAGAGAAGACACTTCAGTAGAGCCAAGGGAAGGTTAATAAAGAGTTCAGAGGAATCAGGAGTAAATTGTCTGATGTTAAGGCCGCATGCAGCTCGAGATGGCGAGACCAAGAATATCTTTTTCATTCTTTCACTTGTGGATTGAAAGAAATTAGAAAAAGAATTTGAAGAACATGTAATCAATCCTGTCCTTTACAAAATCCAGTAGTTGTGCTCGACTGCCAGATTCAAGAGCATCTTTCAGAGCAAAAGACAGGCAAAGCCTATTAAATGTGTGTTCCTTTTCCAAAGCAAAGGGTCACTAAAAGAGCCTTCTACCCTTAAACACTGAAGATTTAATGAAAGGCAATGCTATTTTAAGATTTCGTAAGGGGCTTTTTATAACAAAGAAGAGTTGCAGACACCATCCTCATTACCGCCAAGCTGCCATCCAGTCTTTCATCTGTATCACCAAGCCAAATCTTAAGAAACTTTTTATAGATAGTTAAAGCCATCAAATGACGCTCAGTCACTAAAAAGACAGATTCTAACATGGTCGGCTGTTACGGTTTAAATGATACCAGTACTGAAAGTGTCTACGTTTTTATTAAAGGGCTTTAATCATGCTGGTTGAGCTTGCTCACAAAAGTAATATTCGGTCAATCTGGCACTAAGGTGGAGTTCATCCCCAATGCTGGTAACCATCAAAACCTTGAAGGTTAGTTGGGAAAGCAAAATCAAAAATCCAAATTATTCTATTAATGGTACATAGGAGACAACCTCTAATCCAGGATACTGAATATGAGAGATGCATTTTATCCTTAGCTTCCCTCACCTCATGTTGTGGTTTCATTTAATTTATTATGTGAGACATTATGTGATTTCCAGAGATGAAAGTAAGCCGGTGCGGTCTGGCATACTGGCAAGAGCTGGTACACAGCCGACTGTACCAGCAGGGGGCAGCTTCCCCAGGCCAACAATTTAAAAGGGACCTGGGCTCCTGGCAGCGGCCAGAGCCCCTGACCCTTTAAATTGCCTCCAGAGCCCTGCTGCTGGAGCCCTGGGGTAGCGGCAGTGGCCGGAGCCCCTGCCCCTTTAAATGACTGCCAGAGCCCCAGAGCTCCTGGCCGCCGCTACTGCTACCATGGGGCTTCGGTGGCAATTTAAAGGACCTGGGGCTCCTGGCAGCCACCACCGCTACCCCGGGGCTTCAGTGGTGATTTAAAGGGCCTGGGGCTCTGGCTGCGGTAGCAGCAGCTGGGAGCCGTGGGCCTTTAAAATCACTGCTGGAGCCCCATGGTAGCGGCGGTGGCTGCCAGGAGCCCCTGGCCCTTTAAATCACCGCCAGAGCCCCAGGGCTCCCGGCCGCCACTGTCGCTACAATGGGACTCCAGCGGCGATTTAAAGGGCCTGGGGCTCCCGGCAGCTGCTGCCACAGCTGGAGCCACAGGCCCTTTAAATCGCTGCCAGAGCCCTGGGGTAGCAGCAGCGGCCGGGAGCCCTTGGACTCCAGCGGCAATTTAAGGGCCTGGGGATTTAAAGCCCCGCCCCTTGCACCCAAGGCCCTGCCCCTTCCACCCGAGTCCCCCCCACACACCTTGCTCAGGACCCCGGCCCTGTGTACCGGCAAGTCTCTTAAGTTACTTTCACCCCTGGTGATTTCTGAACTTTACAAAGATGATTATAACTGATGAACAAATTTGAGGTGAACAAATTTGCACTGACTTAACTGGAGTCAAGATTACACTCTTGGTGATTTGCTTCATCTACGACCAGGGAGCAATTCCCTGCACTTTCACCCTGGGCTGAATGGGATGCATGCTGGGGAATGGGATGCATGCTGGGGAATGGGATGCATGCTTTTAAAAGTAAAAGTTTCAAAGTTCAAGCTACTCTAGCAGTGGCAGGCATCACCAAAAGCTGCAAACATGCCTTTCACATCATTGACATGAAAGCAAAATGTCACCTTTTGGCAAGTGATTTGATAGAGATTCCAGCATGGCAATTATACGATCTATGACCTTTTTGTGAGATGACATTTTTGGACAACATTATTTAGGATAATCCAATGTGGAACAGTCTTTGAAGCTACCTCTTGTGACTAGAGATGAGCCTTAGCTATAAAGTTTGGATCTGGATCTCAACTGCCTCAATGGTCAGATATATTTGGATTTGAGGTTTTGGTTTGTGTCACTGTAAACAGGAACCTAAGGGGGCAACAGTTGTGCTTCCCTTACAGAACATGGCCGCCCCTCTGTGCTCTCTGGTTGGGAAGCTGGACAGGGAAGCATGAGGGGACAGAAGTATGTGGGGTACTTCAGGGAGACTCACAGGAGGGACAAGAGAATATGGGGGCTGGGAAGGAGAGAGACTGAAGAAGTGGAGGGGAATGTGGGGTGTAAGAGCAGATGGAGGGGGAAATGGAAATATGGAGTGCAGGAGCAGGGGCGGCTCTAGCTTTATTGCCGCCCCAAGCACGGCAGGCAGGCTGCCCACGATCCCGCGGATTCGGTGGCATGCCTGTGGGAGGTCTGCCGGTCCTGCGGCTTCGGGGTACCCGCCGCCGAATTGCCGCCGAATCCATGAGACCGGCGGACCTCCCGCAGGCATGCCGCCGAAGGCTGCCTGACTGCCGCCCTCGCAGGGACCGGCAGGGCACCCCCCCGTGGCTTGCTGCCCCAGGCACGCGCTTGGAGCGCTGGTGCCTGGAGCCGCCGCTATGCAGGAGGGAGAACAAAGGGTGACAGAGGAATGTGGACTGTGGGAGAGAGACTAGGGAGGTGTAAGTGAATACGGGTGCAGGAGGAAGACTGCGAGGGGTGGAGGGATGTGAGAGAAAGGAATAACCATTCTCTCTGAGGGGGTAGCAATGTAAAGGAATAAACAACTGTTTAATTGTTTAACAGTTGTTGGTATCTGTCTTTCCAGGACAAGGGAAGAGAGTATTTCCGTAAATCAGAAATCAGATCAACAAGGGCAGAAACTGATGACTTAGATGTCCAGAATATCATTCAGATGTATTATTAAAACTCTTAAACTTGTCACGGTGTCAGGACTAGTGAGCATAGTGTAGACAAGAGAAATAGTGAGAGTGTAGGACAGAAACTGAAGAAGCCATAGCTGACATTTTCAAAAGCTAACTTAATTCAGGACATATCCCTGAACACTGGAAAATAGCAATGTAAAGGAGCAGTAACACACCAGGAAATTAGAGGCCAGGTAGTTCACTGCCAGTTGTAGAGAAAACATTTGGAAATGTTTTAGAAGATCAAGAGGTGTAACATTTACTGCACTAAAAGCACTGCCTGGTTAAGAGTAGCCAACACAGTTGCAAGAAAGGAATATCATGCCTCAGTGACTTGCTGCAATTCTCTGAGGATGCGTCTGACAGGGTAGATGAAAGTGCAGTGAAGTGGACATCACATGATTTTTTTTAAAGAATGCCTTCTACCAATTTCCACATTGAAGGGTAATGTGTAAGGTGAGAAGTCATTGATTAGTAGGAAATCTGCCTGATTGGATTACAAGATGGCTAAACATGGGACTTTTTCAAGCTGGAGAAATGGAATGGGAATGCCATGGGGTCAGTGTTGCATCTACAGCTTGTACTTGACACAATAAGGATTTAAAAATGTAAGAGTTTAGAATTTACAAATGAGAAAGTGGGAGAGAAAAAAAAACAAATGTGCAGTATGCCATTGGGACTTCCTCTAACAGCTCATATGGAAACATGGCTTTTTGCATTGTGATAAACATTTCCACAGTTCATTTTTTTCTTTCCCTTTGAGGTGCAGAGATCAGTGCCTTTGCATTGTACAGAACTAGTTATTGCAAAGCTTTACTGTCAAGCATTCCAACTTGTTTGATAAATGAGCTGCAATTAGTACAGAATGCAATAGACAGGTGTTCGACTTATTCTCAGAGTTTGGTTCTCATGATACCAATGTTCCTGCTCTGCTATTTGGTAATAAAGTTGCACAGTAAGGCTCACATTTTCAGCTGGCCTCCACTCAGATGCCTATAAACATTGTTAATTGGTCTATTTGTATTTGGAAATCCCCAAATCTGCACAGTCAAATCAAGCGATTGTGCATGCAGTCAGGCAGCTGGTGCGTAGCTATCCATTTCTGCATCTTAATACAGGTATTTGCATGTACAGATAGATGCACTCAGACATTTGGTAGGTGGAGTAATCAAAGCATACTGATCATTTGAGACAAAGTATAAGGCAGAATTTATGCCAGGATTGCCATACTGAAGCATTTAAAAATCATGAGTCAGGCCCCATGTGATTGGCTTAAATATCGTGAGATTTTAAAAACAATTTGGGGCTTTTCATTTGTTTTCTGGTTTTTGAGACTTTAGGGTTCATAATATCAAGCTTTTATATACCACCATGAGGGCTAGAATTACATTTTTAAAAATGAAAGGTGAGATTATCACGTAATAACATGACACTAGGAGCTGGGGCTTTAAACAAAATCCCAGGTAATGTATTTGTGAGACTTGTGATAAAATCATGAGAGTTGGCCACACTGCTTATGCTTACTTTTAAAAGGACCAAACTTGAGAGATGGGGATGGCGGGGGGGATTGTCATAGGCACAAAGGGTAATTAGACTCCTGACTTCCATTGAAAGTCAATGGGCACCTAACTCCCATTTATGCCTTTGAAAATCCCCCTCCCCCCCATTTCCCTGACTGAGATCACCTGGCTTACATCTCTTTCAATGATAGAATGTGTTGCATTGGCTTGTAATTATTTGTAGGTACTGTGCATATATTTTGTGGAAATTATTATCCATATTCTAAATTTTTGGTTCCTCCTAAGTCTCCTTTGCACCACCCTGGTGGCACAAAGTAGACTTACAGTTACTGCTAGGCAGCACCTGAAGATTTCCCTAGGGCAGGGGAAGCATCAGCTGGGGTATGTCCGCCGTAGCTACTCCGTCTCTCCACCCCTGCCAGGGCCTAGCGAGTATTCTGGGGTGGGATGGAGACATGTGAGGGAAGGTGAACCAGAGCAGGGCCTGAGTCCAATGCAATGCACTCCAGCTATTCCAGTTGGTGGAATGGCTCCTTAGGAGCTATTATCTGCCAGAACAACTTAGAACAGCTCTGAGGGGTGGAAAAGTGGCAGAACCCCATGAGAGCCAAGTACTGCTCTTGAGGATTTCTTTGTTGGGCTTCATATGTTACCATTCAAAATAGATGTACAAGTAAAGTCAGAACTTAAAAAAGCCCAGAGGGTTAAATATTACATTTGAACGTCCTCAGTTTAAGTACTGCTGGAAGCAAGAAAATATTACAGATGTTTTCAAATGTTAAAGCCATACAATTAATTCTCTTGATGCTAGCCCTGACAACATCCAGAAAAGCTACTGCTGCCTCAGTCTCCTCTCGTTGGCACTAGAGCACTGACTTGGGAGACAATACAATGAACACTTCTATTTCTTCACAAAGCAAGAGGAGAAAAGTCCAGTTCCATCCCCCAGAGAAAGAACTACTGGCACAGGAAGCTTTTAGTGCAGCGACCAGTTACAGTAGGACATGAAAGCTTTGAGCAAGGATCAAAAGATCATACAAAAAATGAGATGTGTGTGGAACACAGTTCTGTATTACAGCAGCACTAGGCTGGAATACTGGAAGTGGGTCACTGGGGAACACAAACAAAAATGAATACTGTAATTTGATTTACCAAAAATGCTTATTTAGTAACTGGAGAAGAGAAAAGAAGGTATATATGCCTGATATGGAAGCAAATCCTTTCTGTGCCTAATCAGGTCCTAGCCCTTTACAGTTTTTCACGTAGGGGATTTATTGTTTTACAGGGTGAATTCCATTGGCTTAACAGCAAGTTCCTGTATAAAAATCATTTCCTTCCTTCAAGAGAGGATAAACTTTAAAAGACCAGGATTGTACATTGGAGAGAATATAGTTGTTGAACAGCTGCATCCTTTTGGAAAGATTACCTTCAGAATTCAACAGACATCACCATGATCAGTGCTTATATATGGAACATATGCTTGGAGTGTGATGGGCAGCTGACAGTTTTCAAATCTGTTCCAACGTTTACATACATGAATTTGTATAACCAAGTCTTTCATATTTGAGCCTCTCCTGTCACTTTGTATGTATACACCAGCTGACTACTCCACTGAATGTCAAGTAATTATATTAAGGGGTGCAACTTAGTGTAAATTACACAACAGATGTGTATTTCCCATGTCAATTTTATTCTTACTGGATGCATATAAATTATAAATTATTTCAGAATATGACACATTGATGTAAAATAGGTATTAGTCTGAAGGATAAATAAAATGTAACAAATAAATATTTCAAAATAAACGTGTTAAAGCATTCAATAACACTGACACACCTAGGCCCCATGATTCAATCTGATCCCCTCTGGTGGACCCATGCACCTGTTCAGAGCCCCACAGATTTAAATGAGATTTTGCACAGGTACAGGGGTCCGGCTGTGCAGAATCAGACTGCAGAATATTGTATTTATTTTAGAGCTACACCTTCCACTGAATTTGAAGGACAAGGAGAGAAACTTACCTGTTCAAGTCCCGATGTATGATTGGTTGTGTAAGATTATGAAGATACTCCATACCTTTGGCAACATCTACAGCAATGATTAATTTAGACTGCAAGTCAAGATTCCTAGATTTAAAACATACAGTACTGGTCAAAACAGACAGATATAAGACAAATTTACTTACAATGTTCTGAAGAGCTCACAATAACCCAAAAGTTGTGTCATCTGCAAATCAGAACTGCCTTTTAATCTCGCCAAGTAAAACAATAATAAACTAGCTAATAGTTTCGTGATTAATTGCTTGTTTACTTCATATACCAAATAGTCTGGATTAAAACAATGATTTGGTACATTCCTCTAACTGAAGTGGATAATAAATATTTGCACCACTGGAGTTCTTATCTCCAGAATTATTTATAATAGGGTCATAGAAAGAGTTAATCAGATACCTCTTCTGTTCATGCAGCAGAGAAAAGAGTGATCCTCCAGAAATATATTGAGTGACTATAGCAAACTGACTTGGATCATCTAAGCAAGCGCCAACAAACTGGATGACGCAAGGATGATTGAGTCGACAGAGGATAGAAACTTCACGGCAAAACATGTCCACATCTGATTTGGAACAGTAGGTATTGGCTCTGTAGCTAATAATTGACATGAAGAGAAATCAAAAGTAAGCGAAAAGTAGCATGAAAATTATGTGGTATGATTTTTTTGTACTGTAAATTAGGGTACTAACAAACCAAATGGAAAAGTCTTTGCAAACTTACCGTTTGATTGCTACTATTTTATTTCTGCATTTTCCCTTATACACTTTTCCAAAAGACCCTAAAATGATTAAAAATAAATAAGCACAAAGATATTTTCTGTGTGCATCAAACTTTTAAGATGGATGCATTCTGCTTTTTGGTACCTGAGCCAATAATCTCATGGAACTCTATTTCAGAGAGCTGAAGATGAAAATGTGATGGCAAACCAGCACGGAGGAGGAGAACATCTGCCTTTTCTGCAAAAGAAAATCGTTATCCTTTTTTGTAAAATGTGTGTGTGCGGGGGAAATAAAAGCACTTAAATTGACAAAAACATTGCACAGTAGCAGCTGATTTTCCTACCATAAATTGGTTGACTGGTAATCCCATTTCTTTTTGTTTCAATACCCATGATAAACCCCAGTAATAAACAAGGATTTGCAACATTACAGCTGCCTCAGGGTTTCTTGGCTCTAAAGTCTTATCACTGATGAACACTGTCCCATAAGCATATTCTGTCTGGATCATGTGATTGTTGCATAAAATCCTTTATATAAGGAATTAGTTCCCTATTCTGTGTATCCAGCACTCGCTACCAATGCTGTGGTTTTTATTTGTGATCTGATCTACTGTTCAATGGCACTTGGAATCTGAACTCTGATGTGCAATTGAATTCACACACCAGACATCCCTAAACTGTTGATCCATGTGGTCTACCACAATGTGCTTATAAGAATATTTCTAAATAGAACATTTTAATATGCATGGTGATTACATGTAAAGAATATAAGCACTTGAGTACACCCAGAGCTAACATTTGAAATGGAAAATCAAAAGGATCTCAAAAAATGAAATACCTTTAAATATAAATATGCAGCTGAATTTTTTGGCTATGTCTGCTTTAATACAACACCATTCATTTTTGGATAGCATCTTTCTTACAAAAGTATCCCCAAACATTTCACAGCAGATTTCGGTCTAATGTTTGTTAGCTCTGCATTCATCTATTCATGTTTATTTCTTTAGTATCAATTCACTGTCACATATTTTTTTCTCAAAACGAGAGATTTTGGTTTGAATCTTAAAAAAAAAAGTCAATTTCTGTGGAAATTTAAAAGTTTAAAGAAACATGGTGGGTGAGGTATGGAGATATACCTATCTCATAGAACTGGAAGGGACCCCAAAAGGTCATTGAGTCCAGCCCCCCGCCTTCACTAGCAGGACCAAGTACTGATTTTTGCCCCAGATCCCTAAGTAGCCCCCTCAAGGATTGAACTCACAACCCTGGAGTTAGCAGGCCAATGCTCAAACCACTGAGTTATCCCTCCTCCTAAATAATATAAGGTAATATCTTTGATTGGACCAACTTCTTCAGCTCTGTGTAAGCTTGAAAATGTATCTCTCTCAGCAACAGAAGTTGGTCCAGTCAAAGGTATTACCTTACCCATCTTGTCTCACTAATATCCTGGGACCAACAGGGCTACAACAACACTGCATACAAAGAAAACAAATTAAGACCTAAATAGTATGGTTTTGTTCCTGCCAGAAACTGAGCACCTCTGTCTCCACTAAAGTCAATAACTCAGGGTAAGTAAATTGCTTTCCAAAATGCTCCCACAGGAATACAGCTCCTGTTTCGTCACATTTTCTTTACATTTCTAAATAAAAAAAGCAGGTAAAATTGATCATGTGCAGTATATTCAGGATGATTAACACCTTTAGCAACAGAATATAAAACTTATTCCCCTCCCCCCACCATTAAAATACCTTTTGTCATGCTTTTAATCTTCCCTAGAGGGGATGGAACAGAGACGTAAGAACCATCTGAAATCAAAGAAGAAAATGAAGTTTATGGACTTTTCTGAGGACAGTATAAATGCCTTTCTTGATCAAAGTAGTAAGGTAATTTTTACTTAAAAAGTAGAGAAAATGTGGGCAAAGTTATCACTTTAAACAAGCTGACGGGACTGTGAGCTTGTATTTTTAAACACATATGCTGTACATGCTGGGCCAGAGCCTCAGCGGGTGTATTGGCATAGCTCCATTGGTGCCCATTAGAGCTACAGTGATTTATACTCACAGAAGGTCTGGCTTAATACAGTCATATATATGGACTGAATTTTCTAAAGAGCTATGGGTCATATTTGCACGTGCTCAGCATCAACCACTGGAGACAAGATTTCCAAAACAGTCACCACCCAAAAGAGCACTCTTGGGACACTTTTTGGCCAGATTCCCCAAAGAGCTCAGCACTCACTCTGCACTGAAAATCTGGCCCCTTGTTTAGATGCCTAAATCGGAGCTGAGCTCTTTAAGATTTGGCCTTGATTGCTGATGCTGAACTTTTAAAAACATGACCCTCAGCATACAGTATACATGGAGGTATCAAAAGAGGTGATGAACTGATGAAAAAATCTGGGATTTAGCTGTTCCGAGCAGATTTAATTTCTGTGTCTGCATGTGTTAGTAGCTTGCTGGAGTTGAAATTCAATGGTTTGTGCAAGCTCAGCCCTCCAGAGATACACATGTTTTGGAAATACAGTGTACCTGAACAGGAGCACACTGCACTTGGGCGGTCTGGGGTTTCAGGGCCCAATATTAGTCCTATGGATATCAATGGGAATTTTTCCATTCACTCACTGGGAGCAAATTCGTGCCCTAGGTGTAAATCCATAGAATCTAAGCAAGGATGCTTCGTGTCTCATTTTCTCTGTAGATACTTTTCTTAACAAAATATAAAACTTTTGTGAGCCCATCCCACAGCTGAGATTAGCAAATTTATTTCTTGCCACTTGTCATTTAGTCAGCAATGGAGAGAGATATTTTTGTAACAAAAAGAGTAATTAATCCTTGATATGGGGCAATTAGGTAGCTAAAGACATTCAAAAATATGAAGGATTGGGTTGAGTACAGAAACTTACTGCATGCCAATAATCAAACAGACATCAAAAGAAGACAAAACAAAGAGAATGCCTAAACAAGGTATTAAATATGTAGAAAGGTATGCATAATGATTATTAAGGAATGATTTTTATTTCAAAGTTCAGTTTTTAATCTCTTACCAGTATCAAAGTGACAACACTACTTTAAGATAAAGGAGAAGTTTGGACACAAATCAGAGATGCATAGTACTTGAAAAACCAGGACACTCATGCCATTAAATTACCTTCAAATATAAACTTACTGTACCAGATAGGGCCTGATCCAAAGCTCACTGATGGCACGGGAAAGATTATCATATATTTCAATGGGCTTTCAAAGGCCCTTCAGACTATAAAGTGACTAGATTATCAAATTGTACCTCCTCCAGGTTGGGAGTATTCATTACAGGGTGAGTCATCCTGGGGTCTTTTATAATGCTTCAGAAGGGTAACAATGGCATCATGTCCTAAAAGGAGGAATGATGGATTTGCATATTAAATGTCAATATTCATTACTTATTATTTCTTTATACAAAATTAGGAGAGTTTTAAAATAAACAGTGCTTCTGTTTATGAAAACATATAAAGAACATATCCAGTGACTGTGATCAGAAATGTGATGTGATTTTGAGCTAGGTGAACATGGGAAAAATCTGGCTGAAAAAAACAAATATAATTTTCATCACAGGTTGGAATGGCATGCTGGGTTTGATTACACTAAGAAAAAAAAAAACGCACACATGTCAGCAAGTCTCAGATCCTAGATCAACTGACGGGCTCCCACGGCTTGTGCTTATGGGGTTAAAAATAGCAGTGTAGATGTTCAGATTTTCACATAATCACACGACTCCAAGAGCTGGGACTTCAAGAAACACACCATGAACCACGAGATTTGCTATGAAGTCATGAGAGGTTGCAATACCGAGCAACTGCTTCCATTCCATATTTCAGGCGGGAAAAAGTCATATTGGACTAAAGCTGGAGCCCAAGTTCTGAAACCCGGAGACAGGGGAGGGTCTCCCAGCCTGGGTTCTAGCCCAAGACTGCACATCTACACTGCTATTTTTAGCCCCGTAGCTTGAGCCCTGTGTGCCCAAGTCAATTGACCCAGGCTGTGAGACTTGCTGTTGTGGGTTTCTTTGTTTGTTTCTTTTTGCAGTGTACACATATCCACAAATACTACAGTGATCGATGCCAGTATAAAATCCCAAAGTAAAAGCTGAGAAAAATCTTCATTAAAGTCAATGGGGAAAAAACTAAGACTGAAAATATGTCAGCTACTAAAGTCTCAGTAGGCAAAAATATTCTCCATTTTTTTGGTGAATATTTGTCACTCTGTTTCAGCAAGGAAGCAGAGGGGAATAGTACATGCACAGATTAGTCACTATATTATACTCTCAGTCTCTCAGATGCTTTGATAATTAAAAAAAACTCCCCAGCACTTCAAAGTGATGTTTTGGGCTCCATTCTGCACACTCAGATCACTCAGAACTGTAGTTTGAGCTCTCCCTCCCGTTCTCTCCTCTTTACCTATCTCAGATTTTTGAATACTCTTTTAAAAGGAGGAATTCCTTATTCTTTTGAGGCTTTGCTCTTGGTTAATTAGATGCATTTTCAACATTGTGTTTGTAATGCTTTTTTGGAATCTCAGAATCCCCATTCCATTATTTCCACTTTTCCCAGTCCAATGGAAAATGTTTGGGGAAAATAGCAATTTTATCATGGGTTCTTGCTCCAGGCATCAGCAAGGTTTTCTGTTTGCCTCTCACAAAGAGGACAGCAGAAAAAACAGATACATTCAGAATGAGATTGTGATGCAGTGCTCACATACCAAATGCTACCTTTCATTTGAACAGCTCTCTTGGCTCTGTTTGCTTGGAAATGTTTTAATTCCCTGCCAACTCAGTGGCACAATTTGTTGGCATTTTCCTAGGGATATTCTTCATCGACAGCCTAATGAGTGCAAGCATTCTGGCTCATAATGGGCACAAACCTGCCAAGGAAATGCCAGTAAGTTCACAAGCGCTGAAAGGTTTCCTCACTAGAGTTGTAGAGTCCCAAAGATAGTTCTGTGCAGCTCTAGCAGAGTCCACTATACAATTTTTCCGTCTCCTGAGATGACACACATAACACTACCTTTGTGTAAAACTGGCTGGTATTTTAATACAGTTGTTGAGGAGGCAAAAATTTCTGCTTGGAGCAAATCTTAAGTAGAGCTATTGGCAACTGATCAATCAAGACAACCTACAACCTACTGATTGATGATATGGTGTTACTTATAACCTTAGCTATTGTATCTCTATATCTACTGTAACTGAACTTCCTATAAGTCCAGTAAGTGATTGACTGCATGCAAGTAATCATTCAAAACCTGGGTCATACAGTTATCAAAATGGGGTTAAGGAAAATGACAATAGTTTATTATTTACTCTGCATTGCAGAAAGATTAACTGAACACTCATCACCTTAATAATTTGGTTATAAAGACACAATAGTAAGTCAAGGGTATAATGGCAACTACTGTCACATGTAAAAACATACTTGACATATTCAAAAAAAAAACACCTACGGATCATATGTAAGAGTCCTGCTGACTCATCCTGTGATCCAGTGCTAGTGTTGCCCTGGATTTGAGGGGTGGGTATACCCCAGAATGTGATCAAGCTAATTGCAACCATATTGTGTGCATTCAGCCACCCTGAAGTAATGAAATAGCACACAATATAGTTAAGGGTTAATTTGGAGACAGGCTTTCAGAAGTAAGGTCAAAACTAGCTACAGTTTCTGATAATCAGAATGGGAAGAGGGAACAAATAAGTAAACAACGGAGACTGAAAAACCTTGGTGGTTGGAAAACCTTGAGTCTAGACGCCTCTGATATTAAAAGTTTATTGAAAGTTAGAAAAGTGATGATACAGGAGGGGTCATTATGACCTACATGTTTTGTAGAAGTTAGTTATAAAAGATTTGCTAATAGAACGTACTTTGGAGCAGTCCTCTGAAGACATCTTGAGAGATGTTTTTCTTGATACCCTTTCTCCCCAGTGGGTGAGCAATTGGCCACTGCAAACCTGCTGTTAATTACTCAATACCGTTCCAGATGTTAGGTAAATATCTGGGATGTTCTAAACCTATTGCTTAATTTGTGTGTGCTTAAATCTAATAAACTGCAGTTTTAGATAGAGCATGCTTACTTGCATGAATCTTATCAGACGGAAGTGCTGTGTTCCTGTTGATTTATTCCTTACACCGCCTGGAGCAAAATAGTTAAGTTGCCCCTGTTGGGGGTTCTGAAAACCCTGGATAACACTAGGACTCTGACCAGAGAAATTCTGCTGACTCACTTGCCACCACTGTTAGTTCCAACCAAGGAATATAAATGTGTTTGAGTGTCTCTCTAATATAGAAGAATCCAAGAACAAGAGTGGGATCCTACAGGGAGCAAGCCTACAAGCAATGAAACTCAAAAAATGTTTAGACTGAGGTTTGTGATTTGATGCTCTATAACAGAGGTTCTCAAACTAGGGCCGCCGCTTGTTCAGAGAAAGCCCCTGGCGGGCTGGGCCAGTTTGTTTACCTGCCGCGTCTGCAGGTTCAGCCGATTGCAGCTCCCAGTGGCCGCAGTTCGCCGCTCCAGGCCAATGGGGGCTGCGGGGAGCGACAGCCAGTACGTCCCTCAGCCCGCACCGCTTCCTGCAGCTCCCATTGGCCTGGAGCGGTGAACCGCGTCCGCTGGTAGCCGCGATCGGCTGAACCTGTGGACGTGGCAGGTAAACAAACTGGCCCGGCCCTCCAGGGGCTTTCCCTGAACAAGCGGCGGCCCTAGTTTGAGAACCACTGCTCTATAATGTAACATAAAGGCAAGGAAGTGGGTGAATTTGGACTAGATTCAATGTATGTTAGGAGCAGAATAGGAGGAGCACCTGTGTACACAGTGCCTCTAGAATTCATTGGCATTTCTGGGCCAAAGCTACAGCTGCTCTTGTAGGATTCTAATACATTCATGAGACTGTTCCTGTGCATGCCCAAGTCTGTTTCACCACAAAAATGCTATATCCATTGCATTGTATTTTGTTCAGATGCTCATAGATCCTTTTCTTCTGGAAATAGCAAAATAGTAAAATTTCAGGGCTTCCCAGAGTAGCAGTGCAAAGCAGAACAAAAAGAATATACTGTGCATATCATCCCTTTATACACAAATCATTTGACCTTCACTATAGTTACCCTAGGGGTAAATTAGAAATCTATTCTCTCCTTGATCTCTGGACACAGCTACCATTGATATCAACAGGAGCACTGTACACAGAAGAGGAGGAGAAAAAGAATACGCCCTATAGTGTTTTCTCTATTCCTGCACTCACAGTATGTGTTTACACTGAGGGAAACATAAACACGTGTTGGGAGCTAAAAGGGCCATGGTCATTTTGTACCAATTATATTTATGCAAATAAATACTAATAACATATTAATGATTTAGAACTATTTTTGATTAATTTTGGTTGGTCTGTAAAACTGCTGTAATCTTCCTTGATCATTCTATAATCCTGGGGCAACTTACTGACTGGTCTTTGAATTAGGGCAAAATTTTTTGACTGAGACTGCTTTTGGCAAAAAAATGCAGATTCAGCGACATTGAACATTTTGAGAATTCATGTCAATTTTGCTGAATTCTTTTATTAAAAACAAAACAATCCCTTCCACAGCCTAAAAAAATAATCCAAAATGTTTCCTCGTTTTCTAAACAAAACATTTTGATTTTTTTTATTCAAACCACATTTTTGTTTAGAAAAATTCCTTTGATTATATTTTTAAAATGCACAAATGTTAAAAAATGCTCAAAATTGAGACAAAATATTTTGTTAGAACCAAAATGCTGGTTGTTGGGTTTTTTTGTTTTTTACTTTTGATTCACTGAAAATTTTGAAAATTTTCATTGAGTCTACCCGAAACTTTTATTTTTGGATTTTGCAGAATTGCCAGTGAACTGAAAAATCCATTATTCTCCCAGCTCTAGTTTGCACATATTGCTTAGTGGTGGCAGAAAAAGTGTGGGGTCATAGGAGAGGACATGAGGGCTTATCTATACTGGGAAGTTAGTACACGGTAAGCTAGTGTGTGAATTTAAAGAGCACTAGCTGTTCCGCACTAACTCCCCAGGTGGACACTCTTACTGTGCACTGAGTGTGCCCTTGGGCAGATTAGCTTAATTTACTTCCAAAGTGCAGTAAACTACTGAACACTAGAAACTTGTCTACACTGTGAATTACTGAGCACTAGCAAGGGTGTAAATTTTAGTGCACACCAGTGTGTCGTGCACTAACTGTCCGTGTGGGCCCTGCTGGCATGCACTAAAACCTCCCTAGTTCACATTGATGTAGTCTCATTTCAAAGAGTACTATATCAATGTGCACTAAGGACCTTTTAGTGGACGCTAGCACGGTCCACACAGACAGTGTGTGACATGCTGGTGCACACTAGAATTTACACCCCAGCTGGTGTGCACTGATGCAGCATGTACACAAGCACGTTGGCAGTCTTAGTGAGCAGTTAGCAGGGGTCGGCAACGTTCGGCACGCGGCTCGCCAGGGTAAGCACCCTAGCGGGCCAGGCCAGTTTATTTACCTGTTGACGCGGCAGGTTCAGCCGATCGTAGCCCCCACTGGCCACGGTTCGCCGTCCCGGGCCAATGGGGGCGGCGCGAAGCGGCGCGGGCCGAGGGATGTGCTGGCCGCGGCTTCTTGCCGCCCCCATTGGCCTGGGATGGCGAACCGCGGCCAGTGGGGGCCGCGATCGGCCAAACCTGCCGCGTCAGCAGGTAAATAAACTGGCCCGGCCCACTAGGGTGCTTACCCTGGCGAGCTGCGTGCCGAACATTGCCGACCCCTGAGTTAGAGTGTCCACTTGGGGAATCAGTGCTGAGTAGCTAGTGTGCACTAACTACTGTGGGCTTTTCCCAAATGTGGACAAGCCCTGATTGCTCACCAAACCCATAGAGAGACTACTCGAAAGCTATGGAGTGGTGCTGTATGCAGGGGTGGGGGAAGGGGACTCACACATTCTTACACCTGCAGCCCTCCCAGCCCAACGATGGTTGTGCACAACTGGAAAATTTTTCAGCAAGAAACAAAGCTTTTGGGTTGAATAGGAAAATGAAAGAAAAGCAGACCACAAATCTGACATGTTAGTGAGGTGATTCTGTGAGACACATATGGGAAAGTATAATAGGAACCACTGAAAAGTGCTCTGCGCTGAGGGATTTTTGCAGGAAATCAAGGACTGCTATATTCTAATGCACTGCTTCTTATAATGCCTCTTCCAGTCATAAAAGACAAACCCTCATCTATATTAAATAGTTCAGAAATTGCATTTTCTGAACTGTCTTTCTGAAAAAATGGATTTCTTTTACTTTAGCAGCACATTTTTGCAGCTGAGTTTCTGTGGTTCCTAAAGTGATGTTTAGCAGTCTAGAACATCTGAGAAGATAAACCCCAGCTTGGTTTTCATAACCCTTGATGCCAGGAGCCAGCATGCAGATGGTGGGAGCTCCCAATCTACAGATGCTGCAGGGTTATTTTGTGCTATTATCTTCTACCCGTGGTGTTCCTACATATTTGCAGCAGAAAGTGGAGAATTGAAATACCTTTCTCATAAGCCCACATCAAACAGGTCTGCTCATCTTTTTCTCCACTAGACCTGCTGGGATCACAGGCTACCAGATTCATATCAGCTCCATTATCCAGTAAAAACTGTACTAGACGGATGTGACCATGGTAGCAAGCACAGTGTAATCCTAGAACATCAGAGAAGAAAGAACAGTCACTGTGATAAGCACAATTGTTACAACATAATTGAACTTGTAGTAATAGCTATAAAAACTGGAATTGATTTCCTTGATAAATGAATATATTATCAGACAAAAGACTGGGCACTGTAAAAACAGAGAATATTATTCTACAAGAGCCAATCTATTGCATGCCCTATAGTAAATGTCAGTACTTATTTTACCATGCGCAATTCACTACCACAATCCTTGATAAGGATGTAAGAACAAACAGAGAGAGAAAGGGCTCCCCCCGACCCAGTTTGAGCAGGTCTCCTCCCTTCTTGTATCTCTGCACTGGTTCCCCATCTATTCAGTGTTCTCCTCTGCACTTTCAAAACACTTCACAGCCCTTCTGCCTACATCTCTGTCCCCAATCCTTATCCACCCAACTTTCTTTCAGGACTGATGCTTTCATCTCCTTAGGCCACTCCCCTCTTTGCACCCTCTTCCATGTCGCCATGCTTAGTTGGAACAGCCACACAATTAATGTACTACTCCCCCAGACACACTGCCAACATTTTCTGAAAAACCACTTGTTCTATGAAGTGTGCTAGTTATAAAGACCACATGCTGCTTTGTGCTTGGTCAGTGTACTGTACCTGCTCATGCCTTTAAGGCACAATACTGTCAGGTGCTCTATGCTCTCAATGCCTATTGGCTTCAGTGGGAGTTGAAAATGCTCAGTCCCTTGCAGAATTGGGTACTTAGTCTGTAAAGCTGGAATTTCCAAAGGAGCCTAAGTGTGTGAGAATCTCTTTGAAATTCAGTGGGAGACTGAGGACCTCACTCCTACAGGCAGGCACCTTTGGAAATCCCAGCCTAACCAATTCAGGCTTGGAAACTTGTCCTCTGCTTTTTATATTTTACCTGTTAAAAAGTTTGGTGTTATCTATATATACAAATACAAATCGTACCTGTATGCCCATCTCTTCCTTGATGATTGATGCTTAAAACATTCTGGTCAAGAAGAAATTTTACAAGTTCTATGTTCTTGCCATAGGTACAGGCACTGCAAGAAATAAACAACAAAATAAAAAAGAACTCCCCAGTCCCCAGAAATAGCAAAATTAACGTTGGTTACCTAAAGATTTCAAGGGAGTTACATTGACATAAAACCCATGTAACAGAATGGAGAATCTAAATATGCAAATGAAGGGTTTATCTACTAAAAAAAATATGGGCTTTTCTGTTACATTGGAAGTATCCTGAATATCCTGCTGCCAATATCAGACACAGTTGTGCAAAATTAATTGAGTCTGTTCTGCAAGTGCTTTTAAAGAACTCTTTACATTTTCATAAAATTGTGGCCAAAAATATTTAGAACAAAATTTCACACAAATTTTGCTGTGCCACCTTGTTAGATGAAAAGTCTGGAGGCCAGGTGGATTTTGGGTATAATGTGGTTCAAGCTTAGATTCCCTTGGTCAGAAAAAGGAAAAGAAGCAATGCTTTATACAGCTGTTGATGAACTTCCAACATCTCTCTCATGCCTGCTATTACCATCTGGTTCTGCCTCTTTTCTCTTTCTCTATTGACAATGGTGTTTAAAATGTCCTACCTGTGAAAAGCTGTTTCACTGAATATATTTTCCTTAGTCAGACTTTCTGTTCCTGACAGCTGGATTATTTCCTTGACAACTTCAAACTTTCCATTGTAACAAGCACTGAAGACAAAGTCAGCAAAGTGTTATTGATAATGCTATGAATTACACCAATGCAATGCAAAGCAATGCTTCTGTGCATTACTCACAGGTGTAAAGGTGTGTCTCCATAAATATTGGCCACATGGGGCTGAACTTCAAAATTGCTTTGGAGTAGGAACTTCACTATTTCATGATGTCCAAATCGAGAACAGAAGTGTAGAGGAACATGGTCTTCATTGTCCTGAGCATTCACTGTCATTTGAATCAGACAGAGGAAAGTGAACTGTTTATACTCACTTTTTCAGAGAGAGAGAGTTTGCGCATGCACACTATGAAATCCCAAGACAGTTAATTGATGAAATATTTATGGACCTGCTCCACTGAAGTTAATGGGAGCTTTTCCATTGACTTCAATGGATGCAGGATCAGACTATGTAATCTGACACTGTTCATAATAAATCACCAAGGCCAATTATTCAGGATGTAATTAGTTATTGCAACAGTAGATTTACTGAATCTTTCAATAAAGTTTTCAGTGAAGAAAAGAGGGAAGTATTAATGAATTAGTGGCCCTTAGAAAGTGGATTACTGCCAGTGTATTAACAATGTGAAACAAAACTATGATCCAAAGACATTAGGTACAACCACCGGAGTTATTTCAAATGAGTGGAACAACATTCATTCACTAAAAAAATCAGGAAGAAAATCTTTCATTGCTGTTCTCTGGAGTGGAAATCCAGAGTTATTTTTAAATAATATATTAGACTCCTTAAGTACCAGCATTAGAACCATGGAACCAGGAGCAGTTACAGAGTGACAGAAAAAAAATCAAAACAGATGTACAAGAGACACAAGTAAGGATATAATGTTTCATGCGCATTAATAAAAATCATTTATAAAAAGCAAACAAAGAAACAAGGTATTTCCCTCTTCTGGATTTCCCAAGTTTTCCCTTATAGCTATGTTTTAGGCCTCAATCCTGCAAAGTCTTAGAGTCATAGAGTTTAAGGCCAGAAGGGGCCACATGAGCATCTAGTCTGACCTCCTGTATCATACAGGGTGCATTGGCACGCTAATCCCGAATCCCAAAATTAGACCAAAGACCACAGGAGACTAGACTATTATGAGCCACAAGCAGAGAACGGGAGGGACTGAGGTGCACCAGTGCCCTAGGCCCCCACAATGGCAGGGAAATGATTATGTGAGATACACCCAGATAATCCTGCCAAGTGACCTGCACCAACGCACTGCAGAGGAAGGTGAAAACCTCCCAAGGACATTGCCAATCAGACTGAGGAGAAAATTCCTTCCCACCCCCACATATGGTGATCAGTTAGACCCTGAGCATGTGAGCAAGAACTAGCCAAGCACTTGTGAGAGAAGACACTTGGCCACTTCAGAGCCCTGACCCTCCCACCTCCAATGTCCCATCTCTAGCCATGGCCATTCCTGATGCTTCAGAGGAAAGAGATTAAAAAAAAGAAAGAAAGGTACACACATTTAACTTTACACCCAGCAATGGTGCAAGATATGGAACTACTTCTTTGAGTGATGTTAAGCAGGTATGTAAATCTTTGGAGGATTGGGATAAGCAATTTTGAGGTTGGGACAGCCTCTCTCTCTGTCTCTTGTACATAATTATACATGGAAGACATACGACTCCATGAGAGTTTGGGATGGTTGCATTATTCTTGCAAGGCAATAACGTTTTATAGCAGTGTCATGGATTTTGTATGTGGTGGCATATATTTTACAAAAGATATAATCTACAAATGTTTTAGAAAGAATTTAAAAAAATGTATTGAGACAATTTCTTGTCTCCCTCCACCTGTAAAGCCAGTGGCCTTAGTTACCATGCAACTGTATAAGCCTGAGAAGGAAAGCAAAATTAAAATGAATTAATTTAAAATACCTCTAAACATAACTCAGATCCACCAAGGGTCCTGTTGTGATACCAATGCCCTAAACTTCTGTAGGATTATGATTTTCCAGTTTAATTAATATATTTTTCTAAAAAAAATGCTGAGGGGCAGATTGCACTAATTAGCAATTGGTGCACTTCAGAAGAGTTGGGGTGAAATCCTGGTCCCACTAAAGTCCATGGCAAAACTCCCATTGACTTGAATCAGGGCTTTGTTTCCGTTAGCACTCAAATGATTAGCAAAAATGCTATTTTCACTGAAAGACAATATCCCACAAAATCTTCCTCCTGTAAATAGTAACTTCTACAGGGGAAGTTTCTTCCTAATCCTCTCAAATTAGCAGCTGGTTTATACCCTGAAGTGTGAGGGTTTATATAAATTCTTTTGATCTAAAGCAGTGATACTCAAACTGAGGCTCGGGAGCCACAAATTACTTTTAATGCGTCTCCTATGGCTCTTCACAACACATGATATTAAAACACTGTGATTTAATTATTAACCAATCTAAGTTATTAACCGGCCAGGATGCTTTTACTATGTTATTAACCAATTGTAGAATACTTGGTCAGTCATTGTGTGTGTGTGTGTGTGTGTACAAATTGTTTCATTTACAATTTATATACTGTACATAGTAAATTAATTTATATACTGTACATAGTAAATGAAACAATGAATTCACACTACTGTGGCTCTTTTGGGTAATGTTGATCGCTAATTCGGCTCCTGAACCACTGAGGTCTGAGTATCACTGATCTAAAGTAACTGTGGATGTTCACAGTACCCATATAAATTGTCCATCTCCCTTTTGGAGCCAACAAGCTCTTGGCTTCAATGATATATTCTGGCAATAAGTTTCATGGGTTAGCTATGCATTGTGCAAAATCAGTATTAAGTTTGTTGCTTTTCAGTTCCACCAACTGTCCTTTTGTTTTCCTCTCTAGACCATTCATTATTTTGTATAGCTCTATTGTGTCACCTTTGAGTTCTTACTATTGTCACCTGTCATGGTGCCAGAGGCTAACTCATTTGGAACTAGCATAAATAAGAGGGAAATAAAATGTCAAAGTTCAACACTCCTAGAAGACTTTCAGTCTGATAAGCCCACCAAGTGACCTGAGAGGCAGGAGTACTTCCGCACATTCCAAACCACAACAAAGAGCAAGCACGGAGAGCGGTGAAGCAGAGCTTTGCACATTCATTTATGCCCTGGAGAGTGAAGCTGAAACTATTTATAAAGCATTTCTTTTTGATGAGGTGGGAGATAAGAATAACGTTGACATTGTTTTTTTAAAAAATGAAATGAGCATTTTCTTCCCAAAAGGAATGTAATAGACAAACAGGGACATATTCCCCAAGGGAGCAGAGGCCCAGAAAAAGCATGAAAGCTTTCATAAGGTAATTATAGGAACAGGGAGTGCATTGTGATTTTGGCATCGGTAAGGAGGAATGTATAGAGATCTTCTAATAGTTGGATCTTAAAAAAGGAACTTTTAGAAAAATCACAGCTAATGTCTGAACTAACCCTGGGACAGCTGGTGCCGCTGGCATGGCAGTCTGAGATAGCAAAATGCAAGTCAGACAGCAAGAAAATAGTAGATGCATGGTAAATAAAGAAGAAAAGAATAAATTCCAATTGGGGAAAAAGAGAAGCATCATAAAAAATTACCTTTCAGACCATCAAGTAACCTGGGCAGAAATATGACAGGTATGGCAATTGCCAACTAGCAGAATCAAGAAAAAGAAGCCGAGGAAATAGCCCAAGTGAGGGTTTCCTGTTTACAGGAATCTGTATTCAGAAACAAGCAGGCTTGTCCTGTTAATCTTAAAATCTGATATCTAATTTCAACTTGACTTTAATTGACAGAGGTGATTGTGATTTGCAGAGAGACTTTTAAGAAGATGAGCCACAACCGAGGATAATGTTCAGTAGTCTGAAGGGGCAGATAAGTTTCCTAGGTTAATTAAAAACCCATAGGACCTACGCAGGCAATGAATACATGTTTGACAACCACTGCAGCAGTCTACTAGATCAAACCATGGTCACTGATATGGGCTTCATAAAAGGCAGAAGAAACAAAAATTGCATTATACCGGTGTGAAGACAATGGACATACTTGTCTACTAGCTATTGATTACTTTTCTAGATTTGTAGAGATTCTACTTCTTACTATACCCACTAGGTTGCAAAACAGATAAAAGGCATCTTTTCTCATTTTGGAGGAATAGTCACCCATAACAGACCACAATCTGCCAATTTAGAGTTCCAAGCTTTTGAGAAACAATGATTTCAAGAATATTACTTCCAGCTCCCACCACTCTCAAGGGAATAGAATCTAAAAGAGAGCATTATAAAAAATATACCTGAATCTTGCCTCCATGTTCTGCTGAGTTAATAGGGAAACCCCCATATCAGGCACCACAGTAAGACAGTTCAGCTGGTTGAGTCCAAAGTTAAGAATAAAATTGTCAATCTCAGAGGCAAATCTTCAACCTAAGTGGCCCTGTTTAAAGGATGTGAAGCTGAGAAACAATAAATATAAAAGGTCTCAGTCTTCCTTCTTCAACCATCAGAATGAATATCAAAGGTTATCCAATCTTAAATTAGGAGACCCAGTCTTGATAATCCTGGAGACAGAATAAAATTGGACAGCACCAGCTGTTGTTGTAGGGCATAGTTGCACCAATATTCCACATGAGTCTTCATTCTGCACCCAAGGGAGACTACTGATCAAGATACTCAGCAGCATGGAAGAAACAGGTGGCATCTTCAGTTGGTTCCAAACCCAGCAGAATTGCTATATAACTCTACTTGAAATGTTCCTTTAGTGAATGGAGACAATGCCATTGAGAAGAACCTGAAGACTATTAAACTGGAGTCTACAGTCCTAGAATTTGATCAGCTAAATGAATCAGCTGGACAAAACTCTCTTGAAGAGATGTGTTGTGTTTCTTTCAATCTGTAGCAGAAAGAGAGGCAGCAGGGAGATGAGGAAAATTCTAGGAAGAAGTTCTACAGTGAAACATGATGGGAGTGTGTGTTATTTCAGGGATAATTCTCTCTTCTTATTCTAAGAAAGTTCTTTGTTCAGTGTTAAAAGAAAGTGATTCTTTACCATTGTCACATGACAGAAGGATCAAGTTACATGAATAGTAGCATTGACTGACACGAAGAAGTGTTTGTGGGATCTGATCCAAAATCAGCATGTTTTGTATTGTAACCTAATAATAAAGAATTTACTACTATCATACAGTTTTATTTGGATTATTTAAAATGGAACTTACCAAGATACTATATAATGCAAATAGGTAAAAATAATGAATGCATAAATAATACTAACAGCATATTAAAATAATGGGAGCACGGTGGGAGTGAAAAGAGGAGAGAAAGATAAAAACGTGACAAAACATACAAAAATGAGATTTTTCATGCTAAACAAATCAAGGTCAGCAATTAGATGTTTTCAATATTAAGGGAATTTCAAGTGATAATAGTTCATAAAGGTAAATTAACTTTTAAAATGTATTAGTGGCCTAAAATAAATTGAGAGTTTATAACAATCTGATCAAAATGCACTGCCACTGTCTTGGTAGGGCCACAATATTTAAGAAGAATGTTTTATTTATCTGGTTATTCTACTAAGAGTTCCTTTCCAATAGCGTTCATATTGCATATTAGGGAATTCCATGGAAACAAACTATAGGACTAGCATTTGGAGAGAGAGTGCACTGTGCTTGCAGCCTATTGGTTACAATATAAAATACATGAATAATGCATTTGTGTATTTCCTTTTACATATCTTTGTGATGGGGATGAAGTACATTGGCACACCCTGGATTTAGTTAATGTTAGTAAAGTTTGGCCATACTTTGACCTTTTCATTATGTTGCAGTGGTCACTGCTTTTCTTTCTCTATTTCAGAGACATGAGAGATAGGAATTGAATGTCCAACCAGTCAATATATATTAAAATGAATAGGTCAAACTCATGAAACATATTGCTGAATTTCAGAGCATGTTTTCAGATTCCTTTGGCTAATTTTATATCATAAATTATTTTCATGCTTAAATGTTTATGAGGTCTTCCTCTGTTGCCATGGTGATTTCAAGTTTCAAAATGTGCTACTTTGGGGGTAAGACATTTTCAGCTTTCTTTGCTTTTTCTATTGAGGAATGTACAGATTTTAAAACAAATAATCTTGAATGGGGCCCTAATTTCCTCTTCTTTTGGAATAAATTAACTAAGTGATGATAAGCCTTTTACAGCCTTGTATGGTGAATGCACATCTCTTCTCCTCTCCCTCTTCCCCTTTATTATAATTATATTGCTTCAGTGCCCACATATCAAGACTTAAATATCAAGGGCTCACTGTTCAAAAAAATACTTACAAATCTGAGTCATGCTGTTTCCGCATTTTTTCCTAATGAGCGAGTAGGAGGGATGTAATACATTCATGACTCTCAGAGAACATGTTAAATTTATACTCCCAGATACCAGTAAGTAGGAGGAGTGTGGGTGCAGACACAGTTACGGTGTAACTTGCAGAACAGGTCTATGACACTGTGGAAATCATGTATACGAATGATGCTGCTTTTGGCACCACTGGTTTTGGAGCTGTGCACAGAAAACCTGAGTCCCGGGTGAAATGATCAAAGGAAAAAGACATATGGACTGTTGCCTTTTGAACGGTGTGGTTATTTAGCAAAGGATAGTATATTGATAGATATGAGAGCGAGAGCGATATTAGAATAGATACAGATATACCCACACACATATATAGACCCCAATTCAGGACAACATTTCTATTCCGAACAGCACTGAATCATGTGCTTAACTCTAAGCATGTGCTCATAATCCATTGAAGTCAATGGAATTTATGCATATGTTTAAGTGCTGTCATGAATAGGGATGGATTTCAGCACAAGCTCATGTGCTTTCCTGGATTTAGAATTTAGGCCATTTACTGCAGGCTTGAGAATGCTGTACTCACACATACAAAACTCTCATAATGACCACCTCCCACTGAAATTAACTGAAAGAGTCCCATTGACTTCAATAGGCATTGGATCAGGAATTGAATAAGGATTGCAAGACTGGGAATTTTATATGATTTTCAAATATGGATAGATAGAATCATTTTTATGCTTTGTCTGATGTGCTCCATTGTGTTAATTAATGACTAGCTATGAATATTGATTGGCAGAAGACATCGAATGGGGTTCTAGATTGTGAGACTGAAGTAGAATAATTTTGATAACTTTGTTCTTACTATAATATGTAGGATTCTTGTAGCAAATGCCAATTGCCCCTGTCTCCTTCTGTTTTGCTTTTAATTAGGTCTCTCGAGGTCACATGGAGATTGTCTCCCTGGACAAATTCCTGACCCAACAGAAATCAATGGAAGTTTTCCCACTGACTTGTATGGGGCCAGGAATTTATGCAGTGTATTTGGGATATAAGTGTGTTAACAGTAGTAATATTAAAGTCAATAGCTTTATTAAAAATAAGTACTTTTTTCAGACCATATGCTGTCATTTTTTGAAAGCTCTTTTTTTGTCCTATATCTGAATATGAGAAATATCCCTTTCAGTAACTTGAATATAGGGCTGTGTCCAATTTGTCTACAAGAACATTTCACATACATTTTTTAGCTAGTTAATCACAAGTTTTAGTATTTATAATATTTTTCAAGGTGGCTATAGATACACACACAAGTATCTATCACATGAGTATCACAAAGACAGATATGTAATAGAGGCATCCTCAAGATAAATTGCAGAGTCGTGATGAATTGCAATATCCAATTGCAGTATCCAATATATTGAAGTTATCACATACCTTTGACTGTCTCACCCACACTCTGCTCACCACTTAAACTGTCTAACTTCCTCAAAAATCAGCCTACCAGAAAAATGCGTACGTTTCTTTCTCCCTCCCAAAATTGTCCAGAAGAGGCAGTAGTTGGTCCTGCTCAGATACCAGGATTAAGATTCAACATCTCATAATTCTGCAGAGCTAGACATGGGAGCTTTATGCTCTCGGCAAGAGCAGAGTCCTCCTCAAAGAGACACAGCACTTGCTTCTAGCAGTGGAAGGTCCCAGGATGGCGAGGATGCCACAACAATTTTATGTGTAGAAAAGCTAGCTTAGGTTATTTTAGAAGAGGTTTTACAAGTGTATTATTTATAGTACTCCTCTCCCCACAGGCCCTTTACAAACAGACTCCTGGGACAAGCCTCTCCTTTCCTCCCACGTGACACTAAGCTCAGGAAATGAGGGAGGTGGGAGTGGGGTAACGAAGATGTCATTAAGCCACTTTTGTGTCTGCTGAGTTTTCAGCTTTAGGGCTGTTCTAATTAATGCTTAGCTGCAACAGCCCCCTAGCAGCTGTTCCACAATGGAGAACAGTTGGAGCAGAGCAGTACTCTGCCCATGCAACCCCTCCCACCCCAAGTATGTCCCACCCAAACAAAGGTTTGGAGGGGGATTGATATAGAGTCATTTTCCTGTCTCTGCACTGTAGGGAATCTCCTCACACAGGGAGTTTTACCGGGAGCCTTTTTTGATAAGTTTTGTGCCCTTTATGTTATTGAAGCTGTATAAAGGAGCTGAAATAGAACAGCAAATCCAGTCCATGGTAACTAAAGCACATGGTTTTACAACTAATGGGATGAAAGAAACCCTGACATATATTTCCACAACAAAATTTTTTTCTTTTGCTTAATCTATGGCATATACAGAATATATAATGATGTGGAACTGTGTAGCAATTTCATTGGCATTAGCTTGGTATGACCTGTAAAACTCACTCAGAGATTCTGAATTTGGGAATAATGCAAACATTTATGCTGATAAACCTTTACACTGTTCCACCCGGTCATGTATTAAACACACACAGACACACAAACTTATATTACACTGAAAATTTTATAATGAATAATGCATTACAAAAATTCCATTTTTCTTTTTCTGTTCACAAATTGTGGGTATTTGATATTCAAAATATGAATTGTTTAGACTGGACACATACATCACATGGTTTCTTTCTATTCTCTGGTTGGACCAGCATATCTCTTAGAAACAAATCTCCACTGTACTTGTGATTATGAATTTCAAATTTGTTTCCTCCTGATATTCTCCAGCATTCACTTGCAACTCAT
Organism: Terrapene triunguis; assembly: GCF_002925995.2. Lineage (NCBI taxonomy): Eukaryota > Metazoa > Chordata > Testudines > Emydidae > Terrapene > Terrapene triunguis. The sequence continues at coordinate 46,481,217 of NW_020664561.1, forward strand.
TGTTTCTATGAGCACTTTTGCCAGTGAGCTAATTCTCTAGCTTATTTATGAGAAGCCAACACAAAGAGGGCAGAAACATAGACAAAGCATATTTAGAATATGACAGAATTTTTTTTGCGCTAGTCACCAACTTCAATACACAAACACACATGCACACACCATATCAGAAAGCAAAATCCAAGGCTTGTGCAAAGTATGTGTCAGCATTTGACACTATATACAAAATATAATTTTAATGTGCTTTTAAAATCTTCCCTTACCATCTGCCTTGCTGCCCTCTTCCATCAAGAGTTTTGCAATATTAAGAAACCCTTTGGCAGAAGCTAAGTGGAGGGGCCTGTCTCCAACTTCCCCGCTCACATTCACATCAGCACCAAACTTCAGCAAGAGGTGGGTAACCTAAATATTTCATCAATATAAATTAGATCATCAAGTGAAAACAAACAATTCAGTGAAACCAAAACATAAGAATGGCCATATTGGATCAGACCAAAGTCCATCTAGCCCAGTATCCTGTCTTCCGACAGTGGCCAATGCCAGGTGCCCCAGAGGGAATGAACAGAACAGGTAATTATCAAGTGATCCATTACCTGTTACCCATTCCCAGCTTCTGGCAAACAAAGGCTAGGGACACCATCCCTGCCCATCCTGGCTAATAGCCATTGATGGACCTATCCTCCAGGAACTTATCTAGTTCTTTTTTGAACCCTGTTATAGTCTTGGTCTTTGCAACATCCTCTGGCAAGGAGTTCCACAGGTTGACTTTGCGTTATGTGAAGAAATACTTCCTTTTATTTTTTTTAAACCTGCTACCAATTAATTTCATTTGGTAATCCCTAGTTCTTGTGTTAAAGTTTACTCTGTATTGGATTGCTTAACATCTTGAGTGAGAAAGCTCTATTTTTTGAAATTAAAACTGGGTTATATAAGTATATATAATTTATTTTCATTAAACTCATTATAAATTCCATTTGTAAGTTATATATCTATAAAATATTACATTGTTCACTAGCAAATGTCAGTTCATTTTTTAAAATGATATGGATAGCAAGGAGTTGGGAAAAAGACACACACATTTGTTTAACTGACCTAGTCAGCATAATAAAGTAGATGTCCTTAACACCCATAAATTAGCTATGTCAGAGTTGTAGCTTCCTTCAGAAAGTAGAGTCCCTTATCACAAAAGCACCATATGCATTTTAGCATAATTTCACAAGACTGTGACTATTTGTTCAAAAGTGGTTCACGGGAAATAAGCAAACTAATCTCTCAGCCCAACATGTAAAGAGTTTCTTACTATTACTGGATGATGAGGTGAATATATAAAAAAGGAGGGTGCAGGAATGCATGCTTTTTGCACATCCTTACTGTTATTGAACCATAGAAGTATAGCGTTTTCAATCATCTGTTCTCTTGGAGTCTGTCCTTTCAAAAGCATTTTCCTGGGAATGACTCTCCAACGCACTCTAAGTAAACGTCAGTGAAATGAAAAATATACTCTACCTAGAGGTCATGCTTTGAAGCTCTGAAAATGTCCCAGCATATGCATGTTTCCCGGATAAGAAAGGCACCGGGACTGACTCACATAAGCCAACACAGACACAAGGCTACTTTTGAACCAAAGGATCTCCTGCAGTGCAAACGAGTATATTGCCCTCTAAGCCACAGACACTTCTACATTAGCAAAGAGAAATGGGATTAGGAGGGTTTGATGATAACTTAGGGCCAAGGCTTCAGTGCTTTTTTAAAATTTCACTGCTGGTGAGAGTAAGACAAGCAAGATTTAGCCCTTTGCATCCACAACACGCTGGGTGAAATCCTGGCTCCATTGGATCCATTAGTTTTCCCATTAACTTCCATGGGGGCCGGATTTCACCCATTAAATCCAAGGTGCACCAATCCATTTGTTATTGAGTACTATGGGTCATTTATACACATTCCTGTAGAGGTATTTAAACTGATACACCTAATGGATACAAGGCAGCTTCAAGATTCAGCATTGTATGAATTGTATCTCTGGGTGAGAAGCTCTTTTATAGGTTAGAAAAACTCTCTCTCATGAATGGCAACTAATTTCAAGAACTCTTTTGGGGGGTAGTAAATTTGGCTGGTGATCTTAGCAGTGGGTAGTTAAAACATGAATACCCACATTCCTATGAGCTTTCAAACACCTGAAAATGTCAGATATAGTTAAAGGCATAACTTAAGGATGTGAAAGCCTCTCTCTAGTAGGACCCTTCCAAATATAAAGACAGTAAACCTACATATGGCTCGTAGTGTGAGTGTATTCTTTCATCTTTGTCAGATTCTGCCCATTTAGTTACCTGTTCATGGCCATAGTATGCTGCAATGTGTAATGGGGTGAAAAACACTGCATCTTGAACATTGACATAAGCTCCATGCTGCAAAAGTATATCCACAGCCTAGAAGAAAAAGAAATAAAAGATTCCAATTAGAAGCTCTGTATGTGGTAACTTTATAATAAAATTCTATAACATTATGCCAAGAAAGAACAGACACCAACCTATAAAGGCGGAGAACTCCATACAGCATATAAAAGTGATTAACGTACAGTACTATAACTGAACACTGAATGTCACTGATGCCTTATAAATAACCTGAAAATGTATTTGCCAATAAAATGCCTGATTTGTGAAGGGAGAGGCCCAGAAATGACTGACTCAGAAGGCTCAAAATAGCCTTTAATTTTCTTTTAGGCTTCGTGAACAAACACCAATAAACTTATCACAGTTCTTAAAAATAAAATAAAATAGAATAGAATAAAATAAAATGACCCCTTTAAATGTAAATGCATGCAGGTAAATTCACAAGTATAATTCACTCAATGTGTAAAGACTTCAGTGCATTTTAGAAGATAATAGCCCTTAGACTTCAATAAATAACCAAAGTGGTTTCTTTCAAATTTTCACTCTCTTAGTCATTCTGGAGGCCAATGGTTTGGTCGAGCAGCTATTAATTTTGAAGCATTGGCCTTCTGAATAACTGTCAAAATGGAAATTTGAATTAAACCATTTTGGATTATTTATTGAAGCCTAAACACTGTTATTGTTTTGAAGCCCAAGGGTGTCTTTATACCCACTAAGGGTCTTGTGCCACAGATCATTTGCATAATTCTACATACAGTTTTATGGAATGCTATTGTTTTTCCATGTAGCCTGCATGTGAGTCTAATGATTGTGAAAGGTGCTGGAGTGACAACCCTAGAAATTATCCACAGCATGGGGAGCAGCAGGGAAAACACATTCCAGCTCAACCTACCCATATGTCTCAATGGTGACATAAAGGGACCACCTCTAGTGAGGCGATGAGTGGATAGTGTCGATTCCACTGCTATTCACTCCTCCTCTCTGCTGACACTGCCAGCGATGGTCCCAATTAGTCCAGACATGATGAATCATGTGTGATGTGGGCTCCTGTCAACCACCAATTCATTTCACATGGGCAACAAAGAGGCCAGTCATTTGAATCCGTCACTCACAAGTACTGACAGAACTAAGACCTGTTACTAAGCAACATTAGTGTTCAGGGATTATTTCTTTAGACTATTTAAATTGAAAAAAATATTTTGTCAATCTGCTTCACTGAGTGAATTTTCTGTGTAAAGCCCTTTCCATACCACACTTAATGCGTTTTCCCTTATGTTTAATTGTAAGCAGAGTCAGGCTAAGCTCTACCCTGACATCTGGTGGTGAACTATGGCGAAGGTTGAAAAGAACTTCAGGGGCTGATCTTGTTTGCATAGGCACACCCACCCACCTAGCCTGGGACAACAACAACTGAAAGTGGTTACTTTGGCTGGTGTGGGATCCCCAGTTTCTCCCTTATTGGGGCAGGAAGAATAAAGTGTTGTTACCCTGATTCTGTGAATCAAGGCCAGTGGAACTGTTGTATGACAGAGGGACTCACCAGTAACTAAGTAGCACTTGCTAGACAAGGGGCATGTGTTACAAAACCCAGTGAATTGAGAGAGGTTGGGGACAGGTATATGTACCTGATGGCATGGGCACCTTTTGAGGGCCTGGAACACCAATTGAAATACCCCCCCCCCCTCCACTGTTGAATAGCAGAGCTAAGTTTGCTTCCATTAGGAGTCTAGCTAGAAGTTGCTGAACTGAATTCACTTTGGGCCAATGGTGCACCAGCACTGGGGTTCCCCTACTACAAGCTGAAATCACTAAGAGCTGAAATCACTAAAAGAGCTAAAATTGCTGAGCTGAGATCACTGAGTGCTGTGTTAACCAGTGGGGGAGCCTGAAGATATATTGCTAAGCAGCTGGCAGAGCCAAGCAGTTTGTGGGATGGTTGGAGCGGCCCATGGAACAGCGAGTGAGCGAAGTGGCGCGGAGCTGAGCCATTTGCGGGGGCAGCTGGAGCGGTTCATGGGACGGCTGGTGGCGTGGCGCGGCTGGTAGAGCGGAGCCATTCGTGGTAAAGGCTGCAGCAGAACTCCACGGAGAGGTGGGGCAGTCGGCCTTGGACCAGGTGCCCCTTAACATCCCGTGTGCCCCCCCATTTCCGCCCAGGCTGGGGGGGCGTAAAACTCTGCAGATAAACTTTTGAACTCTGGGGCGGCACTGACCAGGGACAGAGACTTTGGGGTTGTTGGACTTTGGGGTGATTGGACTTAAGACCCTGAGGGGAAAAGGACACTGCCAAACTTACTTGGAGGTGGGTCTTTTGCTCATGGTTTGTGTTATGAATCCTGTTTGTGGTGTTTCCCCAACATAATGCCGCATTGTTTCCCTCCTTTATTAAAAGGCTTTTGCTACACTCAGACTCCGTGCATGCGAGAGGGGAAGTATTGCCTCCTAGATGCACCCGGGGGGGTGGTATGTAATTGTCCCACGTTACTGGGTGGGGGCTCGAGCCGGTTTTGCATTGCGTTATTGAAACGGAACCCCTAGATACTGAACCCGGCCCTTGTTGCTGCCAACTCAGAGGGGCAGAAGGGTTACATAATTATTTCACACTAACATTGGCTGTAAGCCTCCCTAGGACTAGTGTTTTAGGGACTACTCCTGCCATGTACAGAGCCTCCTCAAATCCCATTAACTTCAATAGGATCTGAAGGCATTTATCACCTTCTAAAAATGTCCCAAACACTGGAAGGCCCAAATGCTCTTGAGCAGAAGAGAACCTGAATTTGCAGGTCTGAGAACAGGATGCATGGAAGGGTATGCTCCCCTATCACATGGAAGCCCCTCTGCAGGAGCTCTGCTGATGTGGAGGGAGGGAAGACGCTGGCCTTGCTTTGTCAGATTTTACCCCCAGAGCTATAGAAACCAGTCCAAGGGAGCACAGATGGCAGCCAGTGGCGGATGGTGTTGTTAGCATCAAAGTTCCTCAAGCCATATTGTCAAGGGGATCAAGGAGATAGTGTTGATGGTAGGTAGCAGTGCAGAAGCAACTTGCCTCCTTATGGAAGATGCTTTCCTCTGGAATATCCTCTGAGAGCCTCATGCATCTTGGGGGATTCATTCCTTTAGGGGTCTAAAGTCCTTAGCCTGATCCCCAGTAGGGGTAACTCAATATAGCTCCACTGACTTCAATGGAGCTTCTTGTGACTCATCTCACTCACCCATAAATGATAAGAGGGGGGAGACAGAGAAACAATATTGTTAGATTAACAGACAGTAATCCTTGTAAGAGAGAAGAATGGAAGCTTAGAAAAAACACCAAAGCTTTTAATTACTCTCAGGAATTGTAAATTCTGGGGTGATCTATATGGGTAGGCTTGTGCTTCCAAGAGAGCTTTGGATTAGAAGATAGTTTCAGAACCTCATATAAACAGCAGAGAGAGAGAGAGAGAGAGAGAGCTTTCTTTCTTTTAGGAAGCAGGCACTGTGAATAAAGGTTTGACTCTTACATCACAGGAAGTTTTCATGCAGATCTGAGAGAGAAGCTCCCACTGATTTCATTTGGAGTTGTGGGTGTTCAGTACTTGTGGAAATTAGACCATAGGCATTTAAAGGTACCCAAATTATAAGCCAGTTTGGAAAAACTGAGCCTTAACTGCTAAGTGTCTCAGTTTCATCATCTATCACCATCGGGGAATTGTAAAGCACCTTGAAATCTCTGGATTAAAAGCACTACACAAGTGTTAGCTAAATCATCATTACTGACAAAAAAAAAATCACACAAGAATTGCATTCCTAGGAGATTTTGCCTGTATTTGAACCAAATCAGAAGTTAGGTCCTTTCTGGTTTTAGATTTGAACCAGAAGGAAAATCGTAAGAGCGGAGATTTGCATCCTTACAACCCAATATTCAAAGGGAGTTAGATCTGAGATTCCAGTTTTGATCCTATAATGCATATGGTAATTTCCTGCAATATTGTTGGAGATTTTACTGTATTAAGGTTATGGATCATTGTGGGCTAGGGATTGTACATAATTCTAGGGGGAAGAGTGACCGCAGCTTCTCCAGGAATTAAGAACAGTGGGGGAATGGGAGTGCATAGGCAAATTCAGTTGCATTGTAACACCTCCAGAGAAGTACCACCTGGAGAGGCTTGCAAATACTAGTTGAAACTAGATTCTCCAGAGACCAACAGATAAAGAAAAAACTTTTGGATCAGTAACCTGAGTTTAGACTGATTCATGTCCTTCTTTCTGACTAAGAAAACGGACAGGACCTTCTGTTCAAGGGAGGACCCAATTCTTTCTGGGATGGGATGGAAGGACTTTGGCCTACTGAGGTCACCCATCATTGCCCTGAACTGCAACGGATCCATCTCTAATTTAAAAATGTCTGCAGTTTCTCACAATTTTTCTTAACTAATTGAAAATACTTAGTGCAATCAGCAATCTTCAGCAGCTTATTACCCGCTTTCTCCTCCAAAGCTTTAGTTTATTAAATAAGACTGACCCTCGTGGTGCCCCACTATTAACTTGCTTTCCACTCTGAAGAGTAATCATTCAGTACGACTCTATTTCTATTTCTTCTTGCTTAACCAGTTTTTAATTCACAACATGACTTTTCCCTTTACCCTCTTGTTATTTACCTTAATAGTCTTTTATGAAAGGCATTATCCAAAGCTTTTTGAAAATTCAAGTAAATTATGTCCACTTCAAACAGAGACTGTTAATTAAGGTAACTTTGAAGGTTAGAGAGAGTCAACAAATGGAACATAAGATAGACCACATAAAGATTTTGTCTCTTGGAGAAGGGCAGGAGATAAGAATTCTTCTAACAAAATTAAATCAATGGATATTGACTTTCTAGTAGGTAAAATTAAAATGAGAAAGACAACTTCAACAATTAAGCCATATGCATCAGCATTAGCCTATGTATATCCCTGTGTTAACACATCTAAAGTATCTGCAATGCTTTTCAGAGCTTCTTTATTAATTAAGCCATTAAAACCTAAATAAGAGGAGCATCAAGCACTGGCCTAATTCTTTCCAAATTAGCAGATATAGATATAATCAGTCATGTCCTGTAAAGATCCTTTGCACAAAACTGGCAAGTCTCTTAACTCTTTGCTGGTCTGTAAGAATTGTAGAATTAACCTTGAACAGAATGAAGCAGTAAATGCCTAAAGAAGTTTCCAAATGGTTGTGAAACACTAGTTGACAGATGTAAGATACAATTAAAGGAGTTGTCTAACTAAGGAAGAAGTCTATTGAAATGTTTCAACATATTCTTTTTTGTTAGTGTGTCTCAATTCTGTCTTCTGTCCCCAAGTCTATCTGTATGTTCTCCTAGCCTCATTGGAATAGATAAGATAAATACAGTTGGGTCACAGATAAAATCAGTAATGAAAAATGCAGGTACTGATTTCCATTCGTACTACAAGAATGGTTTCTCCTTCCAAAGCAGGTAGCCAAGGAACTGAGGCGTTTTGTTTTCTTATCCGAAGATATTATACATAGAATGGTTTAAGTGACTTTGTGATACATTATGGGAAAACAATTGTCTTGCCCTCATCATTTAAATAATGACACTATATTTTTGAAACATCTCAATTGCTTTGACCTGTTGGTTTAAAGACATTACATTACAAGAGTCAATTTGCTTCAAAAGGCAGACTCTTGGGCTGAGTAGATGGGTTGGAGGCTCAGTCAAACTAGTTGAAACTCCCTTATTACCCATGTAGACACAGTTTAACACCTTTTCAGTTGTGTTTGCTGGCTGTGTTGTAGCCAAGGTGGAAGCTCCCTTAACACTCATATAGACATGGAGGGTGTTATGTCTTATGAGCCCAAGTCTCATTTTCAAAAGAGACACAAGGACTTCAAATTCTAGGGGTATGTCAACACTTAAAATGCTATGGCAGTGCAGCTATAGGCATTTTTGAAACAACTAGGCTTCCAGCTAGACTACCACATAACCAGCTCACACAGCTTTGATGATGTTAAACTGTGTCTGCATGGGTGTTAAGGAGGCTTTGCAATCGTGTTAAACTTGTTCAACTGAGCGAGCTAACTCAGTTGAAAAAACATTCTCCGCCCCCCAAATAGACAGACCCTTCATCATAAGCGTACCACCTTAAAAACTGATCATATTATCTTGTTGTAGCTGATGTTTGATCAACTCTGAAGAAAGCAAGAGAAGTCCAAGTAAAAGAGGTTTGCTTATGTGAAACTGTAAGGGAGATGCAAGGCACCCACAACATTTGGCAGGATCTGGCTAATGTATGATTTCATCTCTGTGCTATTTTGGACATTAGAGAACTGGAAATGCATAGTTTCCATCTTGTTTTGCAGCAAACATGCTTTCACAATTAGGTTCAAGAGTGTAATGATTAGGAACAGGTGAACTGGTTCTGTAGAAAAGAAGGGTCTTAATCTAAATCATAACTGAACCTTTTTAAAGATAAGAACAGAAAGACAACTCTCCATCTCCTAGTCTGCGATAGGCCTCCTTTAACTAAATCCATCTGGGGGACTGGACAATTTCTGCTAAAATCTCTATCAAGTCTCATTAATTCAGGTATCTCTCCTCCCACTCCTCAGGGTTCAGACAAAAGCAAATTCTGGAGAAGACCTAGGCCTGATTCACCATTGCCCTGCAATTTGTGTAGTCATCTATATCTATGCAAAGTGGGTATAGACCTACTATCCTGGTTTGGTAGCATTTTACATTGACTTTGCACCAGCATAAATGACTACAAAAAAGCTTCAGACAAGTTGCAGGGATGTGAAGATTCAGTGTCCTTGAATTCATGAGATTAGATTTTTCTAGCCAGCCAAACTGTAACAGAGAAATACAATAAAACTTCAGACTAGACCTCTCCATTCATGACATATGAAAGGGAGGGGGCATACTGGATGTCAGGTGAAGGAAACTGGAGATGCTTGAGACTGGAAGTCAGGAGAAAAATAGAATTAGGAGGAAGGGAAAATATGTAACTGTAGAAGTTGGAAGGATTAGTGTGGAATGGTGAGAAAGATGAAGGAAAATGAGGACTTTGAAATATTCAGAAAAGTTTCTAAGGTTTCTCAAGTTGTTTGAGGTTCACCCATAACTGGTAATAAAACTCATTCAAGTGAAAACTAGAGATGAAAAATATTCCATTGTAAAACAGGATTTATATGTGAAAATCTATATTTTATTCTTTGAAAGCTGTCCTTATAAAACAAACTCTGTGTTTACCAACAAGTCCTTGTTGCAAGAAAACAAATGCATTCACTCATTAGAGTGTCAACTGTACATGTGGCAAAATGAAATAACACTCCTCTGTCCCAACTGGAATCTCAGCTCAGTTCACAAACCTTTCTGCACTGTAATCTGCAAATGCCAATTTTAATTTATAAAATGAAATAGGCCACAATATTAGTTTTTCAGTGTGGAAATATTGGATATCACATCAGTGCATATTAAAAATGTATTATTAATTCAGCAGTGACCTCCCTGGGCATGGAACATTTAATGTTTTTAAAACACCAGGCTTAGGAACAGTTTTTTAAAACTCATCTGGGTATCTAATTTGGTTTCCAGCATCTCTTGTTTTTCTCTAATTTTGTACACTTCCCACTGAGGACTCCAGTTCCGGGATCGTGCTCTGAAAATGTCCACTAAACGATAAAACAAACCAGCAAACTAGTTTTGCTAAAGTAAACAAATATGACACAAAATCACAGAGAAGATGAAATATTTATGTACCAAGCTGGCTCAGCTGAGTTGGAACATCTCATTTACAGCAGTGTCCTTCAATCTCCCAGTTGTATAGAGGTGATTACCATCGTGGTTTCAGGAGGTGTGGAGATTGAGCCAAGGTCACAAACTGGCCCTGCAGCAGAACTGAGAATCAAAGCTAGATTCTCCAGTTGCTCTTTGTCTGGCTCTGAAATATAATGAGTATCTTTTCTCAAGAAATGGAAAAGTCAAATAATAAAAATAATAGGCTGGTGTGTATGTTTCTTTTATTTATTTAACTGAATAAATACATTTTTTTTTCTTATTTTATTGAAATGGAGGAAATGTCAAAAATATATTTTCCCTCTCTGACTTACATTTCACTGCACTTTTTACAGTTTTTTTTACAGTTCCAATTTCCATGAATATTAATGACATTCTGTGCAAAGTAAGCTATTTAACCTAGCAGAAGAGATTCTCAGCAGACTGACAATTTCAAAGATCTATAAAAAAAGAGAAAGAAAAAAGCAGAATCTGAACCATAAATCTTCAGGTTCCAAATCAACAACAGAACCAAATGAGGTATATGGAGTACAATTCTCTGTAGGGGATATTTCTGGCAAAGAGCTGATCATTACTAACAGAGAAAACAATGGGTCTTTTCTAAATTGCTCGCAAAAAATGATTCCTCATCAAATTAGGGGCTTTATCCTTGCAAGGAGCCGAGTATCCTCAGTTTTCATTGATTTCAGTTGGAGTTGAGGGTACTCTGCACACTGTAGGAGGTGCTCTGTCACTCATAGGATCAGACCCAAAAGTTTTAAAAAAGCAACTTGAAAAAGTAAAATAAAGCAAGGTATTTTGTATTTTCTGCTCATTGTTCTTCATTTTAATGATCAGATCTGAAGCACATATTTACTTTATGTTCTTGTGCATCTCGTATGTATTATTTACATTAGAGCATTTTCTGTTGAGCAACAGAAAATACAGAATTATGCAAAATCACCCCCACCGGCTTATTCTTAACACTTCGATCCTTTAATAAACTCTGTCATGAGGAGTGTATTGCAGGATTGGTGCCTTAGTCATATAATTTTCTAGGGGAAAAAACATTGGCAGAAGTAGACATGGGAAATGATAGAAATGGGGAGAAGAACGGAGGTTTGGAGGGCCAGAATTTCAAAATATGGGCTCTAATCTGAAAAATTCTTTTCCGCTAGCACATACTGCAATTTATCTGCTTAAAAAAAGTAAGTTAGGTCTCATCCTGATACAGATATATTGAAAAATCATGTATAATTGGATCAATGATTTTTTGTTTCCTTTAGTTAACTAATGATAATTAAGTAACAAAGAACTCAAAGTTGTATGTGAAAGATCTATTCTGGAAAGCTAAGAACCTGCAAGTTGTAAATTAATCTGTTTTCTTATCCAGAAATCAAAATGTATTAGTGTAGCTGATTCATTTCTCTCCACAAATAATTCTGCGTTAGTAAAGGAGAAATAATGACAAAAGTTGCATTTGCAAGAAGAATGATTTTGAACTCAATACACAGTATTTTTCTGCAAGCAATATAAAGAAACCAATCAACATTATGTGCTTAAATTTATAGCCCAGCTTCAATATTTGTTCATAAAGATTTTATGCAACAACATCCACACATGTTAAGTATTAAATTATCTGATTTGTGCACATGTGGGATTTGTGAATGCAATATCTTTCTGCCCATATTCATAGGCCAGTCTGAAAATATGGCTTTTCATGTTGTAAAATATTAAGGGAGAAACCCTGGCCACTTTAATGTAATTGGACATTTTACCATTGACTTCAATGGGGTCAGGATGTCATCCTATTTGTGTCTCATTAATATTAGGGCCCCTTTACACCACTCTGGAAGTTTGCATAAATTACATTTATACTAGTTTTAAGCCATCTTTACAATGCCAGAGTGGTAGAATGGGGTCTTAGTATAAATGACAATCAGGCTTCCATTATTTATATTTAATATATAAATATTTCTTCACTAATGAGTGATTCTAACTTTTATATTGCCTTTCTGTAACTTCTGATCTGCTCTCACTATATCTTTTAAAATACATTGACAAGTTGTTCCCTCTGCATGTCCTGTCCTGCCATTTTGTACAAGCAAAAAAACCCTAAAGAATTACAAGGTCTAGTTGGCTCAAACCAGCTCTTGTTTCTGTTTGACAAATGCAGATTCTTCATATAGGTTCCATCATACTTATTATTTTCCTTGAGTTCGAACTGGCTGCTCAGCACTTGTTCACATGATGCTGATAATGAAAGACTGCACTTACTCCAAAATTAGGGCTACTTGGACTGGAATTTCCAAACATCAGTGCATTCAGTCCACATGCCAGAGAGATAATCAGCATGTTGAAATACATTGAACTGAAGCAAAACCTTTGAAAGTGTGCAGGGAAACAATGACTTTTCTAGATTTATTTCGAAATTATCTGGAATGGCAAAGTACTTTTCATAGTCTCCAGCCTGTGAATAAATCCTCCTCACTTCTGCCTAGAAGCAAGTCATTTATAGAAATGGTCAAAAGCCACAAAATTCATGGCTGGATCTGATTTTCCCAGGTTTCCAGATCTGAGGTGAGGAGGAGACGATTCAGCCAATTATGACAGAGGCCAGCCACAAGTTTGGAACACTCATATTTGGATCATATCTTGGCTTGTTCTTCAGGCTCTTCTCTAGCTATTTGGTACATGACTAGAAGCCTGCGCACAAGATTTCAGGGCCTCCTTTACTTTACTTAACATTTCTTTTGACATGTCTGTCAGTATGTCTTTTCCCACCTCCTATGTCTTTCAGAAAGTATAGTTAGGTCTAGTTTATATCAAATTGAGCAGTACACTGTCACATCAGAAAATCTTGCAACTGTCACACCACTTTTTATATAGCTACAAGATTTTTATTAAAGGTGGATCAGAGATGAATCTGCCACTTCTTTCTTACTTATTGCACCCAAAAGATTGACAGGTGCTGATATTTACTTTGTAACAAAATAGGCAAAACACCCCCTGAGCAATATAAGTTTCACTGGCATGAGTGGTAGTGTGCACAATCCTGTTAGCAGATGAGCTTCTCCCACCGACATAGCTACTGCTGCTCATTGGGGGTGGTTTAATTATGTTGATCGGATCTTACAGTGGCACAGCTGCATCAGTACAGCTGTGCTGCTGTAAGCTTGCTAGTGTAGACACAGACTAGGAAACCTGAGTTTGGAAGAAACGTTCATTCTTTACGCTGGTGGTGTCAGAGTTCATGTAAGGGTTAGAGGTGGTATATATTTGTTTTCTAGGGAAACACTACACAGCTTCTTAGAACTTCTAAACAGATGACCAGATGATCAGAATAACCTTTTGAATTTTCAGTGAATGTAATCTACCCACTTAGCCCACCAGGATAATAGCACGTTCATTAGTGCGCAAACGTGGGGTCATGTCCATCATGAGTAATTTTATTCAAAATTTCACTGTGGATATCTCCCTTAATGATGCCTCTTCTTGAGAAAGTAAGAGTTCTGGGATGAGACATCTGCATAGATGTCTGGAAGATTTCTAGAGATTTCACAATGCTTATTAAAATAGAGGGTTTTTTTCAACTTTGCCATAATTATTGCATAGTATTTGTTTTCTGTTTATTATTGGTGTCATAACTATAAAGGGAAGGGTAACAGCTCTCCTGTGTACAGTACTATAAAATCCCTCCTGGCCAGAGACTCCAAAATCCTTTTACCTGTAAAGGGTTAAGAAGCTCAGGTAACCTGGCTGACACCTGACCAAAAGGACCAATAAGGGGACAAGATACTTTCAAATCTTGGGGGGGGGGGAAGGCTTTTGTTTGTGCTCTTTGTTTTGGGGGTTGTTCGCTCTTGGGACTAAGAGGGACCAGACATCAATCCAGGCTTTCCACATCTTTCTGAACAAGTCTCTCATATTTCAAACTTGTAAGTAAACAGCCAGGCAAGGCGTGTTAGTTTACCTTCGTTTTCTCAACTTGTAAATGTACCTTTTACTAGGGTGTTTACCTCTGTTTGCTGTAACTTTGAACCTAAGGCTAGAGGGGGGTCCTCTGAGCTCTTTAAGTTTGATTACCCTGTAAAGTTATTTTCCATCCTGATTTTACAGAGATGATTTTTACCTTTTTCTTTAATTAAAAGCCTTTTTTAAAGAACCTGATTGATTTTTCCTTGTTTTTAGATCCAAGGGGGTTGGATCTTGATCCACCAGAAGTTGGTGGGAGGAAGGAGGGGGGATGGTTAATTTCTCCTTGTTTTAAGATCCAAGGGGTTTGGATCTGTATTCACCAGGGAATTGGTGAAGAGTCTCTCAAGGCTACCCAGGGAAGGGAATTAGCTTTGGGAGTGGTGGCAGCGGACCAGATCTAAGCTGGTAGTTAAGCTTAGAAGTTTTCATGCAGGCCCCCACATTTGTACCCTAAAGTTCAGAGTGGGGAAGCAGCCTTGACAATTGGTCAGTGAATTTAGTGTAGATTAAAGTATTGGAAAGAACCAGGCATAGTGCAGGTAAATGCTATGCAAGATTCCACAGACAGCTCTATCTATGGATCTCAGTCCCTGCTCCCAGTCAATATGAACACTGCCAAACTGTGACTAGTTTCCCAATATTGTCAAATAATGACTAGGGCATGACCACCAAAAACAGTTTAAATTGTTACCAAGGTCAGGATTTGAATTGATGTTTCCAGAGGAAAAGGCCAGTGCACAAACACACTGAAATACCTATTAAAATAAACTTTAATCAAGATTCACTCTTGGGAAGAACAAATAACTACGGGCAACAGTTTTGGGGCAACTTGCTGGAGCCAGTAAAAATGTGCAATTTCTCCCAGGAGGGCAGAACAATTTTTATGTGACTACATTGTTTAGTGAATGTGCATGTGCACGTGTGTATGTTTATAGGTTTTCAACGACACCCATTACTGCGGAGGTAGGGACTCTCCACCCACATTACTATCCTCATTTTAGATCATTCTGTCTATACAGAAGTGGCACTTTCTTCTATTGTGGAATTGATATTTCACACACAGGGTTCAACAATATTCCCCATTTGGGGCCTGATTCTCATTTACCCTAAAACTCCCTTTTTTGGCAGTGTAAAGTGGCCTTAAAGTAGATGTAAATGTAATTTACCCTTCAAGTATAAGGGATCTCTCATATCAACAGAATCTTCCAAAAATGGACAAAAGATTTTAAGTGCAACATTGTGCACACACACACACACACATACATATATAAATACCCTGCATCTCTTCAACATAGCAAAAATTAGGTCTAGGTACTATAATTCTATATGGTAAACAACAGTTTTGAGTATAAAGTATAGCTATAAATAATAGATAATAATCCTTTTCTATCTCAGCAATGTACTGTATACCTTTATTTAAAAACATCTTGATTTCATAATGGTTTGCAAACATATCCTTGCTGCAGCTGTTGGAGAGCTTACAATAGCATAAGGCTCTGACTCAGTGAATGATTTTATGCCAGACTACTCCTTCAGTGAACACATTTCTTTTGTCACAGAGAGGACTGTGATGAAGAGGATGAAGTAACTATAAAAAATGAACCAGAGTCTGATGCACAAGGTAGGCCATTAATGTGAGAAAGTCAAATTTAAGAGTTTTATCAATGGACTACCCAATGATAATCCCACCATGATGGTGAACAATGCTCCTGTGACTCACTAAAAGTCACTTTTTCTCATTGCAGTACACCTGAAACATGAACAACAAAGCAGGGTACCCTAAGATATTAGCTCATTTGTTGATTTAATTAAAATTAATAAGTTTTCCTACTGTAAGCTTTCGTTCTTATCACTTGAATCAAATCACTCTCACTTCCCCCCAGCATCAAATACAAAGAGCGACTGCAGCAGAAACAAATACAATGGGTGAAATCCTACTAGGGTGACCAGACAGCAAGGGTGAAAAATCGGGACGGGGGTGGGGAGTAATAGGAGCCTATATAAGAGAACGACCTAAAAATCAGGACTGTCCCTATAAAATAGGGACATCTGGTCACCCTAAATCCTACCCACCTGAAATCAGTGGCAAAACTCCCATTGATGTTCAAGGTCAATGCTGGATTCACACATTGCCAAACTTAATTGACTAGGCCCGACAAGCCTACCCTACCAGTAGGGGTGTGTGAAGCAGTCCTCCCGCTCCTGTGTCCATTCCTGACAGGTACCATTTTCTCTTTCTTCTCCTAACTAAGGAAACCTTTATTAATGTTAATCTAATGAATTAAAAAGAAAATAGCCTTTGTAAGGACAGAAGAAAAAAGAAACAGAAGAGTGAACCATTGACACCACTACGTGTGATCTAAGTTCATTGTATCTTCAGTGACTTAAAAGTAACTGAAGAGTGGATGGGGCCACTCCCCTAGTCACTGTCAGAATCCTCTTCAGGGAGGAGGGAGGGGCCAGTGGCTCAAGGACATTGCTCTCTAGCATATTCCACTGCACAATGCCAGGAGGCACCAATCACAGAAGTGGAAATATGCAGTGGCCACTCAACAAAACAACACTATGTACATGCTAGATTGATCATGTGCAATTTTCTATAAATATTGAAATCCGGTAATTATCATCAAAAGCATTTGTTACTTTTGAATTTCACCGCAGAGGAAAATCATTTTTGAAGCATAGGGGCTCTTGTTCCAAAGTCACATACAGCGGTGGCTCTCAGCCTTTCCAGACTACTGTATCCCTTTCAGGAGACTGATGTGTCTTGCATACCCCAAGTTTCACCTCACTTAAAAACTACTTCCTTACAAAATCAGACATAAAA